>NC_045714.1:24456335-24766864 GCF_009834535.1 Camelus ferus
ATAAATAAATAGAAGACCGTCTGAGTCTACTACTGGAAATAGATAAAGACTAGAGAAGTAGTCTGTCATTTTTTCTAAACTGCCAAGAATTTGAGAATAAATAGACCCACAAGAAAATACTTTCTTCCTTGTCTATGCTACATTTGCTCTCCCTTTTCCCGCCGAATTTAGTGCCGCAATCGGTGGGTGGGGGTGGGAGGTGGGGGGAAGCGGCGGCTTCGTGGGGGGGAGGCAGTGGCGGTGGCGGCGGCGGCGGCCGCAGTGGCGGCCTGAGCGCATCGCGCGGACTCCCTCCCCCCCAACCCCGTCCCGCCTGCGCAGGCGCGCCGCCACAGCTTCTGAAAACTCCTGTTACCTGCGGAATTGAGGAGATCCCGCTCCAACAATGTGGAGGGCCGGAGCAGACAGGACCTCTTCCCTTTTAAAAATGTCTCCGCAGAGTACTGTGATTCCAATATGACTTTAATGAAATGTAGTGAAGGACTGGGGGAAAAATGTACTTGCTTTCCATGAAGAAACCATGCAGGAGGAGTGCGGAGAAGGCGCGGACGTTTCAAAGGAGCCGAAACTCAGATGGCCTGTAGGGGAGGATGCGCTGAGCCTGCTAAGGTGAGAAGGTGCTTTTCTGTTCTGTGTTCCTTTCTACTTTGTACTAGATCTACCCTTATTAAATTATATACGTTTTCAGATAACTCTTTGGAAAGCAAAATCTTACGTTTTAACAAAGTTCATTCTGCTAGAAACTCTTATTTTTTGTTTAATTAGAAGGTACTTCTGACACACTTGTTCCAAAGCTCTCATTAAATACCAGCAGGAAAAGATTTAATGCCAATCACGCAAAACTACATGGTTTTGACAAATTCTTTTTAATGATCTTGTAAATGTATTAAAAACACAGTTTTATGGCCAAGAAATGTAAATAAGATGAACCAATTTATACTTATGTAAACACATAAAAATTACATTAAAAATTAAACACCATTAAAATCATTTTTGTTAGTAATGTCCCTTGCACATTGAACTAAAAGAATTCTATGTATTTTTTTCTACCAAATGTTTATCACTGTTCATAGATATAAATTAGTAAATCCCTTGATTTAAAACTCTTAATTAAACTTTAGGATATTTTCTTCTTTTTTAAAGTTTAATATAAAGTGATAAAAATGTACATATACACAAAGAAAAGGGTATTAGCTATAATATTGCAATTATAATGCATTTTCTTGGCTCTCATCTCCAAAATATCATGGAATGAAATATTTATATCAAAACAGCAACACTTTCCTCCATAATTTATTTCATCAGTTATATTTCATCAGTTACATTTGTGGCTCAGTAATCCAATCTTGAGAATTTTTTTCTAATTTTTATGTAATTTAAGGAGTTTAAAATTTGCCTAGTGCCTATTTCAATACTTGTCATTTTATGAATTGTTAGGTGATATATTTACATGGAAAGAAAGTTGATGAGTCATTATATTAAAGCCATAATTATAAACCATTAACTTAAAAGTAATAAATATAACTTATTCCTTTGAA
The DNA here is from genome assembly GCF_009834535.1 of Camelus ferus. Taxonomy (NCBI): domain Eukaryota; kingdom Metazoa; phylum Chordata; class Mammalia; order Artiodactyla; family Camelidae; genus Camelus; species Camelus ferus. Next base: position 24,457,874 of record NC_045714.1, read on the forward strand.
AAACTTTAAAAATCCCTAATGTAGTTCATATGAAAAGGTTTTGTGTAGATAGAACTCTCCTGTTCCCAGAATTGCCTTCTATATGTGAAGATTTTAAGTTTCTACTCTGTATAACACTGTACCATCTTTTTAATAGCTCAGCAGATGAAATTATTATTTTTAATAATTTAAGTTGGCTTAGTTCAGAAGCTATTCCTTAGAATTCAGTTATTTGCTTTGAGAATTTATTTTAACTCTTGGTTTAGAGCCATATTAAAATACAAGATTACTTCCCACCAGCAAATGGAGTAAATTTTTGGTAAATAGAGATCAGGACCAATGTCTGGCTCCTTTCCTAAGAAAGGCATTTGTTGGATTTTCATTTGAGATTTAGGATAATTTTAAGTACAGAGTAACATCAGACACTGACCTATGACGGGGAACTATCCACATGAATGCCAACTTGTTATACAAACACTCCAAAACCTATATTCTGTTTCTAAGTAATTTGACTCACTGTATTCTAGCGTATGGAAATGCCACACAAACTTTTCTAAGATCAGGAGTAGTTAGGTGCTGATAACATTACTTTCTCAGAGGTAGTCGATTACTTGATATGATCATCTATTTTCTATATCAATGAGTAAAAAAAATATAAAATAAAAAATCAAGCTTAACCAAAAGAAATGAATTACAGTATTTTTCACAGAAGTACAGGTGGCAATGGACTCAGCACTGGAATTCATGTTGCTGTTTACTTTCTCAAAATACTGACCTCTGCAGTCAAACTTGTAATTCAGTGGAGAAACAGAAATTTCAGGCAGCTTAGTTTCCCCAGGATATCGCTCCTAGATGCCATTTGGCTTCACTGTGTTCTACATGCTAGAAGGAAGGCTTTCATAATTGTTCCATTATCCTATATACTGGTTTCTTGATCACTTACAAAATCTGCATTAAAGACTGCTGAAAATTGGTGGTGACAGCTTGTCAAGAGGTATTGTGGATTGCTTTATTGAACACTATCATTCATCTTCTTAACATTTGTAAGTCATGGGGATTGATTTTAAGGTATATGACATTTATCTTTAGTAGTAAAATGTAAGAGAGAGCCCTTACTTGAAAACACAAATTATTAATTTTAAAGTGTATTGTGTAAGAAAGCGGAGATAGAATTGAGCAAATCAGTAGGTATTACTAAGGGGGGAAATAAACAAACACCACCACCAGGATGTCATACACTGCAGTTCTGGATTCTTATCAAATGCTAAAGTTTTGTATGAGTCACGTTCCCAGTAGGGAACAGATTGCATTGGCAAGTTGGGAATTTGGAGAGAGTTTAGTAAAAGTAATTACAAAGGGTTAGCAAGTTACAGCAAAATTTAAGGGGATGATGTAGTAAAGGGGGCACTGTTACTACCCTTAAACTAGAAAAGTAAGGGAAAAATAAAGTTACAGGAATCAGGAGAGAGAGCACCTTGACAAGATCTGTGATCATCTTCAATTGAAGTACATAATCGGGTGGTGAAAAAGCTGTGGGGATGGGTTCCACAATTTTCTTCCTCTCTCTAAGCTTCTGCTGGCATTCTTGGCTGGATCCAACTATTAGCCAGACAACAAGGAAGTTTGTTAAACAAGCAGGGTTTGGAAAATTAGGAAAGTAGAGAGACATGGGAAAACATTGAAGAAAGTCTATACACAGTAATTTTTGATGGACTGTTTAAAATTATTTCTATAGTTTTAAACCAACTCTCATAGCCTCCAATGCAAATATAACATGTCTTGATTTATGAGACAATTTAGAATATATTATTGTATTAATCCCTTAAACTTCCAGTGGAATAGAATGAAGATAATACTGATCTTCTGTTACAAATGATTAAATGGACTAGCAAAAACATATAGGTAGGAAGTGTTAGAACTTGGATTAAGCCTAGTATCTTATTTTTATTAGGTTCCAATTATTAAAAATATTTCAGAGTATTTATTTTATTCCCATAGAACAGTAAATGATTTTTTTTTTGACATCCTTAAGCATCTGCCCTCAGTCAGTCAACTGAGTGGTACATGAAGTCAAGTAACCATTTTGGTTAAACTATTTGAACATAATTGACTATTAATAAATTAAGCTTATGGCTTATAGACTCAATTTTAATAGTGTTAAACTAAAAGACAAAAGCAGTCTGGAATCCAAAAGAATCTCCTTCATCTTCTTGTATAATACTAGAGAATTTATTTCTGAAATATGGTCTATCTTAGTCATTATAGTTATGGTTACATTTTGAGGGAATTATTTAACTGTATATTTGTTTATTTGTTCAGTTCTTCATAATACCTAAGTGGTCTGTGTGAAGTAAGGCAGGATCCTTCACTGGGCTGCATTAAAAGTTTGATGGCAGAGATGGTTTACCATTTTGGGCTTTTCTTGGTTAAGGCTACAACTTGTAGTCATCATCACAAGTGTTCTGCAGTCCCACAGTGTGATGACTCAACATGACCTGGTGAACAGATTATTTGGTTACGAGTAAGAGCTGGATCCAGTCTGAACTTTGATATAGCAAGTTGTGAGAAAGTGTTAGCTTCTCAATCTATAAAGCACAGTTTTTGAAAAATATGGAGTGGAATTTTATGGTCGAAAGATAATTTTCCACCTCAACTGTTCTTTCATTTTAGACTTGCTTACTTGAGTATAAAATATTGAATTAGGGTAAACATGGCAAGTGCTTCCGGTATGTTGTTTAAAAACAAGTAAAACAAACATTAGTTCCAATCCACAATGTGAATTTGGGTCTGATAGTAATTAGTTCCTTTGTTTTGTGTTAATTAAAGTGTACACTGTCATTGGTAGCAGTAGTATAAAAGACTGCTAATTTGATTTCTTTTCATTTTGTTCACTAACTTTAACATATTTCCTTGCAAGAGTAACTATACAGTGGCAAAGTAAAGGCCTAATATTTCAACTTGGGTGTGTAAGTAAATATATGCAAGTTTCTCTATATCTTGGTAATCTAGAATAAATATATTATATTAGGTTTCAGTTAATCAAAAAGCAAGTAATGTTGAAAGATTAATTCAAGTACTAACCTATACTGTGTTAGTTTTACAAAGGCACAGAAACAGCATTAATAATTTAAAAAGTATATTGCTTCTGAAACGAAGCACTTTTAAATTGAACTGGATTTCCAGTAGAGCGCTGACCAGAAGTCATCCTCTTAACACTTCTTCTTAGTATCTAATACATCTTAGTGTTAAAACATTTTCAAAAAATATTTACTGATTTTATTAATAGGTAAAATTTAGTTGCATGTAAATATCAAAAGTATTTCATTTAGTTTGTAGGATTATTTGTAATTATTTCTAACTGGGTCACTCTTTAGGGAGTTGTTATCCATGTAGATATGATAGAGATTGGGAAGCATTTCAAATCAAAAAGGAAAGTGAATGGAGTTTTATTTCTCCTTTAGCCTATGGAACATCCTCTCTGAAGAGGGTAGAACTGTCCTAGCTGCCTATGCTCATCATTTCTCATTTTGTTGGTTTTCTTTATGGAGAAATCTCATCCTAAATCTCAAATTATGTTTTCAAAGCCATATGTGAGAGACTCTTACCCCAGAGATTCTGAATACACGACTTAAGACTCTGATGTCTCTTCTTCATCTCCCTTCAGCTGCTCTTTTCAGGATCCCTCAAGCATATGCTTCTTCAAGTGCATGCTTTCTTTCACGGTGTGCCTTCTGCTCAGAGCATATTCCTCCCCTCTAGTCACATTTAAAACAATTTAATGTTATTTTCTTTTGAAAGTTTTCCTCCAGTATCCTGAGCCCACCTGTCCCTTCTGTTTCCTTGCCTAACCTCCATCCCAGGAGATAACTATTAGATAATTATATTTGTGTTGGTGTCATCCTTATAGTTAAGCTCCATGGAGGTATGGATTTTGTTAAATTTGCCATCATTCAGAATAGTGCTTGATACTGATTGAATTTTTTAAATGAGCAAGTGTTTGTCTCTTTTCCTTGAGGCTGTGCTCTGTTCCCTGTGGAGATATTTTCTTTTATATACTATAGAATTGTTAGGCTTGGAGGCTTTAGACAAATACTAGGTAGTTTAACTTTCAGAGCTGACCAGAAATAAATTTTCCTGGCGGTGTTTAAGATTATGAAATACATGAGCTAGTTGTAAACCTGTATCATGCTCCTATTAAAAAAAATAGAAAAAAAAAACCCTCACAATTATTGAGTCCAGAAATACCTCAGATGCATTGCAGTTCTGAGGAGACAGTTGTCTTATTTCTATTATCTTTTTGAAATTCACCAAAGTGAAAATGCATGCTTAATACACCCATATAATACTTTGAGTTTACAGATGAAATACTTGCTACATTATTTATTCCTTTTTCCTCATAGATTTCACATCCTTGCAAAAAATCTAGGGACAAGTGCTAAGTCATTTGATTTATTTAACTCTGAATTTCTTTGCTTTAGGATTATAAATCAGACTCATTGTTACATTAATGCAGAAAGTGTTCTTTTGTGTACATAATATAGATCAAGATGTGATTTTAATTGAATCTTGTCAAGGTTTCTCCTTTTTAAACCATGAGAAGAGACTTGGCTGTAGCCCAAAACTAATGGGAGTCATATTTTATAATAAAAAACAATATGTTAATAAGAGACTTTGCTCCTCCTTGCAGTTTCCACAAGCACAAATTCTCATCAGTGTTCACAGCTAATGCATTTTTTGCCAAGTCATAAACACTTTTAAAAAGCATCTACTTAACATTGTGGAAGACAGAAATTCTGATTTTCCAAGGAAGTAGCAAAAATGGAGATCTTAGTTGGAGGAATAAGTTATAAGATGCCTGACTATCAAATGAATCCCATTTTGAAAAGAGACCAAAAGAGAGTAGAGTAGTGTGAATATAAAATTGAACAAACTTCCAAACTGAGCATAAAGGGGTGTCATATTGCCAGTGCTTTTCTCTTCCCCACATTTTACAAAGGGATCCTTCAACTGATCAAATGGAAAAATATGAAAAGAAGTAATTTACATTGTTCACATCTACTGTTTAATGACTTTGGAGAAATGAGAGCTAATTTCACTTGTGTTTGCATGTACTGCAGACACTTCTCACACATTGCTTATAGCTCTTGTAAGGCTACTTGTCTGTAATGCTGAATAAATATTGATGTGAAACTATAGCAAAAGTTTCAGGAAAGCTAGTTACTTAAACTTTCAACTTCTGTGACTGCCAGTATTAGAAAGCCTAAGATACAAATGTAAAATAAAGACCAGTGTGAGAAAATAAGTCAAATGGGGGAAAGTCACTTTAAAAGTACTGATTATGTTAAGTCATCTTCCTAGGAAAGCAAGTCAGCTTTATTTACTACATTTATAAACTTAATGAAAAGAAAAGGCTAATTCAATGTACAACTTTTACTTAAGGAAACTCACTTTGTTCTCCCATTTTTATATAGGATGTGAGATTTCCAAAGACCTTATTTGCCTATGAACTTCCCTTCCCAGGTTTTCAAAGAATTTCAGCATTTCAAGGACATTCATGTAGCTTTTTAATCTTTAGTTTCGGATTATGCAGATCCATTATGTTCACATTGTTATTCCTGTCTTCATGTGTTCCTCCTTCATGCAGGTGTCATAAATGGAGGTGAATAGTATTCTTTGATGTCATTGTGGCTTTCTTCAAGAAACATCATCAGTGGATTCATAGATGTGATCTTTCTCCTCTGCTCTATGTGCTCTGCAAAATATGTTATGATACAGAAGTCTTTCTTTTTATTTTCTCCTTGATTTGTGTGATAGTAATGTTCTTTATTTACATGACCAAATTCCAAACAACACTTAAGCTGCTTTAGACATTGTAATAAAATCTATCACTTACCTTGTCTCATTTTGTTCTTCACAAATTGGTTTTTAAGGTGATCAAAGTGTTTTCAAATCTGTTTTCCAGGTGAAAACCCTGAGGTTCAGAAAATTTAAGTAAATGGTAAAATTAGGATATTAACATAGGTCTTGTAACTCTAGTGGGCTTTTCTGCCTCACAAAGTTAGCTGAAATTACTTTAAAGACATAGTCACCAACTTTTCTTAGGATCATGAACTTGATAACTAAAGTATCTCTAAGTATCAATAAGAGTAATAAGGATAAGTCCTCAAGAGAGAAAGTTAATTCCTACAAAATGTGCACATGTGCGTTGTTATTTTTTCTTGTTATAAGAGCCATTGTTCCAAATAAAACATTATGGTAGAAATGAAACTTTATTTTAACTTTTCACCTTACCTTTTCTTGAGCACAACTAGAGATTATATTGAAGAAAATGTTGTTTTAGATAAAGAGTCTTATTTGTAATCTGATAAAAGACACAGTTTCATCTGCTGACAGTCCGTTACTGGGACAAATAACGTCACTGTCCTCGTCTTAGGCTGTTATAGTCAGTGTCTTATTTAGGTCATTTCTATTGGAGTTAGTTGCTTATATTACTTAGTAATTTAAAATTATTCAATTTTTATATTCTGTAATTCTTTAGACTGTTTTAAATTGACCATTTCTGTTCAGCACCTATTGTTAAAAATTGTTGTTTTTTTTTAAAGAATGTTACTATTTTTGTTCCTAGGTATTTGATAATTTTGTGAATCACTCCATTTAGATCATTTAGCAAAGTGAAAGAATATTATTCATTTCAATTCTGCATTGTGATTTAACCTGTCATAACATGTACTTGTTGTCTTTTAATATCCTCTCTAAATAATCTCATCCACTCCCAAGGATTCCTCTACCAGAAAAAGCTGAGAACAGTTGAATTTCCATCTCCAACCTAGAAACTGTCTGATCTGCAGATTATATAGCCAGTTCCCTGCTAATCTCTCTACTTAGATATCTGAAAGATGATTTAGACTAAGAGACTCATGACCCTTCCCTAAACTCTCAAACTAGCCCCTCTTTATTTGTTTTCTATCTCATTCAGTGATAAAATGATGTATCCAGTTTCTGAAGGCAATAATTTCAGAATCAGTCTTCACTCCTCTCTCTTTCTCACTCCTCCTTCAGCTCTATCACCAAATATTATTGATCTAACCCCTTCTTTAATCTGTCACAGTTTTACCACCACTGCTATTGCTGTAGACCAGAGAACCACTGCCTTTTATTCCTGAGACTAGAGATAGAACATTTTGACCATCCTTCCTAATTTCTATTGCCATTTACAATAAGTTACAAATGCTTCATACAGATAACAAGTATTGTTAAGATATTGTCTCTGCCTTCCTCTTGAAGTTCATCTCTCATCCCCCTCTACTTCTACATCTGTGAATGCTTCATATCATTGGGACATCAGTTGGTTCTACACATGCTTGCTTTTTTCACATCCAGGCATTACAACAGGAAATTGCTTCTTCCAGAAGCTCCTCTTCTTCACCACTACATCTTCACATACATAAGTTTACATCATCCTTTATGTATTAACTAACATGTCACTTCTTTGCTAATCTCCTCAGAGCTGATTAGGTGCCTCAGTAAATGATCTCTCTGCATCTCCTTTTATGACACTCATCAAAATTGTAATCACATGTTTATTGCCTATCTTTCCCTTTAGAATTTAAACTTCATTAGGGCATAGGACATTTTATTTCCTCTGCTGAATTCTTATATCTATCATAGGACACTGACTGACAAAGACTGAATGCAATGAGCATATGAGTATTTATTGAGGAAGTGAATATCATTTTGAGTCTTGATTATTTGCCTACAGTGCTGTTCATTTCTGAAACCATCATGCCATCTACTTTGTGGGCAAATATATTTTTTACACATTTATATTCAAGTCCTAGTGCAATATAGAATCTAGCCAAGGCCAAAAACTTTCCTTTACCTTGGGTCAGTTAGGAGCTTTCTTTTGATCCTGCCATTCAGTTAGTGATAAATTTGACTTTGAAGAATTGGGACTCTTCTAAAAAGAAAATTTTATTTCCTTCGTAGCAAGCTTAGATGTTAAAAATTATTTGCCGAATATTATTAAAATTCATGAAATTAACTTGGACAGAAAATGTATATCTAAAATCTAGAGATTTCAGAAATCAAATCACAAATTTTAAACCTCATAAATTGAGATCACATCTACATAGCCCACACTGATTCCACTTAGTGTTTTTAACTTTTTTAAAAATAAATGACAGTAGATATATAAGTAAGACTTTTATATCCAGAACAAGTCAGAAATTATTACATTTGTTACTTGCATTCCTTGGAGTTTTTCATCTTGTGTGAATTAAATAAAAATGTACATTTTCATATTGTGAAACTATGTTGTGTTATTTTCTGTGATTTTATCAAGTATACCCTGAATTCTAATCTTCATTCTGTCATAAAGTTACATTTTAAAAATCTACTAATTATAAATCATCTTGAGACCTTTACTTGCCACATAATGTTCAGAAAGGAGCGTGCCATTGACCATTTCCTTTCAAAAATGAGTGTGCCATTGCATCATAAACTGCAGAGCACACACAGTGAATTGTAACTCACAACCACTCTGACTCTGACAAAGCTGGTGGCCCTGGGAGAGGGAAATTCTTCACCAAATTCATGTTTATACCATGCTAATTTAAAAGAGTGACAGTGACTAGGGAATGCTCAATTTCAAAATACTAATGGGTTTTCTTAGATGATGAATATTTTTAAATTATTAAATTTTCAAAATAGAAATGAATCAGCATGACAGAGCTTAATAACTTTCCCCAGTATCCATTCTCACACTACTCTCTTTCCACACCTGTTTTTTAGGGTCTGTGGAAGTCCAGGTGGAGGGTACACTTCTCAGCTTTCTTGTGTTTCTACAAGACCGAATTCTCACTAATGCAAAATAAGCAGAAGTCATAAAGACAAGTCTCATGCCAGTTTCATAAGGCAACACTGCTTTCTCTGTTTCTTATCTTCTTTCTTGAGGTTGATAGAGTAAGTTAGCTTCAAACTTGTAGACGGGACAATAGGATGGCAAAGTAAAAAGTCAGAAGAAACCTGGGTCCTTAGAACATCTATGGACAAGATGATCCACATAAATTGGGACTGAAACATGCAGAGAAATACTATTTGAAGGGAAACCTATATTATATATCTTTTTCATAATCTTTTTGATTTACTAAATAATAAAATTAAAACAAATGCATATGGATATGTACATATGCATACCTGTGTATATATAAAAATATGCTGGTTCATAGCTTAGATAATGGGTTCTGTGTTAAGGGTAGAAGAAATTCTTGTATTTGTAAAAAGATGATACAGTTAGGCAAGGGATTATCAAGGAAGGTAGACTTGATTCTTTTCAAACTAATTAGTTTTTCTTTCTTTCTTCTTTTTCTTCTTTTTCTTTTCTTTTTCTTTTTCTTTTTTTTTTTTTTTTTTTTTTGAGTAAAGGTTGATTTATTCAGAGAGTTACATTGAAAGTCAAGAGAAAGGCCACAAGGTGTGGTTGGGTGTTCAGAATAAAAGTAGGTACACCATAGACAGAGTATGGTCCATCTCCAAAGAGGGAGAGAGATAGACCCTGGCCTTTTTCCTTTTTTTAATGGAAAATGCTTCAGTATAGACCCCTCTGTTGTAGGAAACATAAATAGATTAAAAATTACTAACTCTAAAAGTTTGTTGACTGTTCTCTTTTTGTGTAGTGTTATGTAGCCCTCAGATAGAAAAATGAGGCCTTTCTCTAAATGTCTAGGCTTGAAGTTATAGTTAATTGCCTCTTAGATTCCAAATAGTATTTTATTTAAAAGCATGAAGATGATATACATATCTAAGAATGGCTTAATAACATTAACTTGAATTTTAGCTCTAACTTTAGATCTCCAAATAAGCATGAATAAGAAATATTAACCATTATAATGACTTAAGTTTCTTTCTCTTTATATTTTTGAAAAAAAAATTTGTAGTTGGTGTATGTAAACTTTTGCATAGAACTAACATCAGTGACATTCATAGTAATAGTTACTCAGTTAAATTGTCTTTATCCCAAAATGTTATATACCATGTTGGGCTTCCTCCCTTTTAATCCTGCTATTGATTATTAATATGTAACTTGAGTCCCTGGGCAAGCCACTCATTAGTCATTCCTAGAGCATCAGAATGTCATATATAGAAATAGATGTTACATTTAGGGGCTTGCTAACTTGGGACCCTTGCTGAGATTCCTTATGTTTACAACTTTAAAAGGCAGAATTTAAATTCTGATTTTATAGTGTCTGGTGTAAGCACAGTGATCTAAATTTGGCTTTCCAAATAAGTATCATTACCAGGAAGCCTGAATGCCCACAAGATAGGCTGATGACAACTTGATTGTGTTCAGATATTTCCCAAATTAGTTGCTGTGTTTGAAAACTTGGCCAAGTGAGAATGACACAACCTTTTCAGGAAACAGTGAGAAAAACAGAAGGCAGATCAAATTTGGGCTTGCCAATCTTTGACAGACTTGCTTTAACTTTCTCTCCATGATGTTCTTTGTCTTATATTCTCTCTGCCCTAAAATTGTGACACAAAGGTTATGACAAGCATGTGAAAATAGCTAGTGAATTATTAATGTCTGCTGTGACTTGAGAATCACAGAACAGCACAGGGTGGCTCCAGTAATCACCTTTATTTCTGTATATTGTAGCCAATCTCTTGAGCTGTCCAAAAGTGTCATATTCCTTCAGTGAAATCAGATCAGCGCATTAATATGCTCCTCTACTTTGAAGCTCATGGTTACTTGTCAAAATAATATTTTGCTTTTACCAACTTTCCCTGAATATAAGAGTGCAAATTACTCAATTCTTGAAATTCTGTTTCAGGCTCTTTTCCAACACGCAATTTACACATGCATTGAAGTAACAGAGTTTTCATTTGTTTATATTCACCTGAATAGAATTGAAAAGACAATATTGAAACATTTCTTTTTTTTTATGAAGTGAATCTATTAACAACCTTTTTACAATATTAAATTTTGAATCTTAAAAAAAAAAAGCTCTTTATATTCTATTTTGGGATTATGATTGCCTTTTTCTTCTACCCTTAGTTGCTTTGTGGTTTTTTGTTTGTTTGTTTTTTGTTTTAGTAAGACTGTCATTTTTGTTGGCTCATTTTTGAGCACATACACAAAGGCTGTCCTTGTAGAGCTATAGCTTATTTTGTTTTCCCTTCCTTTAGAAATTGAGAGCAAGACATTGTCAATAACAATAGTAATACAGACTTTTGAGAACAAGTCTGTCATTGCACACTATGATGGTATTGAATTTAGAAGATAAATGAGAGGAATTTGGGGGAACAACATTTCTAGAGCAAAACAATTCTCACTTATCTTTGTAGAAAATAGAAGACAGCAAATAAAATGATATCTTTACCTTCTTTATTTTTGTGTTTTTGACTCTACTCTTCTTTCAAAACTATCATTTGCCTGATAAAGGTATAAATACATTTTGATTGTGACTTTTTTTCTGGGATAAAATTTTTGTTCACTATTACTGTTTTTTAACATCTATATTACTATTAGGAATTTTGATTGTACTAATGTGAAATAGATTAAGAGAACAAATCACTTATCCACATCTTATGTTTCACTCAAATTATAATGAAACAAACTGATAATGTCATGTTTCAAGTATATAGTTATTAATAAAAGTAGTAATAATATTTAAATTTATTGTTTTACCATGCAGGAAAGCATTATCCTAAGTACTTTTTATATACTATTTCCTTTTATCTTCACAACAAACCCTGACAGAGTTTTATTATTCCAATTTTGCAGACAAAGAAACTGATTATTTCAGAGATTTAATAATTTATATATATATATATACATATATATATAATGTGTATATATATAACTAGTTAATAGAAGGTTAACATTCTAATATTACAGAACAACCCAGAATTTATAATCACATTTATCCCTGCTTGGTACCCATGTGACTCTTAAGCACTTGAAGACTTTCACTCTCCCTTAAGTATGCCTGTATCCTAAAAGTCTGAAAACTACTTATTCCAAGCCAAGAAAATAGAATGGATTGACTTCCATGGTAAATATGCATTAACACTGACTTAATATCTCTATTAAGTTTTATATTATGACTGAAAATAGCTGTCTTCTGAAGAAATGATATATCTTAAGCATATTAAGTTCACACAACCAAAGATCTGTTGAGACACTGATGAGGGAATCAAATAATACATCACATATTTTGTGTCCTGTGAGCCTCTTATAATCACACATAGTAGGAGGACACACACACAGACACACACACACACACACACACACACTTTGTAAAATATAAAAAAAAAAAACAGGGTTCTCAGATCAGGTGGCTTAGTGCTAACACTTTAACACTTTGATGATAGAGAACCTCAGATTAATATCTTATCCACAAACTGAAATGTTAGCACATTATTTAGTACGGTCTTTAATGGTAGTATTTAATTAAAACAGAATTACAGAAGAGTGACTGGCATTTAACTATTCCTAAAATAATGTGCTTTGCTGTGAATATGAATTGAGTCCCTTTGTCCTTTGTATAAAAACTATTCCACAAAATGAATGTTCACCTTCCATGTGGCAATTTGTTGTGGTTTATTTGCAGCACACCCACACATGGAAGATCATTCTCTCTTTTTATTTTCTTTAAATCACTGTCATATGCCAATGTTCTGTTGGCTAGCCACCAAAAAATATGTGTGATACACAAAGAGAATTTCTTAGTCAACCCAAGTCCTGGAGACAGATCTGGGTTGAATGACCTTAAACAAGTCTCTGTTTATCTAATTAGAGAGCTGTGTGAAGATTAAATGGACACACACACACAGTCTTAACCCTGTTCATGGAGCATAGTAAGTACTCAGTAAGTGTTAACTATAGTGTTTTTATGGCAGATCTTACATAAAGACTAGATTATCTCTGTGGTTGCTTTCATAATTGAAACAAATTGTTATAATTTGTGCTATTTTCCTATTAACACAAACTATCTCTCAAGTGAAATATGAAACTGAATATTCTCATTGGGAAATTAAATACATCAAAAAAGAGGGTGTAAACATTAGGTAGTAAGATAAAAAACCAGAGTGGCAGAGTTTTAGAGTTACTGTCTAAATTATTTCATAGATCATTCATATTTTTCAGTAAGAAGTTAACTTTAAAATATATACAAGAAAGCACACTTGCACTGCTGATTTCTAACTGTTCTGGCATCAAAATCTGCCTGCCTTAGTGGACATGACCCTCAGTATATTTGTCAAAGCATTTGCTATGCAGTGACCATGCATCTATATCCTGGATAGATGTAAGATTTCCATTGACTTGGAAATATCAAAAAATCTTATTATATTCCAGCACTTCTGTGATTTCTTAGAACTATTTCTTAGAAACATTGTGCTAAAGTTTTATAACTTCTTATGTGTTTGTATTGCTGTAGAGTGTATAAAAATATTTACATGAATTGCCCATATAATCCTGCAGACAGCTCAGAGTAAACTTTTATAGCTCTTTTAAAATTTGATGTAACTAACATTCATTAAGAAGCATGAAGTGATCCTGTCAGGTCTTGGTAACAAGTGTGAGAATAAAGACTAATAATTTCTGGCTTTATTCTCTGTGCATCTTATCTATATCTTGCTGCTTCCTAAAAAGACCTAGAATGTAAATGGGATGCCCAGCAGGCACTTAGAAGTTCAGACTGTTTTAAAGACAAAAACAGGGGCTTTGATTTATGAGTCAATTCTTTGCCGGTTCTTTATTGGAATTTTCAATGATCCCTGTTCTGTTGTCAGATGACATATACCAGGAGAACTCTCAGTTCAGTTAGCCAGATGGTGCAGCCAGGAGACAGAGGGAAGGCTCAAGTAGATTAAGTGTGGAGCTTGAGGCAGGCATATGATTAGAATGCAAAGCCTCCATTCTCCATCCATATTTCTGATGCTGGGTTACTCTCTCCAGATGTTTTGGCAACTCTCAGTTGCCAAAAAGTCTGCATAGAAATAATATTCATTTGTGCTTGCAGCATTCATTAATTACCCTGCATTTTCTCTGAATATCAAATACATGCTCAAGTGAGATGAGGTATAAAAGCAGCAGGCAATGCAATCCAATTACCCAAGGAATAATGCCAGTTCACAGTGCAGCAAACAAATGGCTGAACCTCAGTGCCTCATATACATGTATTTCTAGTTGCTTCTGTTTTAGAGTTTGGTTTGGTCATCACCTTTAAGGAACCTAATGAATTGCTTGAAACAACACTTGACTTATTAAAATTTTACATGTGTTTGTACTTCGAACATAAATCTCATCCATCTTACTCTGAATGTCTCCATTGTAACAATCCTTCCTTGACTTGTCCTGTGATCCCTCATACATGACCTCATATTTAATCACTCACACATTCCTTCTTCTTCTATTTCCATAGCCTCTTTCCTCCTCTATAATTCTAGCCAGCTTAACATTTATTCCTTAAGTGACAGCATGCCTCAAAATATTTTTCATTTTTTACTGATTCATTTATCCAGCTGAGCTACAGGGTGTCAGTGAACTGACTGCAAGATGACAAATGTAATGCTGGCAGGCAAGGCATGGGAAAAATCAAGGGATTATGGGTGGGGATTCTAGATTGTTCAGTTGAGGAGATCTGTGTTACTCAATCAGTACCCTTTGCTTTAAAATTGCTCCTGGATTTATACACAGTGACACTTCCCAGAGACATATGTTTCCATCTGTGCTTATAATTGCAATTTTGATTTTTTATTTGGATTATAAACCTATCCCAGCTGTGTTTTCTAGTGTGGCTTCATTCTCAATGGTTGAAACAAGATCGATTTAGTATTATAACAATATTGCAGCTTAAAAATTTTTTGCATTCTACTTTAGGGTAGGTGGCTTCATTTACATTTTTATTTATTTTTTCCCTTTTATTTATTTATTTTTAACTTTTTTTATTCATTTATAATAATTTTACAATGTGTCAAATTCCAGTGTAGAGCACAATTTTTCAATTATACATGAACATATATATATTCATTATCACACTTTTTTCATTGTGAGCTACGATAAGATCTTGTATATATTTCCATGTGCTATACAGTATAATCTTGTTTATCTATTCTACAATTTTGAAATCCCAGTCTATCTCTTCCCACCCCCTGCTCCCTTGGCAACTACAAGTTTGTATTCTATGTCTATGAGTCTATTTCTGTTTTGTATTTATGCTTTGTTTTGTTTATTTTAGATTCCATATATGAGTGATCTCATATGGTATTTTTCTTTCTCTTTCTGGCTTACTTCACTTAGAATGACATTCTCTAGGAGCATCCATGTTGCTGCAAATGGTGTTATGTTGTCAGTTTTTAAGTCTGAGTAGTATTCCATTGTATAAATATACCACATCTTCTTTATTCAGTCATCTGTTGATGGACATTTAGGCTGTTTCCATGTTTTGGCTATTGTAAATAGTGCTGCTATGAACATTGGGATGCAGGTGTCATCCTGAAATAGGGTTCCTTCTGGATATATGCCCAGGAGTGGGATTCCTGGGTCATACAGTAAGTCTATTCCTAGTCTTTTGAGGAATCTCCACACTGTTTTCCATAGTGGCTGCACCAAACTGCATTCCCACCAGCAGAGAAGGAGGGTTGGTTCCCTTTTCTCCACAGCCTCTCCAGCATTTGTCATTTGTGGATTTTTGAATGATGGCCATTCTGACTGGTGTGAGGTGTGATACCTCATTGTAGCTTTGATTTGCATTTCTCTGATAATTAGTGATATTGAGCATTTTTTCATGTGTCTATTGATCATTTGTATGTCTTCCTTAGAGAATTGCTTGTTTAGGTCTTCTGCCCACTTTTGGGTTGGGTTGTTTATTTTTTTCTTATTGAGTTGTATGAGCAGGCTTATATATTCTGGAGATCAAGCCTTTGTTGGTTTCATTTGCAAAAATTTTTTTGCATTCCGTAGGCTGTCTTTTAGTTTTACTTATGGTTTCCTTTGCTGTGCAGAAGCTTGTAATTTTCATTAGGTCCCATTTGTTTATTCTTGCTTTTATTTCTTCTAGGAGAAAATCTTTGAGTTGTATGACAGATAGTGTTTTGCCTATATTTTCCTCTAGGAGGTTTATTGTATCTTGTCTTATGTTTAAGTCTTTGATCCATTTTGAGTTTATTTTTGTGTATGGTGTAAGGGAATGTTCTAGCTTCATTGTTTTACATGCTGCTGTCCAGTTTTCCCAACACTATTTGCTGAAGAGACTGTCTTTATTCCATTGTGTATTCTTGCCTCCTTTGTCGAAGATTAGTTGGCCAAAAGTTTGTGGGTTCATTTCTGGGCTCTCTATTTTGTTCCATTGGTCTATATGTCTGTTTTTGTACCAATACCATGCTGTCTTGATGACTGTAGCTGTATAATATTGTCTGAAGTCTGAGAGAGTTACTCCTCCAGCCTCTTTCTCTTCATTAATGCTTTGGCAATTCTAGGTCTTTGATGGTTCCATATAAATTTTATTATGATTTGTTCTAGTTCTGTGAATTACATCCTGGGTAATTTGATAGGGATTGCATGAAATCTGTAGATTGCCTTGGGCAGTGTGACCATTTTAACAATATTGTTTCTTCCAATCCAAGAGCATGGGATATCTTTCCATTTTTTAAAGTCTTCTTTAATTTCCTTCATCAATGGTTTATAGTTTTCTGTGTATAATTCTTTCACCTCCTTGGTTAGATTTATTCCCAGATATTTTATTACTTTGGGTGCTATTTTAAAGGGGATTGTTTCTTTACTTTCTTTTTCTGTTGATTCATCGTTAGTGTAAAGAAATGCAACTGATTTTTGAATGTTAATCTTGTAACCTGCTACCTTGCTGAATTCTTCAATCAGCTCTAGTAGTTTCTTTGTGGACCTTTAGGGTTTTCTATATAAAGTAACATGCCATTGGCATATAGTGACACTTTTACCTCTTTTCTAATTTGGATCCCTTTTATTTCTCTCTCTTGCCTGATTGCTGTGGGTAGGACTTCCAAGACTATGTTGAATAGGAATGGTGAGAGTGTTCATCCTTGTCTTGTCCCAGATTTTAGTGGGAAGCTTTTGAGTTTTTCACCGTTGAGTACTATGTTGGCTGTAGGTTTGTCATATATAGCTTTTAGTATGTGGAGATATGTTCCCTCTCTACCCACTTTGGTGAGAGTTTTTATCATAAATGGGTGTTGAATTTTATCAAATGCTTTTTCTGCATCGATTGAGATGATCATGTGGTTTTTGTCCTTTCTCTTGTTGATGTGATATATTACATTGATTGATTTGCATATGTTGAAACACACTTGTGTCCCTGGGGTGAACCCCAATTGGTCATGATGCATAATCTTTTTTATGTGTTGCTGGATTCTATTTGCTAATATTTTGTTGAGGATTTTTGCATCTATTTTCATCAGTGATATTGGCCTATAATTCCCTTTTTTAGTAGTGTCTTTGCCTGGTTTTGGTATCAGGGTGATGGTGGCTTCATAGAATGAGTTTGGAAGTATTCCCTCCTTTTCAATCTTCTGGAAGAGTTTGAGAAGGACTGGTATCAGTTCTTCTTTGTATGTTTGGTAGAATTCCATGGTGAAGCTGTACAGTCCTGGACTTTTATTTGTAGGGAGTTTTTTTATTGGTATTTCAATTTCATTTCTAGTGATAAGTTTGTTCAAGTAGTGAGTTTCTTGATTCAGTCTTGGTGGACAGTATGTTTCCAGAAACTTGTCCATGTCCTCTGGGTTATCCAGTTTGGTTCCAAATAGTTGTTCATAATATTCTCATATGATATTCTGTATTTCTATTTTATTTGTTGTAATTTCTCCATTTTCCTTCCTTATTTTGGTTATTTGTGCTCTCTCTTTTTTTCTTCTTTGTGAGCTTGGCCAGAGGTTTCTCGGTTTTATTTTCTTTTTCAAAAAACCATCTTTTGGTTTGATTGATTTTTTTCCTATGGTTTTTTTTTTTTAATCTCTATATTGTTTATTTCCTACCTGATCTTTATAATTTCCTTCCTTCTGCTGCCCTTTGGGGTTTTTTGTTCTTCTTTTTCTAATTCATTCAGCTGCTGGGTTAGATTGTTTATTTGAGATTGTTCTGTTTTGAGGAAGCTCAGTATCACTATAAACTTGCCTCTTATCACTGCCTTTGCTGTGTCCCATAAATTTTTTGTGGTTGTGCTTTTATTTTCATTTGTCTCAAGGTATTTTTTAATTTCAACTTTGATTTCCTCATTGTCCCATTGGTTTTTTAATAGTATATTGTTTAATCTCCATGCTTTCCTTTTTTTCTCCTTTGATTCCCTGTTGTTGATTTCTAGTTTCAAGGCATTGTGGTCAGTAAAGATGCTTGAGATAATTTCTATCTTCTTAAAATTGTTAAGGTTGCAAACGGTTCTTTTAAACTAAAGCAGTGAGTCATTTTAAGAAAAAAGATGGTTCATATACATAATTTTGCTCTGTATTAATCTACTTTTTGTTCTCCATAAATCCAAGTTAATAGGAGTAGTACTCAAAGTAGATGATTTTAAGATTTATATAGAAATAATTTTATGGACATGGTAGATAATGCAACTGCTGTTGTTTTATGGGATGATGCTTTATAGGATTGCATGGGAGCTTAGTAGGAACAAAAAGCAAATATAAATGTAGAGTGTATATGGGAATTCTTTGTGCAAAGAATTGAGTGAAATTTTACAGTCATGTTTTGTTTACGTAAAGTCAAAACAAAACTAAAGGCTCTGCCTCATGACTCCATTAAAATTTTGAATTAGACTTTACCTTTTTGGAGCTTTACTCAGGATTTTAAGTGCCAAAAACTGATCAACTAACTATATATATATTTTATACTTGACAAAATATTACTTGCTGATATTCATGGTGTTTCTAATAATAAATACTACTTTGTAGCTTCTGCAAAGTATTAGATCTGTCTTTTTTTTTGAAATGACATATTTTATATGACTCTCTTTCATTTTGGGGGGGGAATCAGTAACTATCTGATCACCCATTCATAACCTTAGTACTTATCTAATTATAATTTTTATAATAGTTGTTTTCAGAAAATCCTACAAGTCAATCCACCCTCATTACTTTTGTTTCCTAGTATCTAAGCAGCCTCCTCCGTTTTCCAGAAAGCTTCCTGCTTTTGCTTCCAGACCTCTTACTAGGGTGGTCTTCAGATTCCCCTTTTCCAACTTACCTGTTCCTCTTCCAAAGGAAATGCATTTTTTGTCAGCCTCTTCTGGGAATGGGACCCATGCAAAATCAAATATAGGCCCTTTATTAGAAATTATTAATAATTTCACAAAGGTGGCAGTAGAAAATTAAGCCAAGTGTGTGGAGCCCTTGTAAGCACGCAGCCCTGTGCACCAAACATGTTATGAACTCATGAAACTGGCCTTGACCTTTTCCCTTGGTGGTTATGCCCCCAGAACTTTGCTTCTTTTTTGATGCATCCTTACCCTGACTTTATCTTTCTTTCCTGCACTGATTCCCTTTTTTTCTCCCTGTAGTTGTGTAGCCCTAGAGTCTCAAGCTGCAGAGAATCTTACATGCCCTCTTCCTGTTTTCATAGAAGGAAGGTCAAAAAGAACAAATATTTGGGAATTTTTCTTGAAATAATTTTATCATCAAGAATTGCTCCAGATATTCTTGGTTATAAATCATATTTGAGAACTGAAGTCATATAAGAATCCTACTATGAAATACTGTATTTTGACTTAGTAAGTTTTCTTGGATCAATATATGGTTAATTACTGAAGTATATATCTGTTCAAAGCTTGGTTACATACATGTAAAAATTAGTTTATTTGACAACAGTGTCTATGCATGTGATGGCAGCAGTCCCTGAGACAATTGTTTAAAAAACAGTGTTAAAACATTAGCCCTTGTTACCATCATTAAAAGGACAATACCCTCCCTTAGACTTGACACCATTTTAAGGATTAAAGAGTTTTTTGCTGTGAAAGACCCTCCTTTTTCTGATCTGTGCCCTCATATCCTCTTGGAACCATCTTTTTCCTTATCTACTTTCTATCCTGGTTTGCTTTACATGTTTCAGAAGTAACAGTAATCTGATAACCCATTAGATGGTCAGGAGGTACCAAATCATCTACTTTATTTCTCCCATGAGATAAATGGCATTTGCTTTTTTATGCTGACTGTGCAGATGATCAAATGACATCTAGTTTTTTGGCTCTGTCAAAGGGATACTTGCAATTACAACAATTATGAATTTTGTTCCAGTTGAAAAGGAAGATTTGGTGACTAGTATTGAGAGATATGAGGAATATTTCTGAATAGTTTCCTCAAAGTAAAGTGGTATATATACTTAGTTGGGTCATCACTTATTTGGCTCATCATTTATTCTTGGACTTACTTTTTGTGATACTACTTTCTCATAGAATGTAAATTTTTAATAGGAGGACAAAAACCTTTTATTTGTAATAAATAATATAGTAAGTTTACCCTATTGTATGTTATCAATTATAACTATCCATTGTGTATTGGACTTATGAATTTTATTTGCTATGTTTTTATGAGTGCTTGTGACATTATTTTAGTTACTTCAGAGTAACTTTTGTGCTTTCCACATAGAACTTTACAAAATATACAACTAAATATGTAAATTTATAAATATATAACCAGTTTTTCAAAAATTTCAAATCTTATGCTGCTTTTATCTAAATAGTTTTGATGAAATTGTGTATGTGAGTGTGTGTTTTGGACTTAATTATTTTAGCAGTTGCTTTAAATCTTCATTTGTTATACTGTTGTGTGTGAACAAATATAGTTCAGAATTTGAGAGTGCACTTGAACTTCCCTAAGATAAGTATTTATATTTTGTGAAATAGCATACATTGGAAAAAAAAACATTAAATATGTGTGACTACATTAATATAATAATATTCATGTATGAAGGATGATAAATTTAAAACTATATACATATCAGAGTGAACAGCTATATCTATATAGCAAATAATGAGAGTAAGTTCATTTCTGCATCTGAATATAATTTTAAATTTCCCAAACTAAAATCTATTGAGAAACACTTGATAATGGGATAAAACAAATATTTATGTATAGGTTTTTTGTTTGTTTTCTTTTATGAGGCATGCATAGAATAGATTTGGAACCTAGTGAACATAAATGTCTAAAGACAGCTATGAAACATTTCAAATAAAAATATTTTACCTACATGTAGTTAGATTGACAAATTATATTTGAGTACCTTATTAGTAGAAAGGCTTGCATAAATATCTTATTAGTAGGTCAACTAAGAATCAAGCTAATTGTGTTAGATGATTTTATAATCCTTTATGTCTGATCAAATGGTATCACTGAAAATGTACTTGAAATTTGAAAATGAAATTTAAATTATCCTAGTGAAATACGAGTCTTAAGAAATACCATTAATCTCATAGGTTTTAAGATGTTTAAATTTTTTGGTGAGAACACCTTAGTATTCAAAACCATTTTGTTTTAGTAAAACTTGTTATACATGATAAATTTTATAGTTAATTTGAAGTGACTTTGGTGATCCAAAAAATTTTATAAAGTTTTTAAATGACAGTTATTATTCTACTTTAAACATTTTAATAAATTACTGTTCTTATCCTTAAAGGAAACCACATGATATGAGATGTTGCTGAGAAAAAAATTGAAGTGTCTCCAGTGTACAACTATCATTTGAAGATTGAATAACGGTGGGTTTCATAGTCATAATTTATTGAATAGGTCTATAAATAACAGGAAAAATTCAGTTACATATGAAAATTACTTCTTCACATTAGCTTCTCCTATGTTTATATTTTGAATGATTCAGCTAAGAGGTGGTGAGAAATATTTATAATAGCAGGTCATCAGGATAAAATAGGGACAATGCAGTTTAATCGCTTTATTTATTTTTTTGAAATGTGCTTAATGGAAAGGATGAATAACTGCCTTGCTTCAAAATTAAATTCTATTGCTTTGAGTGAAGGATTTGAATGTTAGTATAACATTCTTTTTATGTGAGTTATGCTGTAGTTTTTGTCATTTTTTGCACTACAGTGCAGGGAATTTTGCTGATTTATTGTTACATTTTTAAAGGGCAATGCTATGCTGAAACCAGAGACTGAAGGAATCTAAAAATCATATTTGTCAAAAACTGAGCCTTAACATGGTTTATGATCAGTGACTACTTGTCCTATTTATATGACTGTATTTAAAAGTAAGCTAATCTAGCAAGATCAAATATGATTGATGTTTTCCCATTTATTGTTTTCTAATGTTTCATCTTTTGATTTTAAGATGCTTATAAGAATCAAGAAATATGAAGTTAAAGAATGCATAGTACTTTTCATTTTCAATATGTTCATTTGAAGAGAATTATTTTCTAAATATTCAGCTTGGGTCCTATCAGCACCCACTATAATCAGAGTAATTTTTAAAATATCAAATGAATTATGAACACTCTCTTCAGCTATGCAAGTGAGATGTTAAATAGTTGTGTGAGGATTTGAATGCTCTGGTCTAGTATATAAGGTAATTATCACCAATGTGAAAAACATTCCTGCTTATAAATTATAAGGACTTGAGAGATTGAAACTTTTACTAAATTATTTCTCAATTGAACCAAAGGAAGCAAAGTCTAATTGACAACTTCTTATTTTACCAAGCATCTGGAAACATAGTAAGTGAGATTAAATGTTACTGTTCAAAAGCTTAAGAGTATGAATATATTTGTAGTCTACATTAAAAATTCTGAGTTCAGTTTCTTAGAATCATGAAAAGTAAGAGTAATAACTGTATTTCTTTTAGTTTTCAAACAAGTATTCATCAGTAATTTGTAAAAAACAATAATGCATTATTTTTATATATCTACAAATTATACTTCTTTGATATTCCATACATCACAAAATAATTATTCAAGGTATAGGAAGAGCAAAAAATTTAGTAAGTGACTTGATTATTTAAACTATTAGGTACAGAGGCAGTGCAAACAGGTGAAAAATTAGTATAAACAGATCCAATGATTATAACCTTTGGGATTAATGTGGATAGAAAGTGTCTAATATACTACAACCAGTTATTCTGAGTGGACTGGGTATAGTAAATTGAACTTACTAAAGTTGTCATTCCATGGAAACTTTATTCCATCATTTGGATCAAGACTGAATCTAAGCTGAGATAAATATTCTAATGTCATAGATACCTAAGATATTATACTCCACCTTGAAAAATATGATTTTGTGTTTATTGTGGATTAATTCCAGAGGTTAGTGTTTCTAGATTTCAAAATACAAATGAGCTAAGAATGAATAACATAGAACTAGTAAAGCTTGATCTATAATTACCATTTACACCAGGCAAAAGGTACATTTAATTGCAACTGGCCTGTATAATGGAGTGGGATGGAAGGAAGGAAGTTTATTTACTTGAGACACCAAATGAAAACTATGAAACACAAATGGGAAAAGGCAGTTTCATTGAGAATAAAATATCCATGTTGATAATTTACATAAGACAAAAGATGGAGTGATTTCTGCAGGGAAATTACTTTCTTTGATGAGCTCCATTTATGCATGATGGAGTTTTAAATTTTTGAAAACCCCCTTGGTTATGATTTCTTCCTTTCAATTCTTGTGGTTTTAGTTTCATACATAAACAGGTGTAAAATTTTCTTGCTAAAACCTTCTTACTCTGCTGTAAGTTGAATTTATAACAGAAAAAAAAAACAGAATGCCTTCCAATGACAGTGATTAGGAAATCAGTATTTAAGGCATCAGTTTCATGAACTGCACGGTGAAAATGGCTCCATTCATTTTGAAGCCACCCTGTGATAAAATGTATCTTTATTTACTTTGCTCACTTTTAAGATTGTTTGTTTAAAGCATATTCTTGAGGGATGCTAAGTATTGTATCTTCTAACTAGCAGCTTGAGTTTGGAAGCAATTTTGTTCGAGTAAAATCCACTATGTAATGACTTGGAGTGGCCTGCAAGCTGCATGTTAAGGCTCATATATTTACTTATTGAGGATAGAAAGCTATTTGTTTTACTTAGTAATTTAATGTGGGAAGCATTTTAGAAGCTGCAATGGTAAGTGAGGATCTGAATCTTACATATTGCCTATCACCCTAATCAAAAGAGAAGGGAAAATAGAATATACCTCATCTCTAGAGACTTGGGTTCCAATAGTAGAACATGAAACTAGAAGGGAAAAGAGATGTGTGGGTCTCAGTGTGCAAACTTATTTGTGCATCGCAGAGTCACCATGCAAGCTGACGCTATTTGAAGTAGGTTGCTAGTATCAGCCTCACAAAAGGCTGAGACAAAAGTGGACAGAAGAAGGAATGTTTATAAGTTGATGTACATTAGCCAAACATTCATGGAACCTGCTTGTATGCAATTGCCTGATGCATTAGGAGCAAATCTTTAGGGAAATGTACTTAGTGACATAATCATAAACAAAGCTCTATAGAATTACCAAGTGTGGTGAGTAGATACCTACACGGTAGAATGACTGTTATTAGATTGGAGGGACCCTGAATTTGCTGCCTACTTCAAAATAGTTTACAAATCTCTCTCAGTGGCCCAGTTCTGCAGTCCTTTATAGCAGGAATCTAACTCATAGAGTCAAGACTGTTTTCCACTTAAAAATCTAACAAAATCTAGTGATTCAAACATGTTTTTGGAAGTTAAGAAAATGCTAAACAATAAATAACTACACACACTTGCAATTGTTTATATGTATATATACAAATACTCACATTTTTAACTCTCATATAGTTAGATAATTGAAAAATATGTGGATTCATAGCAGAATAATGCTTAAGAAATCAAAGATTTTAGAATGTTTCTACCTTTAAATATGATATAGTGGTTTTGCCAAACTGATGTATATTTGACAAATATTTATTGATTGTTAGTCCTTGGAGATTCAGAGACAACTGCTACCCATTTACAGCCTTAAAAACACATAGGTAGTTGAGGTAGATGGAGAAATCAGTCAGATTTTCATAGCTTAAAATGATAAGTATAAATTAAGTACGAGTTGTTACACAAGTGCGCTTTTCTCTAAGAAGTAAAAGGAAGATTTTGAGCTTGGTGATGTGGAGTTGCATTCTGAAGAGTAAATGAGTGGAAGGCTTTGATGGAATGTGGGGATGTAAGGTGAACAAGACATGGAAATATAAGAAAACCTGAACCTTAAAGATAAGAGGACATGGAACTCTAGAACAGATCATGTTAGGTTACAAAACAAGTCTCAGTAATTTTAAGAAGATTCAAATTATATCTGGCATCTTTACTGACTACAGTAGTATGAAACTAGAAATCAGCTATAAGAAGAAAACAGGAAAACTCACAAATATGTGGAGATTAAACAACAAGCTACTAAACAACCAATGGATGAACAAAGAAATCAATGGAAAAATCAAAAAAAAACCTTGAGAAAAGTGAAAATGGAAATACAACATAACAAAATATATGAGATGTAACAAAAGCAGTTCTAAGGGGAAAGTTCACAGTGATGGATGCATACATTAAAAAACAAGGAAAATCTCAGATAAAGAATCTAACTTCACACCTAAAGACTGGGGGAGAAAAAGAACAAAGCCCAAAGTTAGTAGAAAGAGGAAATTAAAAAAGACCAGAGTGGAAATAAATAAAACAAGAGGCCAATAAAACAATAGAAAAGATCAATGAAACTAAGAACTGATTCTTTGAAAGATAAACAAGATTGGCAAACCTTTAGATAGACTCACTTCAAATTAGTAAAACTCGGAATTGAAAGAGGAGAATTTACAACTGATACCAAAGAAATACAAAAGATTATAAGATAATACTGTGAACAATTATACACCAATAAATTGGACAATCTTTAAGAAATAGATAAATTTCTAGAAAACACAGTCTTTCAAAACTGAACCATGAATATATAGAAACTTTGAGTAGACCAATTTACTACTAAGTAGATTAAATTAGTAGTCAGAAACCTCCTAACAATAAAAAATCCAGGACCAGACAGCTTTACTGGTAAATCCTGCGAAAGATTCAAGGGTGATTTAGTGTTATCCTTCTCAAAATCTTCCAGAAAACTGAAGAGAAAAGAATGCTTCCAATTTTAAAAGACCAGCATTTCCTTGATACCAAAATGAGACAATTACACTTCACACAAAACAATTATAGGCTTATATCTCTAATAAGCATAAGTGCAGAAATCCGCAACAGAATATTAGCAAACAAAATTCAACAGTACATTAAATGGATCATACACCATGATCAAGTGGGATGTACTCAGGGACACAAGGATGGTTCAACATTTGCAAGTAATTAAGTGTGATACACCACATTAACAAATGAAGGTTAAGGGGGTTGGGAAGGGACAGACTGGGATTTCAAAATGTAGAATAGATAAACAAGATTATACTGTATAGCACAGGGAAATATATACAAGATCTTATGGTAGCTCACAGAGGAAAAAATGTGACAAGGAATATATATATGTTCATGTATAACTGAAAAATTGTGCTCTGCACTGGAATTTGACACAACATTGTAAAATGATTATAACTCAATAAAAAAAAGTTAAAAAAAAAAACAAAAAAGAAAAACAAATGAAGGTTAAGTCATATTATCACCTGAATAGATGTGGAAAAGCAATTGACAAAATTCAGCACCTATTCATGATAAAAAAAAAAAAAACCACCTCTCAATAAAGTGGTCATAGACAGAACATGCATCAACATAATGAAGATCATATGTGACAAGCCCATAGCTACCATCATACTCAACAGTGGGAAGTTGAAAGCTTTCCCTCTAAGATCAGGAACAGGACAAGGATTCCTGCTCTTGCCACATTTACTCAATGTAGTATTGGAAATGCTGTCCAGAACAGTTAGGCAAGAAAAAGAAAAGGCAGCTAAGTTGGAAATGACAAAGTAAAACCATCACTATTTGCAGACAACAGGATTTTGTATATAGAAAACCCTAAAAACCTCACCAAAAGAACTGTCAAAGCTAATAAACAAATTCAGTAAAGTTGCAGGGTACAAAATCAATATATAACTATCTGTTGTGTTTTTATATAACAACAAACTATTGGGAAAAAGAACTAAGAAAACAACCCTATTCACAATTATATCAAAAAGAATAATACCTATGAATAAATTTAACCAAGGAGGTGAAGTCCTGTGCATTGAAAACTGTAAGATGTTGTTGAAGTAAATTGAAGATTACACAAATAAATGGAAAGATACTGTGCTCAAGAATTGGAGTGATTAATGTGGTTAAAAAGTCTGTTTTACCCAAAACAATCTACACATTCAGTGTAATCCCTGTAAAAATTCCAATGTTATTTTTCACAGATACAGGACAAACAATCCTAAAATTTTTATGGAACCACTAAAGATCTGGAATAGCCAAAGCCATCTTGAGAAAGAAGAGCAAAGCTGGGGGTATCACAGTCCCTGATTTCACACTATATTTCAAAGATGTAGTAGTCTAAACAGTATGGTAGTGGCATAAAAACAGACACATAGATCAATGGAATAGAATAGAAAGCCCAAAAAGAAAGCCACATATATATGACTAATTAAAGGGTGCAAACAAGGCAAGAATATACAATGGAAAAATGACAGTCTCTTCAATACATGGTTTTGGGAAAAATAGACAGCCACATGGAACAGAATGAAATCAGACTGTGTTCTCTTTCACCATGAACAAAAATTTACTCAAAATAGATTAAAGACTTGAAAGTAAGACCAGAAACCATACAACTCCTAGAAGAAAACAACATAGCAGGTAAACTCATTGACATTGGTTTTGGTGACTTACTTTTTGGTTCTGATTCCAAAGGTAGGGCAACAGAGGCAGAAATAAGCAATTGAGATCACATCAAATTAAAAAGATTCTGCACAGCAAAGGAAGTCATCAATAAAATGAAAAGGCAATCTATTGAATGGGAGAAGATATTTGCAAATCATATAACTGATAAGAAGTTAATATCCAAAATATATAAAGAATGCATACAGCTTGATAACAAAAAGAACAAACAGTCCAATTTAAAAATTGGCAGACGATCTGAATAGACATTTTTCCAAAGAAGACAATGCAGATGGCTAACAAGAACATGAAAAGATATTATCGTTAATCATCAGGGAAATGCAAATCAAAACCACAATGAGATGTCATTTCACACCTGGCAGAACAGTTATTATCAAAAGGACAAGAAATAACAAGTGTTGGAGAAAACATGGAAAAAAAGGAAACCCTTGTACGTTGTTGGTGGGCATGTAAATTGTTACAGTGTCTATGGAATGCAGTATGGAAATTCCTCAAAAAACTAAAAGTAGAACTACCAAAAGATCCAGTAATTCCACTACTGGGCATTTATTTGAAAAATAGGAAAATTTTAACTCAGAAAGGTGTATGTGCCCTTATGTTCACTGCAGCATTATTTACAGTAGCCAAGCTATATTTATGATGGGATACTACTAGATTATAAAGAAGAATAAAACCTTGCCATTTGTGACAGCATGGATAGATCTTCAGGGTATTATGCTAAGTTAAATAAGTCAGATAGAGAAATATACGATTTAACTTAAATGTGTAATCTATAAAACAAAACATGAACAAACAAAACCAAACTAACAGATACAGAGGCTAGACTGGTAGTTGCCAGAGGGCAAGGGTGTTGAGAGGTAGATGGATTTGGAGATGGGAGTTAAGAGTTACAAACTTCCAGTTACAAAATAAAGAAGTCCTGGGAATGTAATATACATCATGACCACTGATGTCAATAAAATTGTGTTGCATATTTAAAAGTTGCTAAGAGAGTAAATCTTGAAAGTTCTCATCACTAGAAAAAAATTTTGTAACTTTATATGGTGACAGATGGTAACTAGACACTGATCATTTCGCAGTGTATGTGAATATCAAATCATTTTGTTGTTCACCTGAAACTAATATGTTACATGTCAGTTATATCTTACTAAAACAAAAGCAAAGCAAAAAGATAAGAGAACATACAAAAAGTTTTATATTCCTTCCATAAAGCAGCTGGGTAGGTGGAGAGAGCACTGGATTGTATCCTGGCTCTGTCCAGCCACTCTTGATGGTCTTTGCAAGTACTTAACTTTGGAGTTTCATTCCTTTACCAATAAAATGTGTTTAATAAAACATTGTCTTCCAGGGATGTTGTGAAGATACACTTTGTAAATGGTACATAGGAGTAGGGATTCAATAAATAGTATTTAAGGAGATTACAGTAATCAGCAATGACCTTAACCAGAGGTTCCCAGTCTTTGCTGCATATTTGAATAACTTAGAGAACTTCCAAAAAGGATTCTTAAATGCTGATGTTTACATTTCACCCCCTAGAGATTCTGACTTAACTGGGCATGTTATAGTCTGGATATGAAACTTAAAGGAGAATACAGGAAAATATGAGAAAGAATAAGAAACAGTAAAAAAAAAAAAAAAAAAAAAGAGGAAATAAATGTAGAGTCTACCAAGATGCTAAGGAA
This sequence comes from Camelus ferus, assembly GCF_009834535.1. Taxonomy (NCBI): domain Eukaryota; kingdom Metazoa; phylum Chordata; class Mammalia; order Artiodactyla; family Camelidae; genus Camelus; species Camelus ferus. The sequence goes on from NC_045714.1 coordinate 24,487,382, forward strand.
TAGATTTCCTTCATTTTGTAGAACAGAAGGATTGACACTACCGTTAGGTGTGGTTGAGAAGCATTTCCAGGTCTCATCTGTTCCAGAGCAGCTGACTTGTGAGGAGGGCTCACCAACAGAGATGGAGCTGCTGCATTCTAGAGGTCCCTTCTGTGGAGTGTGTCAATCCTATGCTTCATTTTATGGTGGAATAGGTCATAAGTTTTATTCTTTGGAATAGAAGCAGCATGGAAGAGGTGGTGAAGAAGTCTAATATTGAGGATAAAAATTCTTAGAGCTCTTTAAAGTACTTCAGTTGATCCTATCTAATTAATATGCATCTCAAAAGAGACCGAGGCCCTGCTTTGAAGATGTGAAATACAGCAGAAGCATTCCTGCCTAAGCCTGTAGCCATAGGTGTGATGACTGGCAATGATATTTTATCTATGTTAGACAAAAAAGAAGTAGGCTGAATTACAACAGAAAGAATTGTAAATATATACTAGAGAAAGTGAGAGCTCAGTTTGAATCTTAAAACCATTTACTTCCTTTTTTTTTTTTTTTTTAAATAAGCCATGATATTCTACCCTGGTTACTGGAAAAGAGATTGCAAGGCAGAATCGCATTCTCTAGTATTGAACATCAAAGAAAAACCAAAAGAAACAAAATTATTTTTAATAAATTCAGATTCCTAAGACTAGAATTTACTTTTTACATGAAAAACAACTATGTTGATATTTTGATTATGTGAATAATATATATTACACTGTTGTGATTGTTATCCAGGACTTCCAGATAAATGAATTATTTTACCCATGTATTGGTTTTTCCCATGAAAATATTTTAGACTAATTCAAAAATAATTATCTATATTTATTTTTCCCCATGAAAATCTTTTGATGTTGCAGAAATATTTCCCTGTGAAACGTATAATTGCTGAATTATTTCCCACCTAAAATCATTCTAGTTACTTTGTGCCATTCTTAGGATAGAAATACTTGAAATCTTATCATCAAAAGAGATTTTACTACAGATCTTTAATTCAGTGCATGCTAAGCAGCACCTATAAAGAATTTTAGGAATAGAAATTAACTAAGAGACTATAATTAGAACATACAAGAGTAGTCACTGGTGAAATGAATCCATTTTTGCTCTTCACATCAAATTCAAATACTTGCAGACTTGTCTGTGAATGCTGTTTTTATTTTTGTATGCAGCATTTATACAAGGTCCCTTTACAGTCTGACATTTGCTTCAATCACTCAAATGGACTATTTTTGTTGTTGTTAAACACACCAGCTATTTTCATGTAAACAAATCCACAGATCACTTTTCAGTTCCCATCTTATTTGACTTCTCATTAGCATCTGATATAGTTAAAAGTCCTTTTTTGAGACATTCTCTTTGCTGAGATCCACCAGTCAAAGACCACTTGTAGTTGAACAAATTGGACTTCTGGATACCTGGTGCAGGAGGGAGACTATATTCCATAGGAAACTGTGAGGCATCTTAATTAGAGTGTGCCAAGAAATTCTTGTTATAGGTTTTGGGCTTGTATTATATGATTTGGAGGAAGGTTCAAGGAATGAAATCTGTTCTAGACTGAGTGCTTTGAGGAAGCAACTGGATACATGGCTGTGCATCTTAATTTTTATTTTGTAGGTAGAAAGAACAGGATGAGACTAAAGCTTTAATTGTGAAGAAGCAGATGTTACTCTTTATTAGTTGGAAATATTTGTAGTTTTCATGGTGTTCTTGTATTTGTCTGCAGTCAAAGAGTCCTCTTGTTTTTTGTTTCATGACATTGTGGTTACATAGTGACCTTGTCCCAAGCTGGTGTTGAAATTGTTCACATTCAACTGGAAAACACCATGGCCTAGCTCTGTGCCAGGCTAGCTTCCATCTGATGGCTGTCAGCATTGCCTTTTTCTTTCTCAAGATCATGGCATCATATTCTGTTTGGTTTCTTTCTGCTGCTTAACTTGCTTCTTTTCATTCTTCCTCACACTGTCTTCTTCTATATAATCTTTAACTCTTAGAGTTTCCCAGGCCTTATATCTGAATCATCTTTTATATTATCCTACACTTCTTATGTAGTTTCATTTATTTTTATGATTTTAATTACTATCTGCTTTCTTCAGACTGGAACTATTCTCTGCCTAAAAGATGGGTTGTAAAACTATAACCCATAGGTCAAATACAACTCAAAGTCTGTTTTTGCCCAGATGTGAGGTGGTTTTATAGGTTTAAATGGTTAGAAAAAATCTAAATAGTGAATAATATTTCATGACATAAAATTATATAAAATTCAAGTTACAGTACATAAACAAAAAAGAAGCAGTGTTGCTCACCACCCAGTTCTACAAAGATTAAGTCATCAGCCACTCTAGTTGCCCACCCAACCTGAGAGGAATTCAGGATGAAAAACAGGGTGAGGAACCTGTGTTTTGAAAAAGCAGGTCCCTTAGATAGATGTATATTTCAGAAAGAATTTTAATGACCCCACATTCTTGCATCTCCTCATACATAGAAAAGTGCTAAAGTCATTAACCTGAGATACCTGTTCTTTGTGAGTAGCAGTAATCTTTTACCAAGAATGTATGCTTGACTGTATTTCCTAGCCAAAAATCATATATAAATTGGCTTCTCCCCATCTCTTTAGAGCAGTTTCCTCAGAGCTACTAAGCAGCTGTCTCCTGAGCTATAGTCCTTACTTAATAAGATCCCTGAATAAAACTTAAACTCATTCCTCTCAGGTTGTACATTTTTCTTTAAGTCGACAAGTGTCCAAAGATAAAATTTTATTGAAATCCAGACATGTTCATTTGCTTAGGTATTTTCTATGGCTCCTTTTTTTGCTGCAAGATCAGTGTTGAGCAGTTTCAGTAGAGAGCCAGAATTATCTACTAGCTATCCCTTTATAGAAAAAGTTTGCCAACCCCTGCTCTAAAGTCATGCATTTAACTAATCTGTGAGATTTTTCAATTGATTATTTTAGTCATCTTAAAATATTTAAAAGATAAATTTTATTCATCTCCAATCCATATCTGTGCCTGTTCATCTTAATATTTGGGGCCCCTGCCACACAGAAATTCAAATCAGAAACCACAAATCATCCTTAATTCTTATTTTTCCTCTACCCCATATTTTAGTCCTTCTGGATATCCATTGTTTCTGCTTCCAAACTATATTGCAAATAGGTCAGTCAGTCTCCATCTTTTCTGCCATCATTCTATGCCATACCATCACCACCTTGCAGCTGGTCTACTCAAACAGCCTCATCATTGGTTTCCTGCTCATGTGACTCTTAAGTCCCTATCCCATGATGTTTTCTATCATTACATCTGCTCATAGCAATTATGATAATTTTTATGTAAATATTTGGGTTTAAATTCTATATATTTATTTATTTATTGTCTATCCAAACACATAAGCTCTACAGAGGTGACTTCATACATTTTAGTTCAAGTAGCAGATATAAACATTTTGAATAGTGACTGATGTGGAGTAGAAGGCCAGTAAGGTATTTTTTTAACCAGTGACTGACCTACTTAAAGACCACAAGATAGAGGTACAGTTACACCCTCACACACCTGCACACATTCCACTTCTAGGGGAAAAGTATTTATATATTTTGCATGTACAAATTTCTCAGTTGAGTATGCATCACTTTACATTTGAACCACATCTATAGGAGAGGAAGTTTGCTCTGGGAAGGACAAGTTGATGCTGATTTTATCTTGATTTTTAAGAATTACAACTTGGTCAGTTTTTTTTGTTGCTAGTGGTGATGATAGTGACCTTTTTCCTAGCAAACAAAACCAGCGATTTACTTACATCATTCTTGTGACTCAAAAGATATCTTAACTGAACTGGTTATTTACTTGATAATTTGTTGTCAAACAAATGTATATTTCATTTTATACAGGGAGAGAACTGTCCAGTTATTTTTATGTGGATTTTAAATAGGAACTTAGAAACTCTTCCAAAGTAATACTGAAATAGGAATGTAGACTAACTGTATATAACCACCATTTTTGAGTGTGTAGCTATTGGAAGAAACTGCTGAAAGCATAAGTTAGGGTTTAGGTAGAACCAACATGGTGAAATGGCCATAGGCTATGGACATGGAGGCATCCATTTGAGAACAGTTTTGTAAAGTGGTAGAGAAAGAGGCCAGACTGCAAGGCTTTACAAGTAAGTTACCTGATAAGAAAAAAAAAAATGTTGTGGATTGGCAGTAAAAGGGAAAACAAAAATGGGATGGTAGACAGATGGAGAATCAAATACAGCAGGAAAGGAGAGGGAAACACTCTCAGTGTTTGCAGGCAGAAGAAAAGAAATCTAGTTAAAGTGGAAAAAATTAAATTTGGCAGTGAGGAAAACAAGAACCATACTACTCAAAAGCTTAAGTGCCTTCCCAAGTTTTGCATAATAATTTGGATTTCAAAAAATGTTCTTACACAAATTGTATCATATGACCCTCACAAAACTGGGTACATCTGAGTAAACTGAGACAGGTGGTTCTATTCCCATTTCACAGATTAGGAAACAAGCTCAGTTCCTGGGGTCATGCAGTGGGTAAGTAACATAAGGGAGAACAGAAGTGTTCTCACGCCTATGTTTTTATACTTTCCAGTATAACATGTTGACACTGTGGTGTTAATCTTTAAACAGAAGGAGATTGAAATCTGTGAGGAAGAGAAGCATTTAAGGCAGTGATCCAAAAGAAGTGGTCTCTTTTCCCTCCCACCCACTTAAACTATTATCACATTTAAGTGAATTTCAGTAAGCCAGAAGTTTGGAAGGAGATGACTCATGAAGAAGCATGGGTAGCATTAATTTATTTTTTAAATTAACTGGTCATACACCATGTACAAGTGTCAGAGATACAGGTGAATAAAATAGTCCCAGCTTTGATAAAGCTCATTCTCTAGTGGAAAGGATCAGCTTTTAATCAAGTAAGGAAATTAAATATTTGAGTATAAACTTAAATATGAGGCTGCATCAACAGTACTATGAAAGAATGTTACATGGGGCCTTGTTGAGCCTACAAGGAGGGGAAGTGTTTGCTTTATGAGAGGATGACAGTTGATCTAAACTCTAAAGGAGGAATAGGAGTGAAAAATCTGAGAGGGAGTAGTACTGGAGCCTTTAAAGAAGGCTCTTACATATGAAGAAGTCAAAGGATCTGGTATGACCAGAAAACTTCTAGTTTACTAACATTTTTGTGCACTGAATTATAATCTACATATAGAATTCTTTCATTTTAAATAGTTATGCAATAATATTGAGCTATATAATTCTGATTCAATAGTTTTCTCAAGTGATGGATTAAAAACAGAGAACAGAAATGACTGCTATATAATATCAATTTCTGGTAGAATTTATTTATGCACATATATATAATAGTAGACTATGTATAATGATATATGTAATAATATTCTTGCAAAGGTCTCAAATAGTGTTTTGCACATGATAAGCAGCCATGAAGTAATGATTAGCTACTTTTTCAATGTATGCTTATTGAAAACCTAGTAAGTATAATATGTACAAACACATTCCTGGATGCTGTTGTCCTCTATTTTACCAAAAAATGGTCAAGGGATGCTTAAAGGAATATATCTTAGCATGAAAAAGCCATTACCATATATGTTTGATGTACTTACAATCTCTAGATTTATGCAGTCCTTTTTTGCCTAAGCCTCAGGTAGGGCAGGACAAATCCATTTTTGCAGTGCCGTAAGTGGTGAAAATATTAAAATATCCTTTATCTGTGCTGTCCCCAATGGAGGTCATTAGCTACATGTGGCTGCTGAGAACTTGGAATGTGGCTAGTGCAACTAAGACTTGAATATTTTATTTTAATTTAAAAATCTACATGTGACTAGTAGCAACTGTACTGAAGAGACACTTCAGAGGGATTCAGGAAAAGACTGAGTTCCCACTGCAATACTTTTGATACATTTGACATGAACTTGATATTTCTTGTATCTGGTGGCCTGGATCTAATTGAAAGAGATGTTTTCTTAGTATGAGGGAGAACTTACTTTAGGTTAAAAAATTTAGTTATGAGCAGAAGCACATTTTCCCAACTCACTTGTGGAATAACAACTGAACTTGTTTATATCAAAAAAAAAATCTGCGAAACCATGTAGATGAAGTTGCACAGAAAGTGATTTTTTTAATGACCCAAAAGAGTAAATAGTTTTCTTTATGCTTACTGTTTGAGTAACAGCCACTTACCAAAGATAGAAATCATAAAAATAAATGAAATAAATTTATCTTATAGTAAACATTCAGAAAAATCTAGTGGTCATTTAAAGAAGCAGATGGGAGATTGTAGTCTGTGTAATCTGTGGTCAGCCAACTCACTTCTCTCCATCATATTCAATATTTAGAGTCTCTAAGAAACATCCTTTCTATCTAGAATATTTATATTTAAATGTGAATGCATACAATTAATGTGTTCATTCAAAAGTTATAAAAAGAATATATAAAGTGGAAAGTATATTTCTCTTCCCTGGCTGAATGATAGCTGCTAGTACTACTGCTTAGAGATTGTATTTCTATCAATTTTCTTGTTTTGTAAAATTTTGGAGGTACTTAATTTACTCTTTCAACATGTTTATTGAATGTCTATTATATGCTAGGCATTGTTTTAAGTACTACTTTACAAAAGTGGAAATAAAAAGCAATTAAAATTTTCTTTAAAAATTACATTCTAATGGAAGGAAATAGACAATAAACAAAATAAATAATAAAAACATGTGCTGTATTAAGTAGTGATAAATGCTATCAGTTTTTAAAAGGGTTTTAAATGAGGTGAAGGTGTTGAAAGAGGAAAGGGAATAAAGATTGCCTCAGCTGGGGAAGGAGTTTACATTATAAATAAAATGAGCAGAGAAGGACCTTCAGAGCTTTATTTTCATCAAAGACATAAAGGAAATGAGGGAGCAAGATATGTTTAGGCAGAGAACTGCATGTGCAAAGATTTTAAGGTAGGAGCTTGTCCAGTACCTTCCAGAAAAGCATCCTTACAATCTGGCTGGAGCAAGGATCACAAGACAGAGCCTTTTTATGCCAAGTAATTAGTACACCATCTAATGATAGTTATACTATTCTATGTTGTATTTTTTTTCCATCAAATGTTTTATGTCTTTAGGTTTTGAATAGGGCCTCCATGTCTTTGATACCTGTCATCCCTATTAACTACACATTAACTTCAGATAACAAAATTACATATTAGGGTCTGATTATTTCTCTTATGGAATGTATTATATAATACTTACAAAAATAGCTAAGCCAATTTCTGTTCCAGTGTTCTGTTCAAAGTCCAAGTTCAGTTTGTAATGTAAGATTCTGTCCTATATATAAGACAGATTGTTTTGCACTGAATACAGTTTAATAAAAACTTACCAAATTTTAATTTACTTGATTATAGTAGCATTATTGCCATTATTTTTATAGAAAAATAAAAGACTTATGGAAGAGAACATTTCACTAATTTAGTTTATTAATGAGGACATCAAAGTCTAGAGTGAGGTAAAATGATTTGCCAAAGACACATAAATGATGATAGTTACCTCTAGCATTATTGTGTTTATAACATGTGATAGCCATTGTGCTGAATACAGGCACTATGTAATTTTAATCTTCCCAACAATCTGAGAGGCAGTCATTATTACTGTTTTACTAATGAGGAAACTGAGGGAAATAAGTTCTGTAAAGTAATGCAGCAGATAAATGGTACAGCTGGGATCCTATTGAGGTCTTTTTATCTCAGAAAGAACTCACACTGACAACTGCTACACTCCTGGAGTTACAGGGACAGGGATATCCTATTAAAAACACTAGAGGCAGAGAGGTTTCTGGGAAAGAGGGCAAGTTTTCACTGTGATCAGATGTTGGATTGAATTTTGCCTCCACATAGCTGAATATTCTGGGGTAAGCAGTGTAACTTTCAGTATGTTTCTAAGTGTGAATATCAAAGGACCAAATTACAGTCCCATATTTGCTTATCAGGACTTTGACTTTATCCAGTATGGGTAAAAGTTAGAAGCCATAAAGCTTCCTAATTTAGTTTGTGAGTACATTCTTACAGAGTAAATAAAAGAAGCTGTTCAGTTGAGATGAAAATCTTTATATGCTGAAAAAGAACATAGATTATTATATTAAAAAATGAGACTCATAATTTAAAATGAAAATTTAGTGCAATGCCAATAGATAACCCAAGGTATCTGCTTATTTTAAGGTTAGAAGAGAATATTGAAATTAGTAAGATGTTCATTAATTTGTCCCATATTATCTGCTTGCTTTTCACTTTTTTTTCCACATACATTTGAAATTTTACTTATATTCAATGAAGAAAGTCCATGTTATCAGCATGGATCATTATGTATCAATGTTGTAAACGGCATTTAAAAAGTAACTATTTTGTTTGCACATGCAGAGGTATAAACTGCCCAGTTAGGTTCATAATAGTCACTCAGTATTTATACTGCAACTAATTTGATCTTTTTTCAAAGTTAAAATAAATTTACTTTTATGGGTAAAATAGCTTTGAACAGGCTACTAATCTGAAGTTGTAACTGCTTTTATTGTGCTTACCAAGAAGCAAAGTTTCAGTTACCTTGATTGCTGTATTTTGCCAAACATTTTTTTAACCTATTCTTTTGTATATGAAAATGGTATGATTTACCCACTATGAGTAGAAAAGCTTCAAGTTATTTTTACATTATTAGTAATGAATTTACAATAAGCATCCCAACCTCCCACACCAAGACTGCTGGACAACCAGCTGAGATTACAAAGTGTAAGCTGTGACTAGGGATCAGAGATTACTCTGTGTAAATTTAATTTACCCTTATGGAGATTAAAAGCTCATTAATACTTCATTCTTTCCAACTGAGATAAAAGTTAGAAGCAATTAATATTTGAAAAAATATTTTCTCCCATTAATTTATTTTTTTCACTGTGTAATCTGTGTTGGTTCCCTTTTAAGTGTTGATAGAGTGTATTTTAAAATAGAAATCTACGGACTATATCTTAGGTTTTGTTGTTATTGTTTTGGATTATTATTCCCTAACAGCTTTTATTCCCTAACAGTTTATACAGCAACTTAAACAACAGCAATGAAACAGTAGCATCTAGGTGTTCATTTCATCTGCTTTCCAAATGAAGTGACCAAACATTTCAAGAGGATCTAGAGTTTTCCTACAAGGAAGAAGTGAGAAAACATTTTTAATCATTAAGTCAAGAGAGTTTTGCCACTTCTCAGTGACAAAGACATTGTGTACTAGCTGCTTTAGCCTGAAGGCAGTTTATTAGTTACACAGATGTGTTAGAAATAGGGCTCCTGGCAGTGTTCAACATGGCTAGTGAACAAGTAAGTGCAGTTTTTATGTACTTCACCAAGGCATTACATTATTCTTACCAATTATTATATGCAAGTAAAATGTAAATCTCTGTGGTTATACAGCTTCTTTATATCCAAACATTATTCATAAAGAAAATATTCATAAATGGAAAGAGATGGTAAATATTGGTGGAAAACAGCCAAAGTTTTTTGTTTTGCTTTAAAACTCTGACATAATTTGAAATTATGGTATATTACTCAGTCTTTTCATAATAATAGCATGTTGACAAATGATACAGTGAATAGACAATCTGTAATGCTACAAACCAAAGATTAGGGAGACTTTTGTATAGAGTTAGAATCATTCTTTCATTAATATCCCTCCTTGTTAGTACATCAACTCTTTTGGCTCAATATGCAACATTGCAGATTTTTGAATGATGGTGAAAAATGGAGTAAATAAAATTACAGTGGCCCTAAGAGAGAATGTTTTTATAAATGCTTTAGTAATATACTTCAAACACTAGTAAAATGGGAATTGAAAAAGTGACTAATTTGTAATTAAGGCTTTTAGAAAGTAAAACTTTTTGACTACTTTTGATATTCCTTTTCCTTCATAGTATAGAATTGTAAAACATGTCTTGAGAAAATAACATGCAAACTTTTTTTTTCTCAGTGAGAATTTATTTTTTTCCAGCTTTACTGAGGTACAATTGACAAATCAAATTGTATTATTTAAAATGTGCAACATGATGATTTTATATACTTATTATATATTGTGAAAGGAATCCATAGTTAATTAAAAATACCACCACCTCACATCTTATCTTTTTAAAAAATGAGAACCTTTTAAGTTCTACTCTTCTAGAAAATTTCAATTAAATACAGTGTTATCAGTTATAGTCCCCAAATTATACACTAGGTCCTCAGACTTTATATTATACAGACTTTATTTAAGTTGGAAGAACTTGAGACAATTAACTAAACTGGGGGCAAACTGGTGACACCATGAAGATGCTTTGCTCCTTCAGAAAAGTTGCTAAGATCTAAACTAAGTTTATTTTCATTATGTGAGGAAGCAACCTTCAGAGACAACAAAGTACCTTCTGCCTTGCTCTAAGTTAACTAGAATTCATGTCTCTCTAAGACAACCCTTAACTCCTTCTTACTTCATCTCATTTATTGAGATACCTACGGAGACATATAACCCCCAGCTCTTTCTATTGTGACCCATATTTTCAATATATTAGGTTTGGAATCTCATTAATGTCAAGTGTATCCTAATTCTGGCCTAAAATAAAATTAAGTTGTTTAGCTATTGGAAAAGCTATGATTTAGCCACAGCCCTGTGGCACAATTTAGAAGAAATTTCATAGCTACAATTTATTGAAGGTAGACATTGACCTAAATGCCTTATAGGCACCGCATTGTTTACTTCTTACAATAAGCTAATTTATCAGGTAAATAAATGCCAGTGTTTACCCATTTTAGAGATGAGGAAATGGATATTTTGAAAGATTAAGTTATTTGCCTGAAGTTACACAACTAGTTATTGGCAGCGTTGAGATTAAAATATTATAAACTCTGCCTTATTGTAACTACTAATATCAAATTTACTGTATTTTTTTTTACAAACTGTATTATCCAAAATGTAATCTACATATTTTTAATGCAGAAGCTTGACTGTAGACTTATTTTAACACTGGAGCATTAAGTCACCAAAGTTTGAATATTTTAAATAAAAGTATCTAGCATGTGCATAGTTTTTACATGAAGGGAACAGAAATTAACTGTGATCCACATAAACACATATAAAATAAAAGTTTAATCTGATTGTTTGAAATAATTTTCTGCTACCTCTTATACTTTTCTTTTGATTAAAGTAGAATGTATACATAATATAGAGAAAAAAACATTTTTTTAAACTAAGAAGTATTTTATCTTAATTTATCTGAGAGTTATTTTACTTCTTCACAACTTACTGTCTTCACTTGTATTCACTTGTCTTCAAATAAACTGATACTTGAAGTAAAAAATTTCACAATACCTACACATAGTAAGCATATGATAAATACTAATTACTCAGTTGATTACATATTATCAATTAGAGTAAACATTGTGTGCCAAGTGACTACCCAAGGAATTCTAGAAATCAGTAAACATTTTTATGTAGTGCACAATGCAACGCTTTCTTATGTGTTACTGTATCATTATACCTTGGGTTGTTATTGTGCTAATCACTAGGGTTGCAAAAATAAAAATATACAAGAATCTCAAATATAACAAGAGTTGCAACCAAGTGAATCACCTCACAAAAATATGTACGAAGTTCAGAGGGATGATCTTGAAGACAGTGAAGGATATTAGAAGAAGCCTTATAGAAGAGGTAATGCCATACCAAATTCCTACTCACCCTAGAAACCAAACTGGTTTTGAGGTTGAGTAGGAATTTGGCAAAGCCATATACAATTGAAACTTGTGTGTGTGTGTGTGTGTGTGTGTGTGTGTGTATGTAAAATTACTGTGTGTATGTGTAAAGTTATGTTGGGGGCTGGAACATTGTGGTAGGCAGAATAACGACCTCCCAAGATATCCAGGTCCTGGATCCTGGAACCTGTGAATGATACCTTATAGAGCAAACAGGACTCTGCAGATGAGATTAAATTAAAGATCCTGAGATGGGAGAAGGTACCCTGGAACACCCTCATGAGCCTACCTGTGATCACAGTGTCCTGATAAAGGGGAGGCAGAGGGAGATTTGACTACCAAAGGGGAAAAGGTGATGTGATGAGGAAAGTAGAAACTGGAAGATGTGTCTTAAAGATGGAGAAAGAGCAGAAGCCAAGGAATACAGGCCATTGGAAGCTGAAAAAGGCAAGGTGATTGGATTTTCCTCTCAGCCTTCACAAGGAAGCATCCTTGCTGATAATTTGATGTCAGCTCGTGTATCTGATGATTTCTGACTTCAGACCTCCAGAACTATGAGATAATGAATTTATGATTTATTAATACCAATAAGTTTGTAGTAATTTGTTACAGTGGCAATAGGAAATGAATACAAGCATGAACTCTTACCTTGAAAAGCCTCACCTGAATCACAAACCTGACTTTAGCTCCAGAGCTTATCTTAGACTCACTTATCAGCATTATAAATTTGATTGATGTTATCATTCAGGTGCTCACCTCATATATTTTATGATCTATATGCATTAAAGTCACTTCTCTTTGTTTATAGTTCAATCTGCAACCTGACTTAGAGTTAAAAATATGCATTTCAATGTTCCAGGAAAGACCAAATGTCCCAGGGTTCTTTCTTTGGAAAATTACTGAATTCATATATAATAATGTAACTTTATTTCCAAGATCCTTAATGAGTCACATGCTTAGATTTGAATTTCAAAAATAAAATTTATCATCAAATCAGAAGAATAAAATAGTGAATGAGAAGTGGTAAGAGGACCAGTGAGAAAGAGACTAGATTACATATAGAAAAGGTTTGCCCTATTTGGGAGCAATAAAGACATACTCCAAAGATATTTTGGATCCAAAATCAAGTCTGTGATTGGATTATTGGGGGTTTTGGAGCCAAAGATAACTGTGAGACTTATAACTTGGTCAACTGAATCATGAGGTAACTAAGCTAGAAAATACATGTGTAGGAACAGGTATATAGATTTAAAGCTAAATGTAGGTTTCTATTGGACATCTACATGGAGACTGATATTTAAAAATGTAAATGGAATGCAGTAGAGAAACCAGTGTGCCTGAATAGATTTTGAAGTTAAGTGAAGCCACTTGGAGGTCTTTGGGAATAGCATGCTCCCAAAGAGCATGGAATAGGAAAGAGTTCCAGTTCCAGAATCCTAAGAAACATAAACATTGAAAACTCTGCATATAGATCCAATGAGAGAGACTGAAAAAAAAAAATCAAGGGAAAGAGCATAAAGAAATGATGATGTTGAACCCAAAGGAAGAATTCTATACAGATCTGTCTTCTCTTGCATACCAGAAAGAGAGAGAGTAGAGATAGGTGATTGCAAAGCAGTGTTGACATTCTGGATGAGATTATAATTCATAAATATGTATATGTTTTTCTACCAATATTTGAGTTAATGGGGTTAAAAAATCAAATGTAATGGGAATATGTACATCAAAAAGTGTACGAACTTGCAGGAATTTATAAAACACTTCATATGCTTTCCCTTCTGTACTTTAGGGTATTTATTCTAAATTTTATTTTATTATAATGATATGATAGTAAGTGCATTTAAACCTGGCCCTCAATTACCATGAGGCTTAAAAATAACTACTAATTCTTTGTGATTAAAAACAAATTCTCAGCCATTTGGTTTCATAGCATTCATGCATATTGGTGGGATCTTCTCACTGCCTCTAATAAATAACATGCTATTATTTCTGGTTAGAGGTCAGGAATTTTCATTCTCTGGAAAATGAAATTAAAAGAGATGAAACACATTTATACACACTGGACACAAGGATATCAGTTGATCTGTGAAATGTGAAGTTTCTGATGCAGTCATGAAGAAAAAGACATTTAGAAAGGAAAATGTAATCTACTTTTGCATGCCCTTTTAACTTGGTCATGGTGTCACTGTGGTAATTACTCATAAGTAGTAAGGTTATTGATCTCCATTTGAATAAAAATAAGGAGCCAGACTTGTTTATATGAAATCAGAAGGCATTCTAAAATTCATATTTTCCTACTTCATATTTCATAGATTTGGAGATTCTTTCATTTGATCAAAAGGCTAACAAAAATGACTGTTTTCTGTAAGTTTTATTCACATACGTAGTTTAATTTTAGTAGACCCTGCTTTTGAACTAGTCTTTCTTACTAACCATAAATCACTGCAAATTGAGCTGTTATAAAATATTGAATCAATTTTTATTAATCTCCTCTAAGGATATAAAAATAAGATATTTCTTTTCACCTTTTTTTTTTTTTTTTGGTGCATAGTCAGTTTACAGTGTTGCATCAACCTCTGGTGCACAGCATAATATTTCAGTCATACATATACACTCATGTATTTCCTTTCATATTCTTTGTCATTATAGGTTACTACAAGATATTGAATATAGTTCCTTGCATCCTTTTCACATTTTTAACATATTTATCACACCAAACCTTATATTTCCATGTATGAAGGACTTAGATCTTGTTTCCAGTGTTGGACCATGGCATTCTAAAGAGCCAGACACTTCTCAGCACTGTTTCCCCTCCTCACCAATGATTTGGGCAGCAGCAGTTCAGGGTTCAGTTCAGGATATGTGGTGATTCTCTCAGAGATTTCACTATTTTTTCCATCAAGGACCCCTTGATGCACAAGCAGTGGCTGTATGACTTCAGTAAGTGTCTCCTTTCTTAAGATATTTAAACATACTTTACTGAATTAGAGACTATTGATAGGTCCCAATAGAGTGGGTGGTGAGTGAAGAACATCTCTCTTTGGCTTCCAAGAAAGTTTTATAAAGATGCTTGGTTTCCTTCTCTGACTTACTTTCTGGTTAGATGATACACTGTGAATGGTGATAGTTCTGTCCCTGCCTATGATGGGGATGATTGGCTGCTAGTTTGTTATGATGGCTGCTCTAAGCTAGTGTTATAGATTCTCTTCACATCCAGGATTTGTCAGTAACTATTAATGTAAATTTGGGGAAAAATTTTATTTTGTGTACATCAGTTTTGTCATTTGTAAATGGGATGGTAGTACTTATGCATGAGTAGTTTAGAGGTGTGAAACAGTGAAAATAAAGTGCTTAACACACAGCCTAAGTTAACAGCAGGCATTTAGTAAGTAATAGCTATACAAATTATTATATAATGATATGTGCATTATATGTTATATAAAATTATATATTACTAGTGATTTATGGAAATGTAGGCCTGACAGGTTAATCATGGATGAAGCCTCCTTTATTCCTCACTATGATATTTTTTAATCTTCTAAGCCCAACACCTGGCGTAACTGAAGACAGAAACATAGTAAAGGCTATTGTGATTGGGTCAGTTGACTATTTTGATTCTACTTTCACAGCATATAATACAGTATTCTGATATCCCTACCTTTTTTAATGCAGACCTTGGGAATGATTTCAGCAATTAAAAAAAAAGAAAAAGAAAAGTCAGGATATGTGCTAACATCTTTAGGTTCATGTATCATTGACTGAAGTCTACAGATAATTGAGCATAGTTTACATGCCAGAAAAGGTTGCAGGCACTAATATCATGCTGAGTGTTTTGTGAAATAAGTCACCATCACGTGAAATTAAAATCTTTTAATGTAATAGTACAAACTGGCCTACCATCATTAACAGTTACTAAGGAAATTTACAATCCAACCTCATGAAAGAGAGAAGAAAATACTATTGAGCACTTATAATGAGTTATGCATTTTCATTTATCTTAATGAACTTATTTATTAAAAACTGTAATGTGATCTTTTATACATTAGATTGAAGTAACAGAAAATCATAGAAGTTAATGAACTTTTCCAAAATTGCACACATAAATGAATAGTGTACCTGGAATTCTTCCCAATATAATATTTCAAGTTTTAGACATTAAACATTAACATAACCAAATTAAAATATGAATTTGTTATTATTCATTTTACATTCATAAAGTGCTTGTAGCCAATTCATGACTGTTAGAAAATAGAATCAAATAGTTGGATATTAGAGATAGAAAATGTTTTGTAGGGAGAGATATATCATATCCCTTCTTTTTCTCCTTTTTTGTAGCTTCTTTTAAGAGGAATTAGGAAAACAGGATTTTAAGATGTTTATCAGATTTCTAAATGACATCTTATGTCTCAAGAAATAACAAAGCCTTAGAAATAGTAGAATGTTATTAAATACAAATGCATCATAATTAGTAGTGTAACAAAATCATGCTTCTGATGTTACATATTCTGAGAGTGATTAAGTTTTTCTTGGCATTATATAGTCTGTTTAGAGATTTATGTTGTAAGACACAAATTTTTAGTTTCAGTTCTTCTACTAACTCCAACTGGTGACTTAAGAAATAGACACATATGTAGATAGATAGACAGCTAGACACACTAGCCTCCTCCTCGATTAGATACATAGACACATAGACAGAGAGACACACTACCCTCCTCCATTAGATAGGGACATATATAGATAGATAGTCACACCAACCTCCTCCTCTATTAGATAAATAGATACACAGAAAGACAGGCAGAAAAGCACACTAGCCTTCTCCTTCTCCATTAGATAGATAGCTAGACAGACAGACTAACCTCTTCCTCTTCCTATGTTAGTTATAAAGACAGACACAGACCGACAGACAGACACACTAGCCTCCTCCTCCTACTCAATTAGGTAGATAGATAGATAGATAGATAGATAGATAGATAGATTGATAGAGACAGACAGACACACATACAGACAGAAACAAGAGCCTCCTCCTCCTCCTCAGATAGACACACACACACACTAGCCTCCTACTCCTCCTCAATTAAGTAGATAGACAGACATACTAACCTCCTTCTCTTCCTGTATTAGATAGATATAAAGACAGACAGACACAGTAGCCTCTTCCTCCTCCTCAGTTAGGTAGATAAATAGACACACTAGCCTCCTCCTCTATTAGCTAAACAGATGCATAGATAGACTGAAAGACACATAGACACTAGCCTTCTCTGCCTCTGTTAGATTGATAGACATACAGATAGATAGACAGACAGACTAGCCACCTCCTCCTCCATTAGATAGACAGACAGGCAGGCAGACAGACTGACTGACACACACTAGCCTCCTCCTCCTCCTCCATTAGATAGACACACAGACAGACAAAGACACACTAGCCTCCTGTTCCATTAGCTAGACACATATATAGGTAGATAGACACACTAGCTTCCTCCTCCATTGCTGGGTCTGTGATAGTTCTATTTTTAGTTTTTTTAAATAACTTCCATACTGTTTTCTGTAGTGGCTGTACCAGTTTACATTCCCATCAACAGTGTACTAGGGTTCCCTTTTCTCTGTATCCTTGCCAGCATTTGTTATTTGTAGATATTTTGATGATGGCCATTCTGACAGGTGTGACAAAATATCTCATTGTGGTTATGATGTGTATTTTTCTGATGATTAGCAAAGTTGAATGTCTTTTTAGGAGCCTGTTAGCCATCTGTTTATCTTCTTTGGAAAAATATCTATTCAGATCTTTTGCCCATTTTTTAATCAGTTTTTTTATATTGATTGATAATACATTCTTATAACTACCACAAAGCCCAATACACAGAAATTTGCCAGCTCTCCCAGAAGCTCATCCATGTGCTCTGACTCAATCATAGCCCCTTCCCTTCCTTTAAATAAGTCTTTTCCTCTAAGTTACTGTTACAGGAATCACTTCCTTTTGTTTATGATTCTCTTACCCAAGTATGTCTCCCTAGGTACTAGTGTTTAATTCTGACCATTTACAAAGAGAGTTCCTTGTAAGTCTGTTTTGGTCTACAGATTTATTTTTCATACCTTCCTTGAAATATACCTGTTTGACCTGTTTTTCATAGTCTGGATTTGACTGATTGCATACAGGTGGTACAGTTTAGCCTTTTTACTTCCTCAAACTGGCAACTGGATCCAGAGGCATGATTAGGCTTGAATTTGATCCTCTGTCAGAGTGTGGTGTGTTATTTCATAAAGAGTCACCTAGTGTCTCGTCTCCTTTTTATGATGTTTGCAGCTATTGATATTTGATGCCTCCATTCATTAATTTATTGGAGGTTGAAAAGTGTTATTAGCCTTTGAATTCTCTCATTTCTTTTTCATTTACTAACAGAAGTAATTTTATAAAGAGATGCTTTCCCTTATTTGCTATTTGATTCCTTAGTGCTACAGTACAGTTCACTTAGGAAAATTAGTAATGGTGTATTATTCCAGCATTCACTAGTTTAGCTATTAGGACCATATTTGAAAGCCAAAACCCTAAAAGCTGTTGATGATAATTAAGACCCAGCTATAATGTAAATTTTTTTAAATTGGTGAAATAAAAATTTGTCAAGCATATCAAGAGTACAGATTTTTCCAAATAACGTAACAGCAATTATTAAACTTGACCTTCTTATACAAATGCCCTTTGAGGTAGAGCTTGTAAAAGCTATTCTCACCATTGGTATTTTTACACAGTAGAAACTATACAGCAATAAGAATGCATAACAACAAGTTATGCATCTTAAATACATAGTTTTTCATTGGCTACTTACACATCAATAAGGGAGGGAATGTTTCTATTTTGTTAATTTTTTCAGGCCCTTTGCCTTTCCCATATAAATGTACATTAGAACAGTATATAAGCATAGATATATGTTGAGGTAAGCCTACTCTTGTGCATAAGAAGAAAATCATGCTTGTCTTAGATATATGGTTATGTAGTCTTTATATGTAAATATTTATCTTTCTTTCATACAGATTACATATGATGTAAATATTTTATTAATGTAACCATACAGACTTCTCTATATTCCTAATATTTTTTTCTTCTGTGTTATTCCAGTAGTGCTGCTTGGCTCATTAGACTCTGTTGCAGAGGTCAGCCTTGATGAGCAGGACAAAGCAACAGCTAAGCCGAAGGCCCCGCCGGGTGTGACTGATAATGAAACGACAGGGACGGGTGAAAGTGAGAAACTAGCTGTTCTCTAAGTATGTCAGAGTCTGTGACTAGTTGACTTCATTTCTAGGGAAATACATATAATACATAATAACATACATAATAACTGTCAACAATAAAACTTTACATTTCACATTTTCTCCCTCTTTCTGTGTAAATAATCTGAACTTGCTAATGGTGACACTTAATGCTAGCAGTCTCAGTGAAGTGTGTTTTTAAATAAATACTTTTTAAAAAATGAATGAATGCTGTTGGTACAAAGTATAGTACTGTAGATGAATATTAACTAATTTTCTGTGCCCCCAGAGTATTCAGTTAAATTTGCCATGTGTAGAAGAATTGAGACTTTTGTTTTGGGCTTTTCCATAGTTCTCTCTGTATAGGAAAAAGTTAGCTCACATCCCCAAATTCTGAAATGTCTAGGACCATCCAGACTTCACCAATGGTTGTAAAGGTCTTTAAGACAATGCCTTTTCAGACTTTTTTAAAAAGCAGTGGAACCCTTATCTCCAAATGGAATCTTAGATAGTACTCTCTTTACAGATAAAAATGATATTTTATCAGTATAAATATAAATGTTTACATTCATGACATTTACTTTAAAAATTAGTGACAGCAATTAAAACAGACCACTACTGTTAAAATTGGGAGTTACAGATATTTGTTATATTCTTATATCATCAGACTTCCAGTATGTTTATATATTTTGTTTTTGTTGCATAATATAAAAATATTCTTGGTTGATCCCTTAAATAGGTGCAAATGGGAACTTTTCAGCTTTCTTTGCAAGTCCCAGTTGACTAGTTTGGTCAACTAAACCAATCCAGACTCTTGAAAAAAAGATCAATAGAAGTGATAAATCACTAGCCAACTCTGAACATCTGCTTGCATTTTATTTTTATTTTATTTTGTTTTTTAAATTTTTTAATCAAACTGTAATATGCTTGTAGAAGAATTCATGTATCATCATAGTGCAGATGATGAATTTTAAATACTGAACACAGCCATGTAACCAGCAACCAGATCATAAAAAACAAAACATGATCAAAAGCACAAAGTCCACTCAGATCTCTTATTTCTAATCACTGCCATTCCAAGAATCACCATCTAGTTTTATCCACTTCCATTTTAAAATGTAAATATAAAAGTTAATAAATTACAGCAGAAATTTTCCATCAAGACACATCACTCATTTACTTGTTACCACCCAATTGAATATTCTGCCATGATGAAAACGTGTGCTGGGCAAGTTCTCCTCTGTCTCACCACTGATTAAGTACATGTCATGTATGTGCTGTGATAGTCAGTCTGCTTACACTGTTCTCAGTGAGCAAATATGAGTTCTTGTAAAAGACAAATAGAGCTACAGCTTTTCTAGTCAGTGACCCATTATGGGAGATTCATGTATGCACAGGATGGCCAGAGGAACTTGATTCTGTGATGTGCATGAAAACAAAGCTGGAGACCAAGTTACCATGCTGGTGGTCTTCAAAATATTAGTTACATAAAAGGCACATCTGAGTGTGCAGATTACTTTCTATTACAGTTTTTATGTTTTAAAATGAAATTCCAATCAAATATCTGTGGACCCCATGATTTTCTCTGAAAACTATCATTTTGTTAAACCCAATATGAAAACCACTGCTATAGATTATAAGAAAAACTCAGAAATAAAAATGCTATTACTGAATTTGTGAGTTCAAGATTTGCAGATACTAACTACTATGTATAAAATAGATAAACAACAAATTTCTACTGTATAGCACAGGGAACAATATTCAATATCTTGTAGTAAGCCTATAATGAAAGAGGATATGAAAATGAATATATGTATGTATGTGTATGACTGAAATATGCTGTAGACCAGAAATTGACACAGCATTGTAAAATGGCTATACTTCAATTTTTTAAAAAGTCAAAAAAATGTATTACTGAAAGAAAAATTCTGTTAAGATGATCTGGGCAGTTATATAATGCTAATTTTTTTAACCTTATTTCTTAAATGTTCTTGATTCCAAAATAATTTGATGAGTCACTTACTAGAAGAGTGTACAGTATGAGTTTATTGTTTTGTGGCCTTGGATTTGTATTCCCAGCCTTGCCAGTTAGCAGCTGGGTGACATTGGAAAATTAATGCCTCTAAGCCTGTTTCCTCTTCTCTAAAATGAGACCGTGGGATGATCAGCTGCGATAACATATATTGCCTAGTATATTGCTGAGATTCAACAAACAGTGCCAGCTGTGTGGTTCTCATTATGTGCATCAACCTCTATTAATAGTACAGATTATGTCAAAGAACCTGAGGCATGCATATAAATTCCTATTGGCTGTGACCTGTTAAATTTACCTAGTATTTCAAAAATACACTTGAAAAATCTTCAAATCAGTATATGAACTTAGTTTAAAAACTGAAAAGATCAGTGGGTTGTTTTTTTTTTTAATGATTTGTCTTCTGGGATTAAGCAGGCCTGGTTTAGGTGATATGTTGTCAAAGATTATCTTTTTTATTAATATGACTCATGAAATTCCTTGTGCTTTATTGTCTTTAAAAAGTTGATGACTATAAAATGAGGGCCAGATCTAGCCTTTTGCTTGTTTTCATCTGTCTCATGGGCAGGTGCTGTTTTGTGCTGTGGCCATGTGACTGGCGCAGTCACTGGATGTGACAGTATTCTACACATTGGGACCCTTACCACTGCACAGTAGAATTTGACACTTCTCAACTTGTAAATGGGAAAAAAAAGGAAGCTTTTGACCTGTAATAATACACAAAATAATGACACAGTATTTTCTCTTTCTAATGTAAAAGGCGAGAAGTCAGCCCTTTACTTTTCTCTCTATAAAATACATGAATAGAGATAACATACATGACCCTGGGATTATTTTTAATATAGGTTAATGACTCAAATTAGGAGAAACATACCTTTCTCCTGCTCAGTGTCTGAGCAGTCCCTGATGCCTCTCTGCCTTCCATTTCTAATTTCTGACTTTTAGGTCATTTGCTTTTCTGCATGTTTGCTCTGCTGTTGCTTTATGCTAGAACCCCTTCTTTCTGACACCTCTCACCTGTTAAATTAGGTTGAGTGTTCAGTACTGCTGTGCTAGTTACCATTGGGATCATTTATTTTATCCATACTAAGCAATACTTACACCCCCTGGTATTTCTGTAGAGGAGAAAAACACATTGTGCCTTTTTCTTTTGTTCATAAAATCAGTTCTGTCCTTCAGTCAGGCTACTCTGAGTCTGATCAAGTATTTAGGGGGCAGGCAAGATCTTTTCCCTAGAGTCCTACTGAATATCCCTGCCACTTAATTAGTGATTCTGCTCTGATGATATACCCTACTTTTTTGTTTTTAATTTATTTAAGCAACTCTATTCCTTTTTGGGCATGCTTCAAATAGCAGTGGTGACCTTGTTACTGAGTCCAAACTCATTCTGCTCACTGCAAAACAGGCCAGTAAATCTGGAGACAAGGTGTTGGGGCAAGGAAAAGTGATTTTATTCAGAAAGCCGGCAGACCAAGAGGATGGCCAACTAATATCTTGGAGAAGCCATCCTTCTCCAGTCAGAATACAGACTCCTTTTATACAACAACAATAACAGCAACAACAACAACAAAAAACATCACAGGGGAGAGGTGTGGTTCATTGTTGCAAACTTCTTGCTGCAGGAATTCTTTGTTCTTGCAGCCATCCATGTGTGTCCCTGTAAACCTTCAACAAAACAAAGGTTATTCTCTATTTTGCAACTTGCCATCTCTACATAAGTGCGGAAGTGCTAACATCCTTAAAGGTCAGAGCCCCAAGAATAGGCTCTCCTGTAGATTTCAGTCTAAAGGCAACATTGTTTCACAAAAGGTGCAGAGCTGGCAAGACTAAGCCTAGAAAACAGGGCACAGTGGTTAAAACTAAAGGAACAGATCCAATATGGCATCAGATTTGTTCTCCTCTATTACAACCTGAAGCATTAGATAGAAAGATAGCCCGTTGTAAGGCATTCTTACACAGTCACATGTAGGGCTTGGCTACATCTTAAGTTTAGAGTTGAAAATAGTCCCTCAGAATTTTATACTATGCAACTCACAGATTATGTAGAGGAAGAGGAGGCTGTATATACTGTCTTATTTTTAGGCATTAATTACTTAGTCATGGATACCAGGAGAAAAGGAGACTGGTCTCCCTGCTTCTCTTCTTTTTTTCCACCCTTCTATGACACTTTTATTCTTTTCTCTAACTTTGAAAATTCCACTGTTAGTAATGAAAGGTACAAAGTGAGTTAAGAAAAGACTTATCAAAATCTTAGATCATTATTGTCATTAGGTCCTTTGAATTCTTTTTTCCAGAGTTTGTTTCTCGGTGGGAAGGGGAGGAGTTTAATAGGGATGGAAGAGTGAACAGTGACATCAGGTTTTCTCTTGTGGGTGACTGGGTGAGTAATCATGCCACGGCTAAAACATCAGATCCTGGGAGTAGAACTGGTTTTGTTGGGGAATATAATTAATTCATTTGAGGTTGTGTTAGATGTGATTTACTTATAGAACAGTCTGAATGTCTATTTGGAAATTTAATATTCAGAAAAGAATTAAGGACAAAAGACATAGATTTGTAAGTCACAGGCATATGGGTAATAATTAAGTGAAAAGTCTTGATTAAATTATCCAGCCCTCCTCCCTAAAAAGAGAGTTTTTAAAAAAGAGGGCTAAAGATGGAGTCCTGAGATGAACAATGTACCATAAAAGATGGAGAAGTATCCATCAGAATGGTGGGGAGAGGAAGGCGCTGTATGGAAGAAACAGTTCCCAGGGAGAGGGCCGTGTTAGATGTCTCAGAGGGTGAAGAAAATTAAAAAGGTGAAGAAATTTAAAGGCTGGATTTGGCCACTAGGAAATTACTTTTTTGTTATAGCAGCTTTAACACAGGATATTGGAACACATAGTGGATGGCAAAGTTAGAGGACTGAATTTCAGTGGAAGAAACACAGAAGATGAGATGCCTGGTGGCATCGGGAGGCAAAGAGAGAGAGGCAGAGGAGAGAGAGAATCCTTACAAATATGTCAGTCTGAGAAATTTAGGAGTAGTTTTATGCAGTGCAGAGGTTGGTTATGGGTGGTAGGAAGAGACAGTAACTAGTGGAGTGAGATTTTACAACGACCCCGTCAGGACGCATCTCCGCCTGCTGACAGGGGTTACTGAGCCCGCCGTGATTTCATGCTGGTGGGCTGTGCCACGTACTAGCAAGTTTATATTTCACCCTGTCTTTATCACATCATATTGTCCCACAGCCTTGTTCACCATTTCCGGTAGATTAAGGGGTGACATTAGTGTTTTATATTTTCATGTATTTGTGTGGTCATGCTAGAGATTACATTTATTTCAACTGATGTTTCTTACAGACAGAGCAGCAGTGACATTGAGGCTCTACACCAGACGTATTGTCATGTAGCCGTTTCTTGGGAAGATGCAGATGAGCAAGGAACTGAGAGTGATGCAGGGGGAAATACCGAGAGCTCAGTGAAAGAGCATCCTCAAGAAGATGAACGGTCCTCAAAAGCATCTCTACCACGGAATGTGGTAAAAGCTGCTTCCTTTGAGACTCTCTCTGAACAGTTTCCAGTGTGGTGTAATTTAAATTCAATTTACTGTAGTGATTGTTTCTCAATCTGAATTTATAGGGTTTGTTTAAATGGAATCTAGGAATTATCGGTTTAACTATAAAGTTAGAGCTGAACATAGGGTAAAATTTCAGTTCCTCCTATAATGTGTCTTCCCAAATTAAGAAATCTCTTAAGTATTTTCACATTATTTATGCTTTTCCATGAACATATGCTAAAGTTATTTTTTAAATAGAGAACAGTATTTGGGATCAACTAAATACATATTTAGCATGTGTGTGTGTGTGTGTGTGTGTACGTACACCCATACTTGTATATTTGACGTGTGTAGGGGGGAGGGAGAGAAAATATATAAATATATAATTCAAATATAAATACCTAAGAAGATTTTCTTGTACAAGCAGGTTTACAGTGGGAAACTGGGATTATTATATGTGCCATTTTATTAACTGTGTCAATCAGAGACAGTGTAATTTTGGTGGTAGTAGATGTTAAATTAAGCAATTTACATAACATTTTTGGTTGCTGTTTTAACTTTTCTCCCCTCTTAGATCTGCCCATGGTAGAGAAGCTGATGAAGCCTATCAGAATAGATTCCTTTGGAGTTGGTGGTTTTGATTTACAACCTGTCAGGTAAGAGTTTTTTGGAATGGATTGTGCAGGGTGTTTATTTCTTTATTGTTTTGTCACTGGAAACTTTTGGCATCATTTGTTCTGTGTAGCCACCCCTAGTGAATGATTAATGGGTAGCTAGTATGAGTCTACCTGTGAGACACTCCTCTCTTCCCTTAATATTAGTCTCTATCAACTAGTTTATCAAAATTCTTCTAGTGCTAATTTTTTCTTAAATAGATGCTACTAAAAATGTTAGTACCATTGGGTAGGTAATCTTAAAGCTTTTCACTGGAAAAATAAAGTCTCATCAGCTTTAATAGCTCAGGGACAGTTGATTCAAATGGTAAGAGAGAACATGGATTTTATTCTGTATATGAGTCATCCATTTGCTTCTTTTTAAACCAGTTAGTTTTGCACTTAGTCACAGACCAGCCATCATCTCCTAGGGTGAGTTCTTTGGTCACAAGATAAACAGGCTTTGTGAAAATGTTCCAGCTCCAGTAGCTTTTAATGGAAGCTTGTGGGACCTTGCTGTCATTCACCAGCACAGGGTACCATGTCACAGTAACCTTGTCATAAGACAAGTGTCACATCCATTATCTCATGAGATCCACACAATAAGTGGGTCAGGCATCTTTATCCCCATCATTCAAGTGATGAAACTGAGGTGAACCAACTTAGCAGTGGGGCTCTCACAAGAACCAGATGATGACAGCTAACATTTTTACCACTCACTTACTGTGGGCCTGATACTGTGCTAGGTTCTTTATGTATTAGATTTCATTTAATCTTACAGCAGCCCCATGAGGTATATATATTCCATTATCACTCCCATTTCATAGATGAGAAACCTAGGCTTAAAGAGGTTAAATAAATTGTTCAAGATCACATGGCCATAACCCAGCAATGCACTTGGATTGTCAGGTCTTTGATCTCTGTGAAATATTTCTGTGAAAAGCCTGTCATCCATTCTTGTATTATTTGTTCATTTGTGTTTTCAACAGACAAGTTTTTGAGCCCCTCCTTGAACCCCAGGCTCATCATGAAATCCATAGTGCAGTGATTTCCTGGCCTTCTTTGTATTGAGTGTGCTAGTTGAGAGAAAGTGATGTGCTGTAGCTTACCCTAAACCCTGTCTACTTACTGCTAAGTCTAGCATTCTCCCCTGGTCTGCAGTGCTAGTTAGTGTTTTTATGGGGCTGATTGGGCTCCCTTATCACTGCTGTTTGGGGCTACACTTGGGTCACTGAAGGGATTTTTCTACACATCTTGTGTCTTTGTTGGCATAACTGACACAATTTTAATAATGTGAATTCTAAATAGAGATGTTTACATTTGTGTTTAGAAGCTGAAAACAAGTATACTTACATTAAAGGCATAACAATAATTATAGGAATGTCAGTAGTAGAAAGTTGAATATACATATCCAAAACCTCTTTAGTAAACCATAGGATAAGTAATCCTAGCTGCTGTAACAAATAATCCTTAAAATTTTAGTAGTTTAACATCATCAATTACTTATGTCTTGCTCACATCATAATTCCAAGTGTCTCAGTGGAGTTGGGGGTGGGACTCTGCTCCACATAGTCATTTAGGGACCCAGGCGACTTTCTGTCATCAACACATGGTTTTGAGGTCCTCCTGGCCTCATCAGTCAATAAGGAAAGGAAATAGATGGTTAGCATGCTTCCTTTTAACTGCCTAATCACAGGAGTGTTACCTCTCTTCAGCCCACATTGTGTTGGTAAGAACCAGCACATCCAACTAAACTAGGTCCAAGAGGGCTAGGAAGTGTGGTTTGCTCATATGGCCAGAAAGAAATGTAAATGCATTTGGTAGGCATCTAGCCAGTCTCCACCAGAAACTTCCCTTCTAACAGCCAAATATCCATTCCACTCTTCCTTGAACGAAGACCTACTCAGCCCCTCCCCAAAGCAAACAGCCCAGAGTCCCATTCAGAAACGTATCCATCTGAAAGGCCAGGATTTCCAGGAGAAGCACGGTTCTCTTTGTCAGGTTTCAGTGTAGCTCCTCATTGTCTACTAATCAGTGAATTAAAAGACAAGTTTCATCCTTCCTTCCCCACCCCAATATGGTGGTGAGACTAAGATTACTCCTAATCAGAAAGGAGAAGAGTGAGGAAGCTACAGCAATCAGTAGTGCAGCTTTGAGATCCACTGAAAGGCCTTATGAAGACCCCCTACCTTCAATTTGGGCATTTCTCCCTTAATCAGGCCATTATTCTGCTCTTAAGGAGGAACTACTTCATAAATATATTGTTCCGTGTAGCTCCTGGTTCCAGTGGTCTTGTGTTTCTTCACCACTGGCTTCAACTGAAGTGGGTAATGGGAGGAGGGGGCGCCCATCTTTGAGAATGCACTCTTTCTCCACCCACTTTCTGCCTGCAGGTAGGTGGTTCTAAGGCTGCCAGACAAGTCTCTAGCTTTTTTTATTTTTTTAAAGTAGAGTTGTGGTTTCTTTGTCATCTTTGTCATTACAGCTCCTTCAGAAAGTTTTTTAGGCTTCTGATCAATTTGGTTCCAGTCAGTCCCATGTGCTAGTAACTACATTTAAAGAAAATTAGGTGTGTTTTTTTTTCTCAGTTTATTTGCAGCTGTCTGGTTATTATGAGGAACAATAGTCTTAAGTTTGAAGATGGCACCTCTGATGTGATATTTGCCAAGGAACTGAATCACTCTTCAACAAAGAATTCTCATGAAACCTTGCTTTTTCACAGCATTTTTCAGTGCTGAATCTTACTGTTTGAGTCCAGATGCAGAGAGTGAACCTAAGAGGCCCTGAGTTTCTAGACTCTGTTCCCTTGGATTCCTTCTTTAAAGACCAGCCCATTCTGTCTTGAGCTCATATTTTTCCCATAGTATCTTGTCAGCAGTAGCCAGTAGTAGCTGGCATTTCAACACTTCCTGTCCTCTCCTACCGTTCTCAGACTCTGCTGAGGGCCCCAGGTTCAGGAGCCAGTGGTCAGCCTTATAAACTACTGTAGGTGACAACTTAGCAAATGTTTTGTCACTTTTCATAAAATATGAGTTTGCTCCCTCTCCAGCCTCTAGTATCAGTTTCCTTGTCACCCAGAACCGAACCACTAAGCCCATGACACGTATTTTAGCTTCTGGTCACTGTTGCCTGACATTCTAAAGGCTGGAACTGGTGATGGTCCTGTGTAGACTGGAGGTGGAGTGGAGTGCAGTTCAGCTGGTGCGCGGCACACACGGGAAGCAGTGTTAGTGAGCGGCTGGCTGGGTCCTGCTGCCACAAAGAAGAGCTCTTAGGTTTTCTGATGATTCCAGCTACTTCTCATAGTTATTTCTAGCAGTTATTGAGAAGCCAATCTAACTCATATGAATTGGTAGCCTCTTAAACGTTTCTTTAATCTTATTTTATAAATTACAAAATTAAGTGAACTAACTGACCATGATTAAGGTAATTTGAAAATGACAATATCCATGTTTTTGGAGCTCCCATAATATGCTGATGTTCACCCATATTTATAACATCTCCTTAAAGGATATTTCTCATATTTTAAAAATGCAATGTTCTGAAATGTTACATTGCATTTAAGTGTTTTAAGCCACAGAAATGATTTCATTTTAAAATCCTAGTGATTTTAAGATTTTCCTATACCATGATGAAATTCATGCATTTTAATATTTATATTCTATGCTTTATTGATGTAAATTATGGTTGCTTCTTTAGTTTCTACTGGAAAGGTATGAAATGTTTTTCCTGCCTCAAATGTATGTTGATGTTATAATATGGACAAAGGATATATTACAAAAGGGCCATTTAGAAATTCATTTTTTATTTTTCTTCAACAAAAGCAATCTCAGTCTTGTTTGGTTTGGCTTTCCTATGAAGTAGTTCTTTGAGTAAACCATGAAATCCCTTATACTGTATTAAAATTATTATCTGAAATTTAAAACAATTATGTGACACCATGTGAGTATACTCTGTTAACCAGAATTGTAATATATTTAACATTAATGACCTAATTTGAGAGTTACAGGTATTAAATATATTTAATAGTATTATATGTTAATAATATAAATGTTTCCATGTATATCATGTGTATACATATATATTTATAAAATTAATATTTGAGGAGTCATATAGGGTTCATTCTCTGTGTCCTGTTTTGTTTTATAGCTACAAGAAACTGGCTAAGAATAAAGAAATTGAATATTGTTAACCCTTTACCCCTTAAGATGATTCCAAATGTTATATCTCAAGAAACAATGTGAACCAATTTTTGGACAGAAATGAAGAGCATATAGTTTTACAAAAGTCAACAAATGAAGGTACAGAAAATAACTGTCCAAGAGTAAATACTGTGGAAGAACAAATAGATAAAATGTACCTTGATATTTAGAAGAAAAAAATATCTGTTGTTCCTTGATTATTACCCCAGGATGACAAAATACATAAGGCAAGTGTTTATAGTTTATATTGATTTGACATAGTGATAAATGACGTTACATAAATGCTGCTGACAGGTATGTACTTTGTGAGCCAGTGGGACTGATTACAGACCTACTTCCACGTGGATCCTGGGTATCTGTGAGCTGTTATCTGTTACAACACCCTGTCATCCCCAGATTTTAAAATGCCACTGCAGCATTAGCTTTCTCTTAGAAGCCATTTTTTTACATTTAAAATGTTTTAAACAAACATAGTCTAGAATTTGAGTAGCATAAGAAAGTTAAGTTTATTCTGGTGCCTTTTATACAATCTTATCAGTAGTCTGTGTTGTGCAAAAGGAGGTAAGTTGGCATTTCATATAAATGCTGTTAGCGACTGTTGAGAAACTTACACATCTCTGTTCCTTTTTTCTGTGTTCTTGATTTATTCTGTTTTATAGACTCATGACCACAGTCTTCCATTTTTATTTTATGATTTTGACTTATGTGTTTACCATAAACTAACCATAAACTATCTCCAGTTCCTTGTGGAATAAGACAGGGTACTAAGCAGTTTTTACCTTGAGAAATCTGGAGAAAAAAGATAAGATTTTAAGTCATTTCAACTGTGTTCTTCCCTAATCTCCTCCATATTCATTCTTGTAATTACATGTTTTCCTTTCTGGAAAGCCTACTTTGTTTTATTATTTTGCTGTTTTTGTTCCTGACTTTGAAGATGTGCTTCAGAATACTAAAGCTCTGATGAATTAGGCTTGGAGAACTTGAATGTCGTGGCTCACCTTCTACAAACTGTGTTCTTCAGTAAGCACTATGATTTTGCCATCTGTTAAGTCATATTTACAACTGTCACTGATGTTAAAGTACTGACGAATTTGTACTTGTGCACAGACTCTTAGATCTCAGCTGAGTTCTGGAGAAGGAGGGGCTGTGACTGGTACACAGCTACCACACAGGAAGGCCAGAAGTGCCCCTCCCTTATTTAGAGAAAATCTCAGAGTGGATTATATGCATCAGTTAGGAGCTCAGGCTAAGGCAAACCCAGTTCACCATTCAAGACATTTTCTACTCTTGAAAACTTTAAAGGACATTATAAAAAGCAAAAACTTGAGATCCATCCCTGCCTCAAATCAAGCCAGGAAAAAAGGTAATTACATACAATTTTCATAATAAAATTCAGTAATATAATGTATTATTTCATTTTCCTTATTCTCTAATTTCCCTGTTCCCTTCTCTCCTGAGAACTTTCCTTATTTGTAGAAAAAATTTAATTTTAAGATGCTACATTCCATCTCTGAAAGACAGATTCAGTTCACTTCAGTTCAGGGGGTTTGTCATCATTAATTCTAGGTTTTCCTGAATGAGACCCAGAAAATTTGGGAGGTAAATATAAGATAGGAGAGTCAAACCCCTCCTTATCTGGTTGGCTTTGTAATATCCAAAATGTTTGCCAGAAAAGAGCTATAAATCAGAATGCAAAGGGCAACGTACAAATGAAGGTGGATACAGAGAGAAATACCTGGATATGAGTTTGGTCTAGTGTTGGGGAGTCCGGATGTTTTATCAGTCATCTGCGTGCGTTTGTACATCCCAGTTCCTCTCTGAGTTATTTCCTGGTGGAGTTATCCATCTTGGTGGGAGGAAAGGGTGGTTTCCCACGCAGGAGCCCAAGCCACTATTAATAGGGATAGAAACGCTCAAGTCAGACCAGCGTTTCTGCTGCCTTTAGACTCCGGGGGGATGGGAGGGCTGTAGAGCCAGAAGCACTCTTTCCTTTCCTTTGTGGTTCAGCTGAATAGGCAACCAAGCCCATCGCTGATGCCTGCTGTGACGGAGGAGAGCTAGCCTCACTGGGAAACTCACTTCCTGCTTAAAGCGCCTCCCCTGCCTTTCCCTGCAGCAATCCATCCCAGGACCACTTGGACTCTATTAGAATTCTTTCAGCATTGAAGTCTCTCCTCTTCTGAGTGGCTGTGCATCCTGCTGCAGCAGCCTGCGCGTGTCAGATGTAAGGCTCGTCTCTCCACGTGCAGGAGAGCAGCAGGAGCAGTGGCTGTTCTGTGCGCACAGGAATCATTCTGTTGCTTAATGCAGCATCCTTTTCTCCTGTTCTTAATGTGGGGACCTCGGACCCCTTCCCCTAACAGGTGCCTTGTGTTCTCTTACTTTCTCTTCCTTTTCTAGGGAGCACCTGCTTTTGCGCTGCTGTCATCTATTCATTGTTGTTAATAACTAACTCTCCACTAGATCTAGTGCTTAATGTTAAGGAAAAATACTTGGGAGTATTTCCCAAATTTTAGAAGTCATCAAGAGGAGTGTAAGTTTTTCATTAATGTTTTAGGAGTATTCATTCTGTCTGTACCTTTGAGAGCAAGAGAATGAAGTTTTGTTTTTAACATTATTTACTCTATTATATTTATTTTAGATAAACTAACCCCCAACATTTCTGAAGTTTACTTTATCCAAATTCACTCATATAACAAGTGTTTTTGAGCACCGGACCTGGGTCTAGGCACTGTTGGAGGCCCTCTAGGTATATTGGAAGCAAGGCAGTGCCACCTCCCCTCCCACATCTCGTGGAGCTGTTATCTAATGAGGAGGGATAGACACTTAACAATGAGCATACAAATCAGTAAATGATGTTACATGCTAAGGAGAAATAGAAAGCAGAGCAAGTGTGTTAGTGTTGGAGTCTAGCAGGTCACCATTTGAGATAAAATAGAGTTGGCCTCAGTGAGAGAACCCTTTGAACAAAGACTAGTAGGAGGAATTGGAATTGGCTGTGTGGGTGTGTGTGGAAAGCATATTCCAGAAAATGAAACAGTACAAAAGTCCCAAAGAAGGAGGAATGCCTGGCATTTTGGGGATCGGCATAGGAGCCCACATGGCTGGGGAAGAGTGGGCAGAGAGGGGAGGAGGAGGTGAGATCGGGGCATCACAGGGACAGGCATGGTCGGCTTTTCTAGGGCATGAATCAGCCTTGGGCTTTCACTCAGTGTGGAAAGGTGAGCGCCTGGGAAGTTGTGAGCATGGGAGTGACTTCAATTGATGAATTCTTTAGACAGATTCCTCGGGCTGATGCCATTGACTGTATGCATTCAAATATAGATCCACACCACAGGGGCAAAGGAAGAAGCACAGAGATCAGTTAAAAGGGGATTTGAGGAATCTGGGCTGGCAGTGATGGGGCTTGATCCAGGGTGGTGGCAGTGGTGGTAATGAGAAGCAGTTGGATGGGGATGTACTTAGAAGATAAAGCCGAAAGTCTAAAAGATTGGTTTGGGGTTGTGAGAGAGGCGTCATGGGCGATGGCAGGGTTTGTGGCTTGAGTAGCTGGAAGAATGAAGTTCCTCTCCAGCTGGGATGGAGGGGGAGGTAGCGTGGGCTTGGGGGTGGAGAGATGACCAGGAGTTGAGCTGCTGAGATGCTAATTTTAAGATGCCTATTCTATGTGCAAGTGGAGATGGCAAGGAGGCAGTTAGATGGAGGAGTCTGAAGTTGAGAGGGAGGTATGGAGTGTAGGTATCAAGTGTTGTTAAAAATGAATATTTTTGAAGCCATGGGTTTTTTTTAAATTGAAGTATAATGGATTTATAGTACTGTGTTAGTTTCAGGAGTACAGCAAAGTGAATCAGTTTTTTTGCAGATTATATTCTGTTACAGGTTATTACAAGATACTGGGTAGAGTTCCCTGTGTTGTACAGTAAATCCTTGTCACTTCACTATTTTATGTACAGTAGTTTGTGTCCATTAATCACAGACCCTTGATTCCTCCTTCCCCCCACCTCCCCTTGTTAACCACAAGTTTCTTTTCTGTCTGTGAGTATTTCTGTTTTCATATATGTTCATTTGTATTATTTTTGAGATTCCCCATGTAAGTGTATATAGTTTTTGTCTTTCTCCATCTGACTTACTTCAATACCCATAATATTTTCTGAGACTTGACAAAGATTATCAAGGGAGCATATCTGGAGAGAAAAAGTAAACCAAGGCCTGAGCCCGGGGCGTGCTGACTTAAAGAGGTCAGGAGGGAGAGGGCTGACCTACAAGGGCAGAGCAAGTTTGAGGCAACCTGAGCATGTGCACTTCTGAAGCCATGTGGGGAGAGTATATAGAGGAGAGATGATCTGCTGTGTCTGCTGCTGCTGAGAGAGAGAAATGAGGACTGACAGCTGACCTTGGAGTTTAGCAGGAAGGAGACCATCAGCATTGGACAAGCAGTTTCCGTGGGCAGGTGGCTGTGAAAGGCAAACTGAGTGGAAACAGGAGAAGTGGAATTGGCTACTTCAAGATATAGACCTCCTGGAGGAAAGGGTGTAAAAGATGGGGGGGAAGGGGGCAGTAGCTGGTAGGAGGGTGGAGTCAGGGGAAGCCTTTTGTTTTGCCTTGTTTTGAATTTAATGAGAGAAATCATGGTATGAATGAACAATAGAATGTTTGCGCTTTTTGGAAAGATTTACTAGCCAGGAATAAGTGTGTGATGAGGGGAGTCGTAGAACAGAGTCCTCACGTGGAGGGGCTGTAATGGGGTCCAGAGCACAGTGGGAGGGTTGGCTTCAGGTGGGAACGTGGACAGCTCATCTGTGGAAAAGCAGAAAGGAGGAGGGGAGAGGTGGGTGTGGGTACTGGTAGGGGTAGAAGTGGTGAGAGATGGGGTGGTTTCCTCCGGTTGCCTCCACTTCCTCTGAGAAGTAAAATGTGCTGTGATGAGGCTGCAGTGGGGATGGGACCGGGGTGCTGGAGGGGAGCAGGTGTGGGGAGCTCTCCTGGGGGGCTGGGCTCCCAGCAGCAGGAAGTCTGCTCCAAGTTGGTGATCGTGAATGTGAGCTGGAACCAGGCAGGCAGGGTGTGTGTGTGTGTGTGTGTGTGTGTGTGTGTGTGTGTACAGTCACTTTCTCTCGCACAACTGCAGGTGTTGGTAGTTGTGTATTTGGATTTACCAAGAGGAGTGGTTTTTGCCAAATGAGTGCAGCGGACTGAGAGAGGAGCAAGAAGGAGCTGCCCATGTGTATGGGATGTAAGTGGAGTCATGAAGGAAGAAGAGACATCAAGGGTGTGGACAGTGTGAGACACACAGGATCAACAGAGTGAGTCCTGGGGGCCCAAGAACTGTGGGCATCCAGGTGCCAGAGGGCACGCCTGGTGGGGGGTAGGACTGCCAGAGAGTAAATGCCTAAGACTGACATTTGGGCGTGGTTGCACTACCGGTAACAGAAAAAGACCTGGAAAGCCTGTGGGAGAGAGCGGCTGGGGTGGAGAGATGTGCACAGGGAGGAAGTTGAAGGGCCTCTGGTGCGCAGCTGGAAATTACTAAGAGTGAAGCCAGACGTCAGGTCATAGTTGATGGAAATGAGGGGGATGGCATAGAAGTTGATAGGTGAAGGCAACAATATTTTTATGAGCATTTTCCCTGATTTCAAAATTTCATAGTGTTTGCGACTGCCAAAATAAAAACACATCACTACAAGTCATACTTATTTAAGTGCGATGGCCAACTGTAATTGTCTGTTTTTGTGTTGATCTACTTTTCCTCATTAGAGTCTCTGTTAAGTAGGATTTTTTTTAAATCTCTGACTTTTTGTTGGAAAATTGCCCAGTGATTTTAGTTTTATTCCAAAGAACTGGAATTCCTTGGGGGTTGGTGTTACTTGTGACAGGCTGGGTGTCAGAGAAGCAGCCTCTGAGCCAGAGGTGAGTGCACAGAAAGTCTAGAGAACGTGCTTGGCGTCAGCACTGGTTCCGAGGGAGCAGCCCCTCATGACTGGGGCTGACGCAGTTCGAAGGCTTCTCTTTTTCATGTAACCAGGAAGCCTGGGCCAGTTAATTCAGAGCTGGTGCACCTGTGCAAGGAACCAGACCCCCCCCCTTTTTTTCCTGCTGCAAAATCCTTAGTCTGCGACTTTAATCTTCCTTGTCACAAGACCGCTGCACAACCTCCAAGTCTGTCAGGAGGAAGAGAGGTGAGAGGTAAAAGGTCCATGCCCATTAACTCAGAAGCTTAATCAGAGAAGTAGTTGCTGTCCTGGAAGTCCCTGTGTTGGAAATTTTTGCTTTCATCTTACTGGTCAGAACTTTGATCCTGTGCCCCTTCCCCCCGCTCCACACCAGGTGCATGGAGTCCAGGGAGAGGGGTGTTTTTAACTGGCACATTGCTGCCCAGGGCAAAATTTTAGTGGGGAGGAAGAGGAGGTTGTCAGCTAGCAGCGTCTGCCATGTGGTGATTTTGCTTTTTATTCTAAATTAATTTTCTTTGACTGTCGACACGTGTTTTTATTTTTAGATTAGTATGTTTATTGTCACAAAAGGAATAGTTGCTCATTATTTAAATTCAAAAATGCAGAAAAGTAAAAAGGAAGCAATATCTAGCCAGAAACAGCTGGTGTCAGTGTGTGAACCTCATTCCATGCCTGTTGTGTGTGTGTCCTTCTGCAAATGGAAGGAAGCAGGGATGAGAGATGGAAGGAAGGAGAAAGGCAGGCATGTGGACAAATAAAAATGGACAAAGCATTTTATAAGAACAGATCACACTTTATCAGTTCTTTTAAATAAAACATTAGATTTCATTTTACTTGAATCTGTAAGAAAAAGAAACTTCACCCTGAGAAATGTTACATCCCAAAAGGTCCCTTCAAGAGCATAGATTATGAAAACCCCTGAAAGACTGCCAAAGCAGTATTGTTATTTTAAACTGCATTTTCCAATTTTAAACACTATCAATTTTCCTTTTTATTAAATATGTAGTAAGCCTCTTACATCCCCTACTCTCATGACTTCTACCATTTTTGTTTTATTTTTAATAAGTATATTGTTTATAAATTTACATTATATACTATAATACATGTGTTACATATATATTTACATATGATTATATTATTTATAACCAATATATTAATTATATTCTCTCCAGCAGTTGTAATTCCCTTAAGGGTTTAAATGGATCTTGGTTCTGGTTATTACAGAGCCAGAATGCTTTTCACCAGTCCATTAGCCATTGCTCCTCCATACTGGAATTATTTTGATTGCCTTATCATTTGACTGAATTTTTTGAATCCATTGTTTTTTTAAGAAGGGCTCAGAAGTCCCAAATTCTGCAGTGTTTTCATGTTTGAATTTTATATCTAAGCAACTTTTCTTTCCTGTATAAAAGGAAAAGATACTGTCCATGTGCTATTATTGAAAATAACAACTTAGAGAAGTCAAAATTAAGAACTCAGGAAGGGAGAATTCTGGTGTAAAAGCACTGGCTAACTGCAGCTTGAGCAACAACCACCTGCCACACTCCCGCCGCCCCGTCCTGGGGAGAATCACCGTGCTGGCAGGTCTGACCCCTTCACTGGCCACGTTAATGGTCCTCCGGTGACTTGGAGGAATTAATGGCCTGATTTTACAATGACTCAAACAGATCCTTTATGAATGCTTTAAGAGATTTCTACAGAAAACCTTCTACATCAAACTATCCAATTAAATGTGATTACTACTCTATAAGGAAAACCTGGAAAAGATTCGAATGCAATCTTGGGATGAGGTACTGTTGGGGACTTGTTTCTTCTTTTGACTTTTCTGTAATTTCCAAATCTTTAAGAACAATTTATTTCACTTTTAATGAAAAAAGTGAACGTTGCATTTAAAAAGTTAACATCCTAAAGAAATTATATTAAAAATATAAAATTTTAATTCTTCACTTACCTCAAAGGCAGTCAGGTAAACATTCACTGGGGGTTCAGTTCAGGACCTGTAGGGTTTGAATACAGGCCTCCGAATCTCTTTTAGAGATTTCCCTTAAACTTTCTTTTTGTATTATTAACTGAATAATTATTGGCCTTAGAACTATTTCTGCTGTTTTGGGATTTATGAGGTACCTTAAAAGACAAAAATTTAACCAAAATATACATGAGTAACATTTTTTTCTAATGTAATGTATGATATCACAGTATTAGAGCAGGATTATCATTTATTTTTTCAATCAAATGTAAACTAGTTGTTATAGTTTCAATGAAATTTTTATTATTCCAGTGATAGTATAACTTGACATACTTTATATAGAAAAATGTGCTCTAAAGCCCACTTAATCTGAACTAAAATGCTTCATAAAGTTATCAGCTGCTGTTTGATTCCCCTTTTAGATACTTTTAATTATTGTTGTAAACATTTAAAAGAGTAATTTATTTAAAGTGATGAAACCTGAAATTATCCCCATCCACATTCTCCTCACATTTATTTAGCTCCATTTGTCGTTTGACATGAGACTTGGGTCAGTTGGCCTCCATGTCAAGTGGAGTAGATGCCAGTTTCGGGCAGGGGTCCTGCTTGCAGGGGGACAGCTGTGTGGGGGCGCTTGTTATGCACCAGCCTGCTGTGAGATTCCTCACTTGTCTTAGTGCTCCCATTGTATTAGTGCTTCTTGTTACATAATCGCTGAATATAACATTCAATGTAGTTTGTATTTGTGGTACTTTTATCCATTGTTTACGATATTTAGGAATATCTGGAGCAGGACTTACCAAGCCCGCCATTCCAGCTTCCCATGGGGAAAGCTGTGTGGCTCCCTGAGAAGTCTGAGGGTCCCACAGAAAGTGATTCCTGTGTTGTTTCCAAATGTAGGCGTTGAATTTCACTGTAATATTCATAATGATTGTATGGTCTATAATTATAAGTTGAAATTAAATTATAAATAATGAAATCTATGAAATTTCTTCTGCACTGAGTGATGCTGCAATCACTCACTCCTATTGAAAATTTATTGATTTTTCTTGTGTAGTAGAACATTGTTAACTGTCATTTTCATTCTTTGTGGTATTTTTCCCTAACCCCCTGTGTTCAAATCTAATATGTAACTCTACACACTGAAGTAATGCTTTTCCTTAAAAGGATTCTTCAGGATACGGTGGTGGGAACAAGGAAGCAAGACTGACTATGTTTGAAAGCGTTCAGCAAGCAGAGGGGAAAAGCAGAGGGGCACAGCCCTCAGGGAGTGGATTAAAGTCACATTCTCAGAAAAAAAGAGCTGGAAGTTAAGATGAGGACTACAAAGACAGCAGGAAGAGGAAGTCTTCAAAACTGAGTCGAGACAATTATATTCTTTGAACAAAGGTACTAGACACATTGTCCTATTTTTTCTTTTATTTATGAAAAATGAACTTTTTTAGTCCTCTCCGCTAAATGCACTGTCATCCACTGTCCCTGCAGCTCTTTGACTTGATGCATTTGCCACAGCAAACACAAACAAGGTTCCTGAGAGTGCCTTCTAACAGAAGAGCCTAAATCAAACCCCTGGGGAAAAATCAGAATTTAAATTGGCTCATTTTGATCATTCTCTTGTTAGCAGTCTTTTTGAAAATAAATCCCTTAGTTCACGGTGACCTTCAAAGAAGACAGTTCCAGAAAGATTGCTATAGAAGGGCTAAGTTCAGAGAATGACACTGTGTAGCATTTCTGAGTTAATTCCATCGTCAGAACCATCAGCACAAAACATCCTGTAATGAATTAACTGATGCTGGTGTTAGGCTAATTCCAGTGTGGTTGTGATGCAAGAAAACAGATGTGGGGTATGAGAAGGGGTATGTCCCTGGTCTCGGTTGAGACCCTGGGATGTGCCCCGCCAAGTGTGGGTCCTTGGCTTCATGCAGGAAAGAATTCAAGAGTGAGCCACAGTTGAGTGAAGGTAGATTTATTCAGAGAGATACATTGAAAGGCAAGAGAAAGGCCACAAGGTGTGGGGGTTTGGTGCTCAGATTAAAAGGTACACACTCCATAGACAGAATGTGGGCTGTCTCAGAAGAGGGAGAGAGAGAGAGGCCCTGAGGCACCATGTTGCTGGTTTTTATGGGCTTGGTGGCTTCATATGCTAATAAGTGGAAGGATCAGTCTAATGGGAAGGGGCTGGGATTCCCAGGAAGTTAGCCATTTTCCACTCTTTGACCTTTTGTGGTTAGCCTTGGGATTGCCACGGTGCCTGTGGGTGTGTTATTCACCATGTTAATATATTACAATGGCCATATAATGAACTCAAAATCTACTAGAAGTCAAATCTCTCATCATCCTGCGCCTCAAAGCCTACTGGAGGTTGAATCTTTCACCATTTTGATGTTAATTGCTGTAGGATTCCTTGAATTCCCCCTTCCTGTCTCAGTTGTAAGACAGGTTTAGGTCTCTGCACTTTGTGTTTTCTTTTATTCTTCCTCACTTCATCATTTCCTTTTCCAAATAAAAAAAATTTCTGTATTTTCTCAATGAAGTAGGTTTGAAGAATCAAACAAAAATCAAAGGTGGTTGCATTTTCAGGAAACATCGTCTCCTGTCACTGAAGAAAAATCAAAGCAAATCCACAAATAAATAGGAACAAGAGACACTTGTTCAGGGATGTCAACAGGTATGGTTCTTCAGCACATAATGAGTTTGCTGTGAGATCCTTTGGTTTTAAAAATAAGGCATTTAAAAATATTTGTGTCCATTTAACAGGTAATGGGAATTCTGGCAGTATGAGGAAGTAATCAATTGACTGGTCTGCACATTTGTCATTGGCAGAATTAAAGTGGTTAAGAGCATGGGTTCTGGATTGAAAATCTGGCTTTAGGCTTTGCTTCACTATCTGCTGTGAAGCCTTAGGCAAATCACATCCCCCCTCAGAGCCAGTTTTCCCATCCGTGAAATGGGAATGAGACTGACAGTTCCTGCCTCATAAGAATGGTTGTAAAATTAAGATAAGACAGCGCCTTGTCTCCCAGAGCCCTGCAGCAAAGGTGGGCTGATTCTGCCCCCCGCCTGCCTGCTGGATCACCCCCTTCCCTAGTCAGAGTTAAAAGAATGTGGATTAAGGGGGTTTTCACTGGCATAGTGAGCCAGGGGCCCAGAGGTGCTCATGCCCCCCTGGGAAACCAGGCTTCTGAGGGACACGGGGCCTTTGTCACAGCTGCTGCTAAACCCACCAGTCGGGGCTCGGCTGGGCCAATGCAGCCTTCCACAGGCTCAGAGAACAGAGGCCTGGGAGGGCTTTTCTTGGCTATTCTTGTTTTCTCTTGCTTTATACTTAAAAGCCACTTGTGTGACATTAAAGCCACATTAGGAACTATATATATTTAAGTCATTAAAAAAAAAAGACAGTACAGACCAACCTGAGTGCCCTTCACATGGTAAGCAGTTAATGCTTGTTGCCTGTTACTAATTTTATAGCCATGTTTCCTTAGAAACTGTCCTATTTTTCTTTCATTTTTTGTAATGTTTTTCAGTAGATAATATTGGCTAGCTTTGATATTATATTAAGAAAAATGAATCTGAAATCAATTGCCAATGCCCTGAGATTGAAAAAAAATTTGACTTAAAAGTGGGAGAAAATGTGTCCTGTAAAAGTCAGGCATTGTTCTGTGTGATGGCATCTTGGTGACGCTGACCTGACAGGAAGGCAGGACAGGTTTGGTGATCTCCAGCATAAGATCTCACCTTCATTTCCTCCCCACCACTCTCTTCCCTTTTTAACTCCCTCCCCCTTCTGTCTCACTACCATTTTCTTAGTAGCCTAAGTCTTGAGCCTGCCAATAAGAAGCATTTTCACTCCAGGGACATCCAGAGAAAGCATTACCGCATCAGAGATGACAGCATTTACTGCAAATGAAATGGTACTGATTTTGAAGGACACACGGCCTAGAGTCAGTGAGAGCCATCCAGACCCTCCGCCTGCCATTCTGTACTTGCTTCATGGGGCGTGCCCTTTAAGGAACAGACCCATAAGTATGCCAGCCACCCCTCACACTCACACACACACAGAACACAAGAATTGTATGTTAACATATGTACAGTATTTTTCTGTGTTTCAAGAATTCTGCAGATAATTAAGCACAGGCTATCTGCCAGGCATTAGGCCAGGCATGGTGAGACAGTTCAGAGTTTCATTAGATTCCCAAGGGTCCTTGTTTTTCATCAGGTTCTTAATTTTAAAGAGGTTAATAAGCCAAAACATCTAAGCACAGATTGCCCCTGATCTAGCTGTTTGAGCCCCTCTTTAGCTCAAGCCAGGTGCTAAGCTGGGTCTAGGCTTTGCTCTGCCTCATCCTGATCTTCCAGAAACACCTAGTCTTACAGAGAGTTCCAGAAACAAGCCTGGCTACCCACTGAGGCTCCATCCAGTTTCCTCATCACAGAAAGACAGGCCAAAAGCAGAAAAAAAGATGCAAATGTCACCAAGTCCAAACTCATTCTGCTCACCACACAGCAGGCCAGTAAATTAGGAGACAGGGTCTTGGGGCAAGGAATAGCTACTTTATTTAAAAAGCCATTCAGACAGCAGAAAGACCAAGAAGATGGCAGACTAAGGTCCTGGAGAACCACCTTCCCCAAGTCAGAATTCAGGCTCCTTTCCTACTTGCTTGGTTGTTGCAAACTTCTTGACATAAGAATTCTTTGTTCTTGGAATCCTGTGTTCTTGCAGCTGTCCACGTAGGTCAGATCATGGTGCCCCAGTAAACCTCCAACAAAATAAATGTTATTTTGTATTCTGCAACTTGTTATCTTTATGTGAATGGAAATGCATTAATATCCTTAAAAGTCATAGCCTTGAGAATAGGCTCTCCTCTATATTTCAGGCTATTGGCAACATTGTTTCACAAAAGGTGCAGAGCTGGCAAGACTGAGCCTAGGAAACAGGGCACAGGGTTAAAGTCAAAGGAACAGATCTAATATGGAGTCGAGTTTGTTCTTTTCTATCACACAAACAGCCCCACTGGCCTTTCCATCCCTGGTATGCAAAATCGGGACGTAGTTTTTCCTGCAGTCACTCACCCACTTACTGTGAAATGCAGTACATTATACTGACCGGTTCATTGGCTTTGAGAAGTTCTGCAACTTTTTTGTTTACTAAGTGTTTTGAGCATTTTGGAAAGAATTGTTTTCAGCTAGCAATTGTCTTCTAAGAAAATTAAAACAGTTTGGAAAAGATTTTAAAGCTTACTCAAAAACTGAAGAAATTTAGACTAAAAATATTTAAAGGATGTATCTTTCTTGAGCACATACGCTAATGTTATATAGGTACTACTGGGTTAAATAAAATGTAACTTAACTAAAATGTAACTTTCTGTTTATAAAAAGGAAAATGAAAAATTGTATAATCAAGTGAAAGATCTCCAAGAACAAAACAAAAATGAGGAGAGAATGTTCAAGGAAAACCAGAGCTTATTCAGCAAATTAGTTTCCTTAAAGTAAGTCCTTTTTCAATTCTTAAAATCAAATCGATTCTTTCTAAGCATTTTATTGTTATGTTAATAATACATTTAGTTATACCTAGAAATTTTAAAAATTATATACTGATTTTCAGTTTTGTAACTTTCACATTTTTAGTTTTCAATGGATTTTCTTTTGGCATTAGACGACTAGTACACACTTCAGTATTTTCAGCATATTCATATTTGAATTTGACATCAGGTTTAGGACACTGAACAGCCCTCTTGGTCAGTCATTAAGCCTGGGACATTTATGTAATGCATCTCAGTAATGATGCTTTTAGTAATAATAGTAAAATAAATATACAGTATCATTTACTGTCTTAAGTCAGGTTCTGAACAAGTAGATCCTGAGCTGGGGGCCCTTGTGAAGGGGATTTCCTGCAGGATAACTCTCAGGAGAAAGGGAGTGAGAGAAGCAAGGTGGGGGTGGGGCAGGGGGAGGGAAAGCAAGTGAGACCATGGTCCCAGCCAGAGGCTGGCAGTCATTCTTCTCTCACCAGGAAGCTTAGAGAACAGACTGTACCCCAGAGTTGGTCCCCAACTGAGGCAAGTGGAGGAAAGCCATTTGCACCCCCAGCCAGTCAGTCCCTGGCTGAAGTGCGCCCCAGGAAGTGGGTTGGGGTATCCT
This sequence comes from Camelus ferus, assembly GCF_009834535.1. Taxonomy (NCBI): domain Eukaryota; kingdom Metazoa; phylum Chordata; class Mammalia; order Artiodactyla; family Camelidae; genus Camelus; species Camelus ferus. Next base: position 24,530,870 of record NC_045714.1, read on the forward strand.
CTGGGCCAGGGGCAGGGGCTGCCATTTGGCAAGGGCATTTCTCCAGAGAATGGGAGCCTATGAGTGGTGAGAACCAGCACTCACTGTGGCGGCTGGCGGAGCACCAGCACCTACCTGGGAATCATGCTCCACACCATAAGGGGTCTGGATGTTACTACATCCACCTTTAACGTGTTAAGTGAAGGAGATGAACCGACAGCCATGGGCAAGCTAGGGTCCTGTCTTCTTTTAGGAAGTGACTGATCATTCATCTAGACATTCAAATAGGACTGCTGTCAGAAGAAACTTCTTTGGCTGTGAATGTCATGTGTGTTACATTTATTCACATACTTCTTCCATTTTTTTTGTAAGATAACTTAGGGCATAAGAGGCAGGGCTGCTGGTAGCTCACACTGATCTTTCATGCTAAATAGAAGAAGACACACATTGCACAGACAAAGCTAGAAAGTACACAGCTTGGCATGTGAGGGCACTTTTGTATAAATTGGAGGGGGGAGCTCCTTTCCCCAGGCCAAGGCTAATGATCTGCCCAGTTCTGATGCATGAAGATTTACCTCTGTTTTCTTTCCAAATGCTTCAGTAAAGTGTTTCAAAATCTCACATCTTATATTGCCTGGTTTTTCAAAGAGAAGATCTATTCCAGGGTCCAAAACTGAAGCTCTAGATAATTTTCATAATGAAATAAATGATTTCTTTAGTACATTGGGGTTAGATGATCATATATGGAGTCCTAAACTCCTTTTATAGTATCTCTGGGAAAACAGAAAAATTGATTCTAAGGTTCAGGTGGTAGACTGTACTTGGTTGGTTAGTTGGTTTCCATGTGTCTGACTAGAAATTTGTGTTTCTCAGAAGGGAGCCTAGAATGATATGACAGGGGGCACAGACCCCAGAGGAAAAATAAAGCAAATCTTTCTGGAACATTGATTTGTTTTTTCTCTGAGAATTGGCAGGAAGTATTTTTATATTGGCTTATTAGAGCCAACACTCTAAGGGTTTCCGTTCTCTTAGATTCCACATAAACATTTCCCTTAAAGTATACTCCTTATTTAGTATTTTACTCTTTAGAGAAAATAAACTTTTTATCTTCAGTGACACAGAGTTCCACTGTGCATTAGTTTGTAATTTTTAAGAGCTGAATATTTTGTATTGAAAGGTGTGAGGACCACAGTGGTGGACGATAAGGTCAGAGAGGCAGCCAGAGGCCCCTGAGTGTGTCTCACAGTAAAATCTTGAAGAACCTCAGTAACTCTTCTGAAATGGCATCCACAGAAGGTCACAAAGAAGGTTTAGCAATGAAATGATGCAGCCAAAACCCATAATAATACAGGGCTTTATGGATGGATTCATTTTCTTGGTAAGGCTGGGTTTTAAGGTAGTGTGGTACAAAAGTTCTGACAGTTTTTATTTTGCAACTGAACTGTACCAAGTGTCCTACCATGAATGCGGGAGTTCCTTCAGCAGTTCTGAGTTGAGTCCCATGTTCATTTACTGAGCAACTGCCTTCTGCTTAGTGCTGTCAGGTAACCAGGTGGTGACATCAGTGTCGGTCCCCGCAGAGCTTGCAGCTTGTTAATGAGAAAAGGCCTGCACACAGTTCAGGGTCGTGGGAAACAAAGCCCTGAGCGCTGTGCTGGAGCAACATGGAAGGCTCGTGGGGAGGTGGGGAGAGGTTATCAGGAAGAGCCGCACTTGAACTCAGTCTTGAAGGATAAGTGTGACTCTGCGAAACAGAGGAATGAGGGTATTGAGAATTGTGTGGAATGTTGGGCCAAGCATTTTTTTTCTGCATTTGTCACACAAGGGTGAGCAAAATCAAGTTCTGCTTTCTAGTAAATATATACTGCATCAGGTGCCGATGAGTGTTTAGAGAAGAAAATAAAGCAGCGTGCCTGGTTGCCATTTTAGAAAGAGTGATCAGGGAAGGCCTTCCTGGGGCCTCACTTGAACAGAAGTCCTGAGCCAGTGCAGGAGAGAGACACCTGGCTCCAGAGGGCAGAGCTGCAGGCAGGGGAAACAGTGCAAGCACCCTGGGGTAGGAGTGTGCTGGGCAGGTTCCCAGGACAGCCAGGAGGTCTCTGTGGCCAGAGTGGAGTAGGAGGGGGAAGATCTGTGGAACATGTGTCAGAGGAGTGGGCAACACCAGGTTGTGTGACACTGAACATCGTGGTAATAAGGACTTCGGATTTACCCTGAGAGGGGAGCCACCGGAGAGTTTCAGATGGAGGAGTGATATTAATGGACTCTTCAAAACAATTAACCTCTTCTGTCTGGAGGACAGACCGCAGGTGCTGGGAGGGGGAGAGGAGGGCTAGCTAGGAGGTCGTCGTCATCTGGGAGCAGTGAGAGCAGCGGTGGGGAGGGCCCTGCGGCTGTGCTGGGCACATGCTCAGAGCTGGCTCCTGCGGGCTCCGGGAAGCTCGTCATCATTTGGAGGGGGCGGGATAAGATCAGAGCTAAAATTTAGGAAAGATAACCAGCAGCAGAATAGGACGAAAGGGGTGAAAGAGAACCTATACCGCAATCTGTCATGGTGAGGAATAATTTGCTTTTGTATTTCTAGGAATATCAAGAAAGAGAAAACAGGTTTATTGGAAGACCTCAAAAGACTGAAGCAAGACAAGCAAGCTCTTGAAGCAGACTTGGGAAAAACGAAGAAAGAGAGAGACCAAGCCAGAGAGCAGGTGCGCGCACCACAGGGAGCACGCCGAGCTGGGATGAGTACTTTATACTCGTAACTGTGCTGAACTTGAGTGTAAGTTATAGCAACTAATATAAGCAAAATGCTATTCCTAGAAGTATATTGTAATTTTAGAAACTTTTGAAAATTAGTTATTAAGAGGTATGTACATTTGATTGGTTTCAGCAGCAATAACTGCAAGAGTTGAAGAAACTCAAAAATTATTTTGAATTCGTGGCATTGTGTGCGCAGCTGTTTGCAGTCCTCCCAGCTGGACCTTGACCTTCCAGGGCCGGACACCCTTTTTATCCCTGGGCCTGAAATGTAACCTCTCAAGTGTTTGACAAATGAACAGACAACACCGTGCTATGTTTGTAGAAGACACGAGGGTGAATATGGCATTCCTCACTGGGAAAAACAAAGGAGGGGTAAGCTAAGAATGCAGAAAAGTTTAATATTAAAAAAATTAGAAATAAACAGGAGGGTCCTGGTAAGGGTTTCAGGGAGAAGAAGCATTTGAGCTGGGTCCTGGCAGGTGGAGGGCCTCGGGAGGGGAGGAGGGAGGCCGCACAGCTGTGTCTCATGGGCGTGTCACTCTCATGGACAGAGTGCATCTGTCCTGGTCCAGAGGAGGGCAGGGCACAGGGCCGGAAAGGTCGATCGAAGGAGCCCTTGTTTGCCAAAGGAAGGGTCTTTTCTCTGTGATTGTATGATCTTCAGTGTAAGACACATACAAATAAAATCCACTAACCTGTTTGTAAGAAATGTACTTCCCTCATCTATAAAGTAGAATAATAATCATCACACCCATCATGTATTTGTTGTGTTAAATAAAATCATACAAACTGTGAGAATTCCGACTGTGAACACAGCCTTCTTTTACTAACACACTAGACTGTATACAACCTTCCTACATCCTTTTTTTTTTTTTTTGCCTCTTATTTTTTCATAATACTTTCATTAGATAGGCATTGGTTTTCATGTGAAATGTTTTAACTTAGTTATTTCCTTATTTTGAAAAATTCATTCGGATTATTGAGTTACTTTATCTTATAGGTGAAAAATTATATCAAATAAAAATTTTAGAAGAAATACATAAGAAATGATTTACCTACAGAAAAGATTACAGTGGTGTGCTGAAAGCCAGGAGCTTCTGGGTAACAATGTAGTTCAGCTTAAGGAAGCAAATGAGGAAACAGAAGCTCAGACCTGAGGTGATAGATCGCTCCAGAATGTGCTCCTGTAGATGAACGCTGTTAGCTTTAACAATCAATTCTTAGCCCTGTGTCACTGAACCAGTGCTCTAAATTCTGTTAATTAAAACAGCTGATTTGGGTTTGGTTTGCTTTACTTTGTGTAGTCTGTTTTAGATTAGACTGAGAATACAGTCCACTGTTCTTATCTAAGGACTCCCTATCCAGCAGATTCAACCAACTGTGGATGGAATATTTGTTTAAAAGTGGAAAGTTCCAAAAAGCAACACTTGAATTTGCCACAAGCCGGCAACTACTTATGTAGCATTCACATTGCATCAGATACCATGAATAATCTAGAGATGATTTAAAGTGTATGGGAGGCTGCACAAAAGTTCCATGCAAGTCCTATGTCATTTTATACAAGAGGCATCAGCATCCATGGATGTTGACGTCTGGGGGGAGTCCTGGAACCAGTGCCCCATGGTTACCAAGGGATGACTGGAAGTCCAGGCTCCTGATCCCAGCCTAGCAGATCCCCACGTGGTCTGAATCCTGCCTGTACCACAATCCCCCAGTCACTGTCCTCCAGCCCTGCCAGACTGCCCTCTGATTCTTGAACAGGCCAAGCTCACTGCACTTCATGTCTGGCCCCTAGAAATACCCGTTATTTTCTGAGCATGGCTCTACTTCAATAATATGGGGTGCATTGCCACTAGAGAAGACAGTGTGGAAGTTCCTTAAAAAATTAAAAATGGACTTACCTTATGATCCAGCCTTCCCATTCCTGGGCATATGTCAGGAGGAAGTTCTAATTCAAAAATCACATGCACCTCAATGCTCACAGCAGCACTATTTATAATAGCCAGGTCATGGAAACAACCCAAATGTCCATTGACAGCTGACTGGATAAAGAAGTAGTGGTATATATTTATACAATGGAATAGTACTTAGCCATTAAAAAGAATAAATACCATTTGCAGCAACATGGATGGACGTGGAGATAGTCATTCTAAGTGAAGTAAGCCAGAAAGAGAGAAAAATGCTATATGATATCACTTATATGTGGAATCTAAAAAAAAAGACACAAATGAAATTAACTACAAAAGAGAAACAGACACACAGACATAGAGAAAGAAACTTATGGTTACCAGGGAGAGAAGGGGGTTAGAAGGGATAAATAAGAAATTTTGAAAATTGCCCTTCTTGGGGAGTGATGGAAATGTTAGCTATCTTGATTGTGGTGATGGTTTCCTGGGTGTAGACATCTATCAAATTCATCAAATAGTACATGTGAAATATGTGTAATTTATTGAACAGGAATCATACCACAATAAAGGTGCTTTTAAAAAAAAGATTGGCGGCATTGTGTCCTATGTTTTTGTGTGTCTTCAGTGAGTGGGTCTTCAAGTTTCTGGTCTGCCATATTTTCTGAACCAGAAGTGCCCTCCTTCCCTTTCCTTTGATAAACTGTCAGTGGGTGGCATTTATTCCCATGGCTTCAACCACTATCTGTCCACTGATTAACTGTCAAATCACCAGCATGGACATCACATTTCCGTCCCAGAAATACACTTATAATTGACAAGTAGACATTCCCACTTGATTAGCCCATAAAAATCTCAAGCTCCGTATGTTTGAATTTACAATCGCTCAGAACTAGGTTTATTTTCAACCCGTGGCATCACCATACCATCTGTTTTCCGTGCCATACATCTGGGAGTTTTCCTTTACTTTTCCACTCCCTCACCCCCGTCAGTACTACAATTCTATTCCTTAATGTCCCCCAACTAAGTCCCCGCCCCTCGCTCCCCACTGCATTAATTCACACCCCTGGCTAGTCTCCCCAGTGCTGTTCTTTAGAGTGAACAATCCACTTTTCTCACTTTTAATGACTAATCTGTGTCACTCTCCTCCTTAAAACCCCAAAGAATTCCCCGCTGCGTATGTGAGGAAGTCCACGCTCCCTGATTTAACGTTACAACTTCTCATCACCTAGTTGCGGCTTTTTTTCAGCCTCAGCTTCCGTTAGTTCCTCAAAACCTCTAGCCTCACTGACCTTCCTTCCCTAAGTGCAAAGTGTCTTAGACACGACCAGAGCTCTGCACGAGACACGCAAGCTGCCGAGAATCCCGTCCCCACCATGCACTCTCCTGGTCTAGAGATTTGCTGGAATCCTTCAGATGTCAGTGCAGAATGCATTTCCTCTCGGACACCTTCCCTACCTTCTAGAACCCTGCCCCAGGCAGTGCAAGAGCCCCTCTGATCATACTGTATACATGATGCCAAGTGACTCTTACCACATTGTTTTGAAAACCTATTTAAATTTGTCTCTTCCATGATACAGTATGAACTCCTTGAGGGATGGGGGGCTGTGTGGTGTTTATCTAGACACACCTGGCACAGACCCCGGACCAACGGAAACAGTCTGCTGACTCATCAAGAAGAATTGTCGTCTTTGCGATGTAAGAAAGACTACATGATCTCTGATCTTACACCATCCGGCAACGGTCAAAATAATTTCACCTAGAACTACACAGGCAAAATATTTGTATTATTTTCCTCTTTGTGAGCCCGAGATCATAGGCATCCTGGAACGTAGTTGTCACTCTAATCTGTCCGTCCCCTGGGCTGCCACATCCAGCTTCAATGTATTCTGTAGAAGTCATAGGGATACGTGTACATCACCCCCTCTTAGAGCAAATGGTGCTTCAGCCTGACCAAGTTTAATGTCCATATAAAAATCAGAAATATTCTGAACTGAAGCCTGAAGACACATTTCCCATCTCTCCTTCCAGTCTACCATCTGCATCCCACATCCCTACCACTCACCTGCGTCTGACCACCTTCCATCTAGAAACCTCATTCTCTGTGGGACACTTGGATCAGAACTAATTACAGGAGTAATAAGAATGTTCCCATGAATGCAGGCTCTGCACAACAAGGATGCTTTGACCAGATGCCTCAGTGGTGGCCTGCAGGGTCTGTTCACGTGTTCTGCCTGGCTTCCCTGCAGGCGTACTGCAGAAAATCAAGTCTGAAGTTAAAGTCATAGAAGGCCTAAGAAGTGCAGGAAAATAAAGAACCAGATTCATCTCCTTTGGAATATTTCTGAAAACCATCCACTAATGGGAAGAAGAGATTTAAGAGGTTTATTTCAGAGCAGATGATGTCCAACTGCAGGTGGGTCAGTTTTGTCATTTTTGTTCACTAGTTGGCTTTCTGCTGCTTCTAACAAGCCTCTGTTTAGAGAAGTGGCCTGAGTCGACCCTCAGTGCAGAAAGGTGAGCTGGGCCTGGCAACAGCCAAGCTCCTCTGCTGTGTAGTAACCCGCTGAGAAGGAAGGGATGGCCCAGGGCTTCCTCTGAGTCTCTCTCCTTCAGTTATAAATTCTCTGAAGGGAAAATGGAATAAAAATCTTAATTCCATATGTATTGTCAAAGTATAAAACGAATCAGCTTTGGAGGGGAAGGTATAGTTCAAGGGGTAGAGTCCGTGCTGGGTTCAATTCACAGTACCTCAATGTAAAAAAATAATAAGAAAAATTTCTTTAAAAAAAAAAAAGGAAAAGAACAAAGAAGAAAAGAGATCTCGAACAACCCAACTTTAAAAAGAAAAAAAAAGATTTTTAAAAAAAGTAATCAGCTTGGTCTTTTGCTAGATTAGAAGTTTGGGATTAATAGACACACACTACTATCTATAAAATACATAACCAGCAACTCCCAGGTCCTTAATAACCTAGTTCCACCTGAATCCGTTCTCTTTTTTCCTCTAAGCAACCCTTGGAAGCCTCTGTAATTCTCATCTTATGAAAGAATTCATTTAAAGGTGGTTTGAAATTTCCTGGTCAAACCCGTTATTTGAGGTTCCATGAATATAGGTCTAGTAAGAAAGACAGACAATAAACCAGTAAGGAAATAAATGTATTATGTACTGCCAGGTACTGATAATTGCCACAAAGAAACATAAAACATATTAGGAGAGAAAATGTTTGAATAGGAAACATGTGTGTGCTATTTTAAATAATGTGGTCAGATAAGTCCTCCCTGAGGGTAAAATAATTTGAACAAAGTCCTGAATGAAGTAAGAGAATAAGCCACGTAGGTAACAGATGAGAAAAGTCTCCCAGGCAGGGAGAAGTGTAAGTACAAGACTTGGAGTTACAAACACATCTGTCCTGGTGGGGACCACCTGGGCGGTGAAGATGGGCTGGAGCAGAACGGTGGTAACTGAGGCTGCAGAGACGGGTGAGGGACCGGGATCACACAGGGCCTTGGGAGTCATGGTAGGGACTCTGGATTTTCTTCTGAATAGAATAGAAAGTCACCAGAGTACAGGGGAGCAACTTGATCTGATTCATACTTTAATAAGACAGTTGTGGGTAATGTGTGGGGAATAAACAATGGAAGCAGGGCAAGGTAAGCTGATGGGAAGCCAGGGGAAGAGTGCTGCTGACCTGGAGGGAGACACCGAGGTTGGGCTGGGATGATGGCGGGAGACGGGCTGAAAGGGGGACACGACTTGACAGTAATGGCCATAGGCTTTAGTGCTCGATTTGGACACAGAGAGACACAGAGGGGTTCAGGGTGACAAGTATGTGATATTTGGGGCTGAGTCACAGTTTTTGTGCAGGGCCCTGACAGGAGAAGAAAGTGGGGACGTTGATGTCGGTAAGAAGGGTGGGTGGGCGTTGAATTCCCCCTAGAGCCGCGTCTCTGTTTCTCTGTAGATGAAGTCAGCAGAGCAGGGATGGGTGTTCCTACTTCTGCAGGGAATTGCGTATCCTCCTCATCGGTAACTTTGAGAGGCCGACCTGCCCATCCAACTGCAACATCTTGAATCTGCTTCTTTCTATCCAGGAGTGGATTTCCATCTAAGATGACAATAAAAAATTCCCGTGTCCAGAGTTAGAGCTGTGTGCCTTTGGGATGATCTCAGAGCTGTCTCCACAAAGGCTCGGTGTGCTCTCTCTCCCTCAGAGAACACAGGTCCCCTTCAGCCCGGTGGGTCTTAGCAGAGAGGGCTTCACAAATAGCTTCTCTCAGGCCTTGGGGACCAGCCTCCCATTGGGCCAAGCCCTGAAAACAAGCATGAGGTCCAGGCAAAGGAGTTGGCCATGTGCGATCTTGGTGAGGGCTTTCTCCAGAGCACCATCTGGAAGATTACATGAGGACAGTCTACAAAAGGGTGGGAGGGTTGGTGGTGTAAATGGATTTTAACTTTTGCTCTGAATCTGATTCTGTCCTTCCGTTTTGTTAAGGAAGTGTTCTTAGGCCAGACATGATTCTCCTGTGTCTCTTTCTATTTGATCATCCAAGAGGTTTAGATAGGATCATTGTTTTAGAGTAAGAACCTTTAAAAATTCCTTGCAAATAGCATTTTATTGGGGATTTGGCCAAGACAACTGGTAAATTCTCCCAGCAATATTGAACCCATTTTTTACTCCAGGGGGTCCCCAAAGGTATACATGTTCCAAATCTGACCCAAAACCAAGGAGACTTTTTTATCACTTCACCATGGACAAAAGATATCATTAAAGAAGGTGAGAAAAGAGCAGGTCCCCATCATCCAGAGTCCCTCCCAAAGAGCCCACAGAAGTAAAGAGGAGATGAACGAGAGAAACGGTTTATTTATACACACACAGGAACCAACCATAAAGTAACTACCATGTTAAATGGTGAAAGTTAAAGGCTTTTTATCAACCTAACTTTGTAAGTAAGGCAAAGGGAGAGGAGAGAACTGGCTTCCATGACAGAGTTCCTTCTGCATCTATTGAATCTCAGGTATCTTCAGCTTAAAGTGCCTTTGTATCAACCATGGGTTCCATCTGGCTTTCCATTCCTCGAACTTTGTTCTTCCTTTTCAAGATTCATTCATCTATTCTGAGCCCTTGGATTTTCCACGTGAACTTTAGACTGATAGTTAATTCCTGCAAAATACCACCGGGGATTTGGGTAGGCATTCTTTGAATCCTTAGGTCTATTGGTAGACAATTGCCATCTTGGTAGAATTAAGCCTTCTGCTCCATGAATATGGGGTTATATTCTGTGAATGTAGGTCTTGATTTTTCTCAACAGAATCTCTCATCTATTGTAGTCTTCAGTGTCCAAGTCTGGTACTTCTTCACCTCTGTGGGATGCTGATTCAGAACAGACACGACCTCCTGGAGAACCTCTACTGCCACGGAGCTGACTTGGAACTGAGTCCTGAGAAGGCTGTCTTCTTTACTGAGTCTTAACTCCTGTGAAATTCATCCTTTTACTCTCATAAATGCTTATTGTCCTCATAATAAATCTATTAAAAATAGGATTAATGTACTTTAATTACCATAGATGAGTTGATTTCACACATATGTGGTCATGCAGATGGGACCATGGATGCAGACTGTGGGTCTGCATACTTGCACCCTGAGGCCTCCCTTGACATCAGCCAAAGACCAGGAACCTTCTTTTCCAGATGCACAGCATTCATTCATCCAAGTGAACCAGAACTGGTGGACCTCAACTCCTCTCCATCAACCTTAGTGTTGCTTTAATTCCCACTGTTTCAACCAGTTCATTACAATGACATACTTGAAAACAGAGCTTTCAATAGTTGTGCAAGCACTTTAGTGGGATGAACTCTAAGGATCAGCGCTGCTGTGGAAGGGATGCACCTGAGGTCCTTTGATGTGTCCTGCACACTGTTCCTCCGGAGAGGAGTGTCTGTTCACTCTTCCCTCCAGGGGACCTGCTGGGGCCTCTGCCTCCTCACGTTGTCACCAGAGCTGGTTGCCACCAGGCTAAAGACCTGCCAGTGTGACGGTGACCAGTGCTGTCTCTTCAGTGTGTCCGTCTTCCTGTGTCCTCACCTGAGAGGTCGAGCATCTCTAGCACACACTGGCCACCTGCACTGCCTCTCATTGGAACTGCCCATGTGTGTTCTGTTTCTGTTGAGAACACTGGGTTTCGAGAGGATTTTGGACCACAGGGATGTGAATCCTTTCTCCAACCTTGGATTATGAGGAATGCATTTTCTAGGTTGCGGTTTATTTTTCCTGCTGTTTTTCTGGGCTTTTGCTTGTCTTTTGATTTGTTTGGTTTTGTTTTTGCCACAGGAAGAGCTAAGCATCTCCCTTCTGTCTTCTGGCTGTGGTGCCACAGGGGGAACAACAGTGTCTACACTGAGAATATGCACAGAGTTTAAAAGGGCTTCATTTCATACATCACATCTTTAATCCACCTAGATTTCCCTTTCAAATAATAAAAGTGCTATTTGAAGTGAAAACAAAACAAAAAAATCACCAGCCCCACTTAAAACATATGGTCAGGCACAAAAAGCCACATTTTGTAGAGTTTCATTGACAGGGAACACCCAGGCGAGGTAAAGACACCCAGAGAGGAAGAGGACTCTGGGCTGACAGGGGCTGTGGGAGGGAGGGAGGGGAGTGCAAGATCTGGCTCCAGGCTTTTACTTTGAGGAAAGAAATAGTATGAAACTAGATGGTAGTGATGGTCGCACAACATTGTGAATGCAGTTAATGCTCCTGAATTGCACAATTTAAAAGGGAAAAAAATCTATATTTTATTAAAGGAAACTTAAAATGGAAAAATAAAAGATGCCATAAATGATGTGAAACAAACAAACTAAAGTAAAGAAAAACCAAACAAAAACAAATCCAGGGGAAGGGAAGTCAAGCTCGGGTAGGGGAGGGGATTCATGGTGGGATTTTGGAGAAGGTGTGGGTGGGCGCAGAGGGGGCTCAGCCCCAGGGGGTGGTGATCCCTGAACTGGTTCTCCATTGCCCAGCAGTGCAGGTGCAGGTGCAGGAGATGCAGGACCTTCAAGAGCAGCAGGAGCAGCAGGAGGGAGTTTGGGGTCTCCTGCTGGATCCTGATGGTCCTGTTTTTGGTCTCTGGCATCTTCCCCTGCCCCTGCCTGCTCTGGATCTGTAACTGTTGGAAGTGGAGAGAGCTTTAAGTCTTGTGGAATTGCTCATGCTGTGAGAGAGGAAAAATTTACCCACATGCCTCCCTTTCCATGTGCCTCTTCAAGGACAGAAACCTTCCCAGAGCTTTCCAGACAGCTCCCACCCAGCAAGTGCCCACAGGATGTGTTCTGTGACTGAATTCTTCCAGACAGGTGGTCTGAGGACAGTCTTTGCTCTGGTCCCAACAGCAGCCTTTGGGGACGCCTCCCTGTGTGGCCCAGCCCTCGGCCCTCCCTCACCTACACACACACACACCCAGCCCCGCCCTTCTCACCTCTGGGCTCTGCATCTGGGGGCTCCTGGTCCTCCACCTGACTCCCTGGAGGTGGGCACGGTGCTCCAGGTCGGAGCCGGGTGTGCTGAGCAGGACCCTGGGGAGGGGCCTGGGTGGTGTCTGGGCAGGAGGCCGGGGTGGTGAGGACCCCTCCATATCCAGACTCACCCGGAGCCTGTGCTGGCCCTCAGAACTGTGGCGCACCAGCCGCTCACTCAGGGAGGTGGCATGGGTGTCCTTGTCCACCAGCACCTGTGGTGTCGGGCCCTGCAATGACAGTGACTGGCAGCTGGCCCAGTCCTGAGCTCTCAGAGCCCTGCCCTGCCAGGGCAACTCCTTCTTCTGCCCACTCAACCCTCTGCTGCCAGATCAGACTGGGACCTTGGTCAGCTCAGACAGTCACCCGGGAGGGAAGAGACACAGCCAGAGGGCATGGGCTTCACCTCGGGAAGCAGGGCCCTGCCCCGGCTCTCCACATCCCAGCCAGCCAGCTGTGACCCGGGTTGTGGATGTGATAAGCCCCCCAGGCCTCTGACCCTTCCTCAGCCTGCTCATGCTTGAGGCAGGACCCCCCACCTGAACATGACTGCCCCACCTCCACCAGTCAGGAAGGGGCTGTGGGGCTACCCGGGTGGGATCTGAGTGGTGGCCCGGCCTGAGCGGGCCTGCCCTGGGCCTCCCTGTGTTACCTTTGGGTCTCTCTGGCCAAAAGGCCAGAGGCACCTTGGGTGAGACCTGATCCAGAGCCGGCACCACTGGCCCAGCCCCTTGCTGTGGGCTTTCCGGGGGCCATGGACTCGGGGTGTTGGGATGCAGCAGAACATGCCTGTCTCCAACCAAGTGAGCTGAGTAGAGGCTTCTCTACAGAGTGGGTGCCCGGTGACCACGGTTCTAAGTTCTGTTGGGATCTATTGCCAGGGAAGTGAGGTCACTTCCTGGGGTCCCCTTGCCCAAGCTGCCTCCTTACACAAAGCTCCCCAAGGGCCTTTCTGGTCTACCAATGGCTCACTTCCCACCTCATGCCATGTCCACATACAGTGACACCAATTCAGCCCCCCCATAGCCCTGGGGAGGCCTGGATGCAGCCAGGGCGGCAGCTCTGAGGTCACAGCTGGCTTCAAACCTGGCTCTCCCTCCTCAGCAGTGCTGTCACTCTGGACAAGCCACCTGCCTCTCAGGGTCTCCCCAATCCCCCATCGGCAGAGTGGGGATCATTCTGGCCTCTGCTCCCTAGGGAAGCCATCATGTCTCTAGACCCATAAACACCTACCGCACCTGTCACCCCATGGGCTGGCATCACAGGGAGCTTGTGCACAGACTCAGCAAAGGTAAGACCCCACAGAGGGCTGGCGCAGCCCAGAGCACACCTCACACAGGCCAGGGTCTGCCCTGGCCTCTGGGAAAAGTCACTCTCCTTGCTGCCTGCTTCCCAGCTCCCTGTCAGGGGGTTAAAATTAAACACAACTCTGACATCGTCCGCTCTAGCATACAACCTCCTAGGTCATTCTGTCCTGTTCAGATCCAGGCCCAGTGTCCTATCTTGGCCTCTGGGGTGGGCTGCCCCACAATCGCTCCCTGCTTTTTTGCCTTCTGGTCACATGTCCTTGTGTGATCCCCGCACCCTCCCCTGCAGGGTGGATGGACCTTAGGCCTGGGTTCTGATATGTAGACTGACTTATGAAAATGTGCGTGACTTCCATTCATTCCCAGCTCCAGTGTTCATTCTCTCTCTCTGTGTCTCAGTGCCTCTCTGTCTGTCTTCTCTTTCTCTCTGTTTCTCTCTCTCCCTATGCCTCTCTGTGTTTCATTCTGTCTCTTTCCTGGATGTATGTGTGTATACATTTATGTGTATATGTGTGTATTTATGTATGTGTAATGTTAGGGTCCAGGGCAGGTCACTTCTGAAAATGCCTTGATGACATATTGATTCTTTTGAATTCATGTTACTGAAGAAACAACATCTTTGAAAGTTGTGCAAGGACTTTGGTCGAATCAGCTCTAAGGATCAGCACTGCTGGAGAAGGGATACACCTGTGGCCCTTTGATGTGTCCTGCACCCTGTTCTCCCAGAAAGGAGTGTCCATTTGCTCTTCCCTCTAGGGTACCTGCTGGGGTCTCTGCCTCCTCACCTTGTCACCTCATCTGACCCACGTGGACAGCTGCAGACCAAGATAATGGCAGACTAATATCCTGGAGAACCATCTTCCCTAAGTCAGACTTCAGGCTCCTTTTCTACTAAAAAGGGGAGGAGCTGTGGTTGGTTGCTGCAAACTTCTTGGTCTAGGATTTCTTTGTTCTTGGAATCCTTTGCAGCTGTCCACAAGGGTCAGATCATGGTGTCCCTGTAAAACCTCCAACAAAACAAACAGTATTTTCTATTCTGCAACCTGTAGTCTTTATAGGAGTGCAAAAGTATTAATATCCTTAAGGGTCAGAGCCTTTGAGAATAGGCTTTCCTGTATATTTCAGGCTAAAGGCAACATTGTTTTACAAAAGGTGCAGACCCGACAAGGCTAAGCCTAGAAAACAGGGCACAGGGTTAAAGGAAAAGGAACAGATGTAATATGGAGTTAATTTGTCCTTTTCTATTACAGTGCCTTTTGGTGAAAGCTAAGAGGATGTTTCCTGGGTGGGTCCTCCACTGTCCTAGGCTGGGGTTCCCACAGGAGCCCTGCCAGATTCACCAGGACTGTGGACCTGATCTCCCCCATAGAAAGTAACAATTGGTGATTAAAACTGCCTGTCAATTTCCCTTCAATTGCCTGTAAACTATACCACAGCAGGGGATGTCTCTTTGGCCAGTCAATGGTCAGTCTCCCCTGATGCAAGGGACCAGCGACGTGGCGGGCTCCAAGGTAGCCTGGCCAGTGCAGCTGCCTGCTTCGCTCTCCAGCCTTGGCTTCCTAATGTGGACACTTTCAAAGCTCCTGTCCCTCTTCCCTTTGGCCTGGCATGAATGAAAAAGGTCCCTGCACCCACCTGGTCTGAGCCCAGGCCACGCACACAGCCCCATATACACAGCCCACCGCCTGCTGTCCACCCCTGGGCTCAAGTGCACCCTCTGAGCTCCCCCACCCCAAAGGTCCGCGTGCCCAGTGCTGCCGCCTAGGGGCCCAGAGCACCATCAGGACCATCAAAGACCCAAGGCACACAGGCCAGTGGCAGGCAGCCCGGAATCACCCTGACCCTCCAGTTGAGGCACAGGGGGCGGGGGTCAGGGCGCCACGGCAGGAATTGGACCCACCTCCAGCCCAGCCTGCTTCACTCTGTAGCCTCAGACACTAGCTATGCAGGTGCACACTACGCTGTATCCCCTGCTTGTGGCAGTCACCATCGTGACTGGAGCCCAACTTCCCCACCCCAACCACGGAGTGAGGGGTGATGGGATCAGCTCCAGGCAGGGGTTCACTCAGAGTGAGTGGGGGTCCCGCAGTGAGGGGGTACAGGCTGAGGGGTGAGGGACTGCTCTGAGTGGAACTGACCCAGCTAAGAGGTGAGGGAGACCATCTCAGGATGTTGGGGTGAGGTGGGGTGCAGGAGCCAAGGTTAGGACCTAGCAGGATGGAGTGTGGGGGCTGGGACCTCGGTGTGAGGAGGAGCCCTGTCTTCCGGATCTGATGGGAGACTGGGCCTGGCCAGGAATGGGAGGGTAGTAATGGGAAGGGGGAAGTGAGCATGGGGAGTGGGGCTGGGGGTGTGTGGCCTAGCCCAGGGCGGTAGTGGTTCTGGTTGAGTGCCAGGACCCAGGTGGTGGAGGGATGGGGGCGTTGGGGATGGAGACTCAGCGGGGCAGGCAGCGGGGCGGGCTGCAGGGCAGGCAGCGGGGCCGAAAAGCCCTACCGCCCCAGTACCCCACTGCCGCGCCCCGCCAGGGCCCTCTCGGCCCCTGGCGCCACGTCGGGTACGGCAAGAACCCCAGCCGAGCGCCCCCGCTGCTGGCGGGAGAAGGAGGGGCGTGCAAACGCGGACACACAGATGCGCGGAGGCAGGAGCGCGCCCAGAGCGTGTGGAAGCTGGGCGAGAGCCGGGTGCTCCTGGACCAGCTCCCAGAGGAGGAAGTGGCCTGGGGTCCGGGCCACCGCTTGCCATCGCTTCCCCTGTCCCCTCCAGGCAGGTAAAGGGGCGCTGGTGAGGGCGCGCAGGTTGGGGGTCTGGCGGGTGAGGCCAGGGCGGCGCGGCCGGTTAGGACCCTGATGCGGGTCCGAGGCCGCCGCCGTGGTTCGTGGTGCCCCACCCCCGCAACGTTAGTAGTCCCTGAACCCCGCGTCTTTGCGGTGGCTTGTACCTGGGTTTGGAAAAGCGGGTACAGCCCCGGGAGGTGGGAGGGTGCCTGATGGCCCTGGAGCACCTCCAACTGGCTCTCAAACCATAACCTGCTCCCGCGAGGCGGGTGCCGTGCGGTCACAGGGCCGCTGTGGCGGCTGCGGGTGGGATGGGGGCTACCCAATCCGACCCCTGGATTGTTCCCTCTTCCCCTGAGGCCTGGACTGGGGTGGCCTCTGCTTCCACATGTTTGTGGGGTGCACGTCTCACGGTCAGACTGCCCCTGAAGAGCGGACGCGGTGTTGTCTGGGTGCAGGGGTGGTGGAGGCAGCGGCGGGGAGAGGGGTTTGTCCCATTGAGCCTGTGGATGTGATCCCATCTTCCTCGCGTCCTGTCCTGGGGGTGGCCTCTAAAGCCCCAGATTCAGGGGACTCAGGTTACAGGTCAGTCTGCTCCAGGGAGGCGGACACCATGCGGCCAGTGTGCGGGGGCGGCGGTAGCGATAATGGGAAATGGGAGCAAATCCCCGCGCTCACACAGGGCAGCCCCAGTCCCGCCGCCCCCTGACAGCACAGCGCCCGCCTTCCAGGAGCAGGCTGACCTGTAACCTGAGTCCCGCAATCCTGGGGCAGCAGAGGCCAAGCCCAGGACAGGCCACGAGGGAGTTTGAAGCAAATCCACAGGCTTGCATGGGCAGATTCTGTAACCATCTGCTGCCGCCCCTGCCTCCAACCACAAAGCACCCGTCTCCCAGGAGCCGGCTGACCTGGAGACGTACCTGGGGCAGCAGATGCGGCCCCCAGGCCATGCCTCGAGGGAGATGGGGGCAAATAGACTAGCTTGCCAGGGGCAGCACCCCTCTCCCCGTCGCTGCCCTGGGTTCGTGGATCACTTGCTAACAGATCAGTTGGCGCCTGGAAGGCAGACTTGGTCTGGTCAGGGGGCCACGGCTGTGGGGAGGGGTGCTGCCCCAGGGGGACCAGGTGGACTTGCTCCCATCTCCCCCAGGGCCTGTCCTCAGGGCGGCCTCTGCTGCCCCAGGTTCGCAGGACGCATGTCTTCATGTCAGCCTGTTCCTGGAAGGATGGCGCAGTGCGGTCAGTGGGCAGCGTCAGCAGCAGGCAAGGACCTTAAGAGAACTGGGCTCTAGCCCAGGATAACTCACTCTCCTCTTCCTGTTTCTTTAGGTAGTGACTGTAGTGGCTTTTCCATTATAGACTATTACGAGATATTGAGCATAGGTCTCTGTGCTATACAGAAGAGACTTTAAAAAAAAAATCTATTTTTGTATGTAGTGACTAACATTTGTAAATCTCACACTCCCAAATTTATCTTTTCCCACCCCCTTTCCCTGGTAACCATAAGACTGTTTACTAAGTGTGCAAGTCTGCTTTGTAGATGAGTTCCTAGTGTCTTTTTTTTTTTTAGATTTCACATATGAGTGATACAATATAGTATTTTTTTCTTTTTCTGGCTTACTTCACTTAGAATGATGATCTCTAGGTCCATCCATGTTGCTGCAAATGACATTATTTTATCCTTTTTTATGGCAGAGTAGTATTCCGTTGTATAAATATACCACACCTTCTGTATCCAGTCATCTGTTGGCTACATTTAGATTTCTTCCATGTCTTGACTATTGTATTTAGTGGTACCGTGAACATTGAGGTGAAGGTATCTTTTCGCATTGGAGTTCCGTCCAGACATATACCCAGAAGTGGGACTGCTGGATCATAGGGTAAGTCTATTTTTAGTTTTTTGAGGCATTTCCGTACTGTTTTCCATAATGGCTGCACCAAACTACATTCCCACCAGCAGTGTAAGAAGGTTCCCTTTTCCCCACACCCTCTCCAGCATTTATCATCCATAACCTTTTAAATGATGGCCTTTCTGACTCATGTGAGTTGATACCTCACTGTAGTTTTGATTTGTGTTTCTCTGATAATTAGCGATACTGAGCATTTTTTCATGTGCCTATTGGCTATTTTTATGTCTTCATTGGAGAATTGCTTGTTTAGATGCTCTTTCCATTTTTGGACTGGGTTTTTTTGTTTGTTTGTTTTTTCTTTTGTTATTAAGTTGTATGAGCTGTTCATATATTCTGGAAATTAAGCCTTTGTCAGTTGAATCATTTACAAATACTTCCTCCCATTCCATAGGTTGTCATTTCATTTTGCTTATGGTATCCTTTGCTGTGCAAATCCTTATGAGTTTAATCATGTCCCATTTGTTTATTTTTGCTTTTATTTCCATTTCCTGGGTAGACTGCCCTAGGGGAGCATTGTTAAGATTTATGTCAGAATATTTTGCCTATATTTTCTTCTAGGATATTTATCATGTCTTGTTTTATATTTAAGTCTTTAAGCCATTTTGAGTTTACTTTTGTGTATGGGGTAAGGGAGTGTTCTAACTTATTGATTTACATGCTGCTATCCAGTTTACCCAACACCACTTGCTAAAGAGACTGTCCTTTCTCTATTGTATATTCTTGTCTCCTTTGTTGAAGATTAATTGACCATAGGATTCACTTCTGGGCTTTCTATTCTATCCCATTGATCCGCATGTCTCTTTTTATGCCAATACTTTGCTGTTTTGATGCCTGCAGCTCTGTAATGTCTGGTCTGGGAGGGTTATTCCTCTAGCTTCATTCTTTTTCTTCAGTATTGCTTTGGCAATTCTGAGTCTTTTATGATTCCATATAAGCCTTAAGATCATTGGGCCAGTTCTGTAAAAAAAAAAATGTCTTGGATAATTTGATAGGGGTCACATCAAATCTGTAGATTGCCTGGGGCAGAATGGCCATTTTAACGATGTTGATTCTTCCAATCCAAGAGCATGGGGTATCTTTCCTTTTTTTAAGTCTTCTTTAATTTCCTTAATCAAAGTTTTGTAGTTCTTCATATATAAGTCATTCACCTCCTTTGTCAGATTTATTCCTAAGTATTTTATTGTTTTGGATTCAATTTTAAAAGGGAGTGTTTCTTTACTTTCTTTTCTTGTTGATTCATTGTTCGTGGCTAAAGAGTTGTACCATTTTTGAATATGTAATCCATGAAGCGTGTGGAGACTCAATTGTTATAGACACTCCACAGTGCAACCTAATGGAGCAGTGTGAACTTGTGTACATTTTTAGATTCTGAAGCATATTTTATTCCCAATTACAGATTTCCTCTAGATTGTTCATGTGTGGATTTCTGGGGCATTTATAATGTTATATTCCACATCTGCCCTCTCTTTCATACTTGGGCAATACACTCGTTCCCCTCAAAATCCATCTGCTCCTTCTCTGTGGTTCTTCAGTTTGTATCATCCTCCATATTTCAGGTTTCGGGCAACAGGCATGTCTCCTCTTTTGTTGTTCTTTTTATCTTTTTTCAACTGTCATCCATTTGAAAGCGTTAATTATTGAAGATGAGAAGCATCACCTTTCACGGAATCATACTGGGGCCATAAAATATTTCATAGCTGAAATCTTGGAACATCTGCCTGGGATGCTTGGCAGAAGTAAACATGCCTTGTCGTTTCCCTTTCCCAGTTTGTGGATGTGAACACACCGGCCTTCTTCTCAGTGACTTGGCTACCTGGAACGTCGGCCTGACTGGCCCGCTGCCTGCTCCGCATAGCATTCTGTATGGTCTTGAAAATCTGACTCAGGAACTCAAGGTAGGTTGGAGCAGAAACAGCAAGAGCCCCCGGAAAGATGACAGGAGCTTCCCGAGGGGTAGTTGCCGTAACTAGTAAATGCTCTTCCCATTGTCCCAAGTCAAGGCCGGCAGCCACTAGGGAAATTCAGAGACTTCCTAAGCCAGTGTTTTTCAAACTTGAGAACTATAATTTACTGATTGCTCTTAAGGGAACAGGCTCACATACTCCCAGTATTTGGCCTAAATCAATTTTATTATGTTTCTTGAATATGTACAAACATAAAATCAGATATGAACTCCTTATACTTAATAGCTCTGTAAAATAAAAACAAAGTAATCCTTACAGAAGCCTAAACAAAAATAAAATTCAAGTTAAAAACATTAATGTAAAATAACAGGATTTTTGCTGAAAGCCAATTGCTACTTGCAACAAGAATATGATACCGAGCACTTCCACCCAGGTTCGTTCGTCAGCATGTGACACGTGGTAACTCAGTTCTCCCGCCTTCCCACCATCGGAACTAGACAACCCTTTGTGAGGGGTCCTCAGAGGACATCTGGCATCGCTCGACAAGCGCACATGACTCACGTGCTCCATCTGCCTTATGCTCAAGCAGGCATGCGAGGGGAGGTGCTGCGGCCAGGCTGTGTTCCTCTCTCTGGTGACCAGCCTGGGTTCCAGAAATGCCTACATTAACATTGAAGTTTACTGTCAAGATGAAAACACAAGGTTAAAATTTCATAGTAGAGAATAAGTAGCCTTTTGAATGTACTTCATCAAGAATTAATTGGAGAAACACTATTCTAAGACGTTGTGAAAGCTTTCAGTTGTTAGTGGGATAAGGAGGAAATGTTAAGGAAATTTGGGTTGTTTAGCTTGATTTTTAAAAAACGATGAAAAGTGACTACTTATACACAATTGATCAAATTATCAGACATTTACTGAGAGATTCTGGAATGTCCCAGGAGTGCACTCGGTTCCCTGGGGGTTTTGTGGCCCCTAAAATGTAGGCACAACTCTATAGCTTAGAGTCTATGTGATTAAAAAAATAATTAAACAATAAATAATTAGCAAAAATGTATAATTACCATGTGATTTATGAAAATTTATGAATTTTCTTTATATAATAGAATACTAGAATTGGAGAAACAGGTAAGATTCAGAGTAACCAGAGAAGGTGCCATTATTAGAAGTATAATTTGTGTTAGAACTTAAAGGATAGAAACAATTTTAATAGACAGAATTGTTGGTGAGGACTGGAGGAAGAAGTCTAAGAGTTACTCACTAGGAACTGGTAGACACTCTTAGGGAGTTTATTCTTTAATCCGGACCATGGCCTTTAAAGTAGGGCCTGTTAGCCCTATTTACCGGAAGAAGAGACCAATCATAGTGACAGCAATGATCACTATTGGTGAGCATCTCTGTGCTAGGCAATCGAGTAAAGCCTTACATGAATTATGCATAAATTTTACAGCAACTCCAAGAACCAGGAGAAGAGTACTGTATTATCTGCATTTCCTTCAGGCAGTCAGGTAAGGGCACTAACTTCCCTGTTACATGTGGGAAGTTACATGTGAGACACAGCATCACCTGGTTACTAGGTGCAGAGCTGGGATTTGAAAGGAGGCAGCATAACTTCAGGGCCTGTGAGAATGAGACTACCTTTGCATAGCTCAGAGAGGGAAGGACCCAGGCCACCAGGGGTAAGGGCTCCTTGACCCCCAGCCCATCCATTCATACTCTGGCCACTGAATCGGGGAGAGCCACATGAGCAAAGGCAGAGGTGCAGATGCTCACGGCCCATCCAGCAGGCATTAGAAGTCAGGTCTGCTAGTGGAAGAGAAGGATGGAGACTTGAGTGAGGCTCAGTGACATGAAGGACAACCTTGAAAGCCAGGCAGGGGAATCTGAGTTTACTTTGCAGGCCCAGCATTCAGGATTGTGAAGAGTTCTAATAAAGACAATGCTGGCCAGTTATTTTCATTCTACATGGAAGGAATACAAAGAAAGAAAATTAATCTAGAGGAGCAAATACTTCAGTAGGATGTAAAAAAAAAAAATTTAAAGAATCTTTAAGCTATGGATGAAGTACTGAAGGGCCCTCTGAAAGGACTTCCAATCTGTGGACATTAGCCAGGCCAAGGGGTTGTCACCTATTTCCTGATGGCTAGGTGTTGGCCAAAATGACTTTGATTTGCCTTAAATCTCAGTCTTTCTTGATTCTGTGTTTGTGTTCTTCCATAACTCATTGACTGTCTGGACACTGGGGATCCCATTTTGATCTTCTAAATCCCTCAGTAAGTTATCCACCCTCTTTGTTCAGTTTCTTTAACTGTGTCCCTGCTCCCCAGGTTCCAGCCAGAGATCAGCAGGAGCACACGTGGGGTAGAACAAAGTTGGGTTTGTGAACTTGTCACAACAAGGGACCATGCACACCCTGGGTACTGGGGATGTCTCCATAACAGGACAGTAGGAATAACTTACAGTAGTGGGTTTATGCTGGGGAATTGGGGGGAAGTTTCAAGGAAGCAGGGGTTTGTGTTGGACTGGGTGCTGTCAGGAAGTGCTGTCTATAACTGGGTATTCTAGTGAAGCTTATCTAGAAGGAGGGAAGGGACAGAGAGACTAAACCTACTATTTGGGAAAAGGCAGTGGTCACTCATATTAGTGAACTGGGATTTGGGGTCCTTCTGTGGTCTGCACAGAGACCAGGATTTTGTCTGTGTTTAGACAAGACTGTGGAGTGGTCTCATTTTTTGTTCCATTCATTACTGTCAATAGAGTGATGCTGCCTACTGTTAGTGTTCTGTGAGATGGGTTATGTTCAGTAGGAGAAGAAAATGGCCTTGCTGTGAGTGCCAGGCCTGCTCCTACAGCACGGAAGCCATGCCAGGTAGTTAGAGCCCAGCCAGGACCCTCTGTCAGGGCTCCTGTCCACTAAGAAAGAGGTATGAATCCTGTAAACTGTAACTCTGTTGACTGAAATAGAAGCCCTAAAGAATCAGAGTTCATCTTGTCTCTCCCCTTCCCAGCTACGTGACCTTGTGTAAGTTTTTAAGTCTCTTTAAGCCACAGTTTCCTATATACAAAATGAAATAATATTTACCTCATAGAACTGTTGTAAGAACTAAATGAAAACAAAACAAAACAAAACAAAAAGACCTGACACATAGTAGTGTCTCAGTAAATTACAGCAGTTTGCGTTATTTGCCAGATTATTCTGCACAGTGCTGTGTGTGTAATGCTCAGTTGAAATAGTTTCTTTCTCTCTTCTTGAATGTGAGAAGTCTAAGGTCTTTGTGTATGAAGGGAAAATTCATTCTGTTAAATGTTCAACCCCATGATCACTACAAGACCATTTACTAAAAGGCATGTGGAATGAAATCTTTTTCAGCATATGCTTTTGCCTCAGCGGGCCGAAGAGAGGCTCATGCAGTTGGCAGAAGGCAGTCTGAATATGCTGGTGACAGAAATGAATGAACTTCTGACCAGGGTAAGTTGGCAAAATCATGCCTCTTCTTAAAGCAGATAGATTATACACAATTAAGGAACATTATTTCAAATTTCTAAAGTGCAAATTTTGTTCTTCCTAAATCTGCATTCGGTGTATGAAATAAATAGATGTATTTTTGCCTTGATAACATCTGTCTCAAATAAAATCCTAGAATCCAATTGTGCAAAATAAGATTGGGATACATACTTGAGAAATGTCAAGGACAATGGCTAAAATACGAGAGTGACAGTATATTGTTAAGTATTCTATCCAGTAGCCTCCATGGCAAAGTTTTTATCAATTCTGGATTCCAAAAGCATTGTCTTTGGCTATGTAAGGAAAAAGAAGGGCAAATGAAAATACTTGTAGTCTCTTTGATCTCATTATGGGATTTTTGCATTTGTATAGAAATATTGTCTAAATATTCACCCACAAAAGAGGAAATCTTCTTTATCATGAAAATCCAAAGATTCTGAGACATTTTTTTAGAGTCAGAATATAAAGTCCGTGTTGCATTTACCACACTTTTGAAGGCATTGGGAGATTTAAATGTTCACAACTACAAGAGGGTTAAGGTTCTTTCACTGGGTTAGAATGAAGAAAACAGCATAAAGCCCCCCATCTTGTGGCCAGAAAAATGCATGACCTGGAAAACTGGCCTGTAATTGAGAGATCCAGTTTGATTATCAGAGATTTAAATGACAATAAATATTGGCACTAGAAGACTCTTACAGATTATCCAGTCCATTTTTAAAAATAAGTCTCTCAGGCCTTGATAGTGAAATGAATTAACAATGGCCATGTAATTCACCAAATTCGAGGACCAGAGTAGGGCCCAGTTTCCAGATCCCCACTGGCCAGGTACTATTTCCACCTAACCTGCTGCTGAACTAGGAAAATTTCCACAGGCAAATCAAATGGATCTCTGAGCACATAAATGCTAAACAATAACCCTGCTCTTATAAATAGGATACTAAACACTGTTTCAGAATCTTTTACCAGCAGTGTGGAAAGTACAAACACAGGAGAGAGTTTCTTGCCAAGTGTTGTTAGACATTAATTAGATTAATGAGTACATTTATTGGATATCAAATTAGTAATTAAAAATTTTGTATTTGTTATGTGACGACAACTAAAGAAGAACTTTTGAACGGATCGTGGCAAAATAAACTCAATTCAACAAGCACATAGAAATGTTCACCACATACAAAGCCCAAGCTAAGTGTTGACAGATGAAAGATATAAATGAGGCTTAGTCTGTCTTCAAGGAGCTTGTAATTTAGTGTGTGTGTGTGTGTGTGCGTGTGTGTGTGTTTGTGTGTGCGTGCATGTGCACGCATGTATATGTAAACATTTAGGTGTGAGGTAGGTAATATGGGACAAGTGGAGGAAATTGACAGTACAACATGAAGTAAATAAAAGTATCTGAGAAATACAGACAAATGGAGTAATTTAATCTTGTTAAGGGTAATAAGGGAATTCCATGGAGCAGTGACATTTAATTTATTCATCCATTTAATTAATACTGGGGGTCGAACGTGTTCTAGGTGCTACGACAGAATGACAGACACCGGAGAAAGAGGTATAAGTGAAACTGACACTCTCATTGCCTTCGTGGAGCCAAGTACAGTTGAATGAGCTGAGCCTAGAGACGCAAGAAATATTTCACTAAGAGAGTCAGATATTTATTATTTTTTAGTCTACATCCTTTCATTTTTCCAGCAGACTCTCCCACACTAAAGATTTTTAAATGGATTTTGTACTTTTGAGAACTTAAGGCAAAATTGATTGGAAAATACTGAGATTTCTCATATGTGCCCTGCCCCCATTATCAGCATCCCCAGTGTGATACATTTGTTACAGTAGATGAACTACACTGAAAAATCATTATTGCTCACAGTCCTTAGTTTACTTTAGGGTTCACTCTCAGTGTTGTACAATTGACAAATGTTTGACATGTCTTCACCATTATAGTATTTAGAGTAGTTTCATTGCTCTGAAAGTCCTCCATGCTCTGCCTATTCATCCCTCCCTCTTCCTTAAGCTCTGGCAACTACTAATTTTTTTACTGTCTCTACAGTTTTGCCTTTTCCAGATAGCATATAGTTGGAATCATACAGCGTGCAGCCTTTCATAATGGCTTCTTTCTCTTAGTAATACACATTTAAGGTTCCTCCATGTCTATCGATGACTTGATAGCTCATTTGTTTTTAGTGCTGAGTAATAGTCCATTTTCTGGATGTATCATAGTTTATCCATTCACCTACTGAAGGACACCTTGGTTGCTTCTAAGCTTTGGCAATATGAATAAAGTTGCTATAAACATCCAGGTACATTCATTTTCAATTTATTTGTGTAAAAACCAAAGAGAACATTTGCTGGATCATATGGCAAGAGTAAGTTTAGTTTGGGAAGAAATCACCAAACTATCCTCCCCAGTGGCTGTGCCACTTTACATTCCCAGCAGTGATGATCAGGAGTTCCTGTTGCTCCACATCCTCGTCAGCCTTTGGTGTTGTCAGTATGTTGAATTTTGGCCATTCTAATAGGTGTGTAGAAGTATATCATTCTTGTTTTGATCTAAATTCCCTAATGACTTATGTTGAGCATTTTTGTATGTTTACTTGCCATCTGTATATCTTCTTTGGTGATATGTTGGTTCCGGTCTCCTAGGAACTGAATGGTGTGTCCCCTCCAAAATTCCTGTGCTGAAATCCTAACCTCCAATGTGACGATATTAGGAGGTGGGGCCTTTGGGAGGTCATTAGGTCATGAAGGCAGAGCCTTCATGGATGGAATTTGTGCCCTTATACAAAGGGCCCCAGAGAGATCCTTTTCCCCTTCCTTGCCATGTAAGCACAGAGTGGAAAGACACTGTCTGTGACCCAGGAAGTGGGCCCTCATTAAACACCAGGTCTCTGGGGTATGTGTTCTTGCACTTCCCAATCTCCAGAACTGTGAGAAACAAAGTTCTGTTGTTTTTAAGCCACCCAGTGTGTGCTATTTTGTTATAGCAGCCTTAATGGACTAAGGCTTTTTTCAGTGTTCAATCATTTTTAAAAATTATTGTTCTTTGCATACTTTGAATAACAGCCTTTTATTAGATACATCTTGCCAATATTTTCCCACAGTCTGTGATTCATCTTCTCATTCTCTTGGCAATATCTTTCACAGCACAGAAGTTTTTAATTTTAATGAATTTTAATGGTGTTGTAGCTAAAAAGTTGGCACCATACCCAAAGTCATCTAGGTTTTCTGCTATGCTATCTTGGAGTTTTATAATTTGCATTTTACATTTAGATCTATTATCCAATTTGAGTTAATTCCAATATTATTTTTAAATAAACTTTTTATTTTAGAATAGTTTGGATTTACAGAGAAGTTTTTGCAAAGATAATACAGAGATTTCCCATATACTCCACGCCCAGTTTCCCTTACCATTAATACCTTAGGATACCTGTCACAACTAATGAACTGATAGTGATTCATTATTATTTTTATTAACTAAAGACTCTATTCAGATTTCGTTAATATTCAGATTTCTTCAATATTCAGATTTCTTCAGTTTTACTTAGGGGCCTTTTATTGTTTCAGGATCCCATTCAGCATACTACATTGCATTTAATCATCATGTCTTCTTAGGTTGTGTCTTCTAGACTGTAACAGTTTCTCAGACTTTCCTTTTTTTTTTTTTTTGATGATTTTGAGTTTTGACAAGTTCGTGTATTTTGTAGGACATCCCTCAGTTGGGGTTTTGCTCATGTTTTTCTTTTGATTAAAATAGAGTTATGGGTTTCTGTAGAAAATACTGCAGAGATAATGTATGATTTTTATTACATCATATTAAGAACCCATGCAATCAATATGTCTTATTAAAGTTGACAGTGACCTAGATCACCTGGTTGAAGTAGTGATTGCCTGATTTCTCCACTGTAGAGTTACTCTTTTCTCCCTTTCCACACTCCAATGTCATTTTTCAGGTTTTGTAACATAAAAAGTCTAAAAATAAGACTGCTGAAAGCAAACATCTCTTGATGAATTAAGTATGGGGAGGAAATGGAAATCCTCACTTATTAATTAACCTTGTTCCCACCAGAAATGTAACAGTCATGGTATCCTTAAATATTCAAGTCAACATGATGAATTTTTTCTTTCCCTGTGGTCAAGCTGTGTGATCATCAAAAGGTGTGCTGATACACATGGAATCATATCTAGAGGGTTAGGTGAAATAAATACCCAATAATGTCAGGCCAAGACCACCAGTACCTTTATGTCACAGCCATGAATGATTCAGCAGTGGGGACCAGAGCATGAGAAGTGTGCAGACGTGACTTCCCATTACCCATGGCTGCATTAGAAGAGATGATGCCTTAAGCTAGGACTACACGTTGGAGTCACCTGGTGCCCAGTCTCGGCCCCAGTTGTGATGTACTTGGTCTGCAGCAGTGTGATCACTGGGGTTTTCAAGAGCTTCCAGATGATTTTGATGTCAGCCAGGGTTGCTCTTTACTCCATCCTCTTTTTCACCTCCAGCCCAATTCAATGGCCTATGACCTCTCTTTCTAAGCTTTAGGCAACCAATCACTATTCCTAGGGCAGAGTGGACTTTGTAAATCACAGATCTGATTGTGTCACTCTCCTCCTTCAAATTCTCCATTTTGTTCAGTATGACATGTGATGCTCTCTCCTCGTGGTCTGATTCTAGCTTAATTCCTTAGCCTCATCTCCCCTCAGCTCATGTCGTGGCTCTCTGGACCCTGACGCATTGAATATATGAGCCAGATGCCTGGAAATCCTCCTTGGTACCACTTTCTTCCTCATCATTCTCCCACATAGTTCAACCAGTATCAGATACAGTGGATTCCCCTTCTGTGTGTAGGTCCCGTCTTCACTACCCTGCTCTCAGTCAGAGTCTTAGTGTAGGGTTTCCACGTTAGCTTTCTGGCGAGTCCTCCACTTTTACTCTCATTTTCCTTCCCATTGTTCTCCAAGGTGTAGCCGTGTTACCAAACCAAACTTGCACTCACTTGCCAGAGCACAGTAAAGCCAGTCTAACAACACCAGGTTGTGGTTAAGAAAAGTGCAGCATTTGTTGTAGGCACTGAGCAAGGAGTCCATGGCAGCGATTGCTTAAAAGCCCCGAACTCCCTGAAGGCTCTCAGGGAAAGGTTTTAAAAGACGAGGTGAAGGAGGGGGATTGTGGGGGTGTGATCAGCTCATGGACATTCTCCTGACTGGCTGGTGGTGAGGTGAATGGGAATCAACATCATCAACTTTCTCTTCCAGCTGGTCTGGGGGCTCCGTGCTTGTGGGCAGCACACAGTTAACTTCCAGTCTGACATCTCTGCAGTTCTCTGGCCACATTGCTGGTCAAGTGACTTTGTAATATGGAAATCTTACTCTGCTTATTTTACGATAAATGCCAGTTTCCTTTCCAATGTCTCCTTCAAGATTCCCCACCGCCCTCTCCCCCATCTCTTCCCTCAGCCTCTTCTCTGGGTATCCCCCTGACAGCCAGCTTCTCACCCCTACTTCATTCAGCCCCTGACCCCACTGTATGCTTGCCTTCCGCCTCTTCCTCCAGCCAGAGCACTCATAACTGACTCCTGGCTAAATCCTGAGTATGAGTCAGGATTATGTAAACTCCAACTTAAAAACTCCCAGGACTCCCATGGTGGTAAGTGGCCTTGCTCGATTCTGGCCTTTATGTCTGACTCCTATAATCATCAAGTCATTTATCAGTTCCCACGATAGAGTATAAGGTTCTTTAGGACAGAGTTGGGCTTTTTCTTCATGGTTTTCTGAATTGGATATAAATTAGGTGCTTGATAGGTAGTTGCTGTCTGAATGAAATAGTTGCTTTAATATGTGAAAGGCCCTGCACCAGATACTGTGTCCACAGAGAAGGAAGCACAGATCATACACACAAATAGCAGTCACCTGCGGGATTACACAGACAGTGTCACTTAGTGAGGAAAGTCTCCTGTTTGTGCTTCAGCATAAAGGATGATTCAGACTTGGCCAGGCAGTTACTATTGGAACATATTTAAAAATATTTCAGTAATTAATCTCACCTTTATGGCTCAGATGATTCAGGATTCCTTTTAACCTCCCTTCCCTTGAAATCACTTTAAACCTATATTTTATTTATTATGTATAAAAGTTTAAGAGAGCGGGAGGAGGGTATAGCTCAAGTGGTGGAGTGCATGCCTAGCATGCCTGAGGTACTGGGTTCAACCCCCAGTATCTGCACTGAAAAATCAAATGAATAAACAAACCTAATTACCTCCCCCCTGCAAAAAAAAAAAAAAAAAAAAAAAAAAAAAGCCATGGAAGTAAGAAAAAGTTAATTAGGTAGTGCTAAGTTGATGAAATTCAGTTTTACTTTACCCCTACTTTAGAGTTTATTGAGATTCTTTGGGAAGAGATTTATTTAGTGCAAGTTATGATATGTTTTCTTTAGTAGAAGTTTGATGTTTTCTTTAGAGTTAGTAAAATTATGTGTGTTCTTACAGAATATGAATAAAGGATTCTAAACCTTTGATATTTGCCGAATGTTGTAGACATTTGCTGGGGAAAATATTTGTAGGTGGAAATACAATTAGCTGTAAATTTAACCGTATTATTAAAAACACAGGAATTTGTAGTAATTGCTCAGCCATAGACAATCCAAGTAGCGTTTATACAATTCAAACAACTTTCTATCTTGTAAGAAGAAAGATACATGAGAACTATCTGTGCAAAAGTGAGATGAATCATATAATGAAGTATTTAGAAGTTTAACTCTTTTATTAGTAATTATTTATAAATTATGGTGAAACACATAACATGATCTATACTATCAATAAAATTTTAATTGCACACTACAGTACTGTTAACTCTGTGTACATTGTTATGCAGAAGATCTTTAAGAACCTTTTCATCTTGTGTGACTAAAACTGAAACTCTATACCTATTGGACAATGGCTCCCCACTCCCCTCTTCCCAGCCCCTGGCAGCCACCTTTACTTTCTTCTATAAGTTTGACTACTTTAGAAACCTTATGTAAGTGGAGTCATGTTGTATTTGGCCTTGTGTGTGTGACTGGCTTATTTCACTTAGAATAGTGCCCTCCAGGTTCATGCGTGTTGTAGCACATGATAGATTTCTTTCTGTTTTAAGGCTGAATGATACTCCGTTGTATGTATATGCCACATTTTCTTTATTCATTTATCCAATAATGAACACTTAGGTTGTTCTGTCTCTTGGCTATTCTGAATAATGCTTCAGTGAATACAACTATAGATTGTTTCTTTAAGATTCTCTTTTCAATTCTTTTGGAATAATACTCAGAAGTGAAATTGCTGGATCATTTGGTAATTATATTTAATTTCTGAAAAAACTCCACACTGTTTTCCACAGTGACTGCACCATTCTGAATTCCTACCAACAGTGCCAAATGGTTCCAGTTTCTCCATATCCTCACCAACACTTGTTCCTTCCTGTGTTTTGGGTTGTTTGTTTGATAATGGCCATCCTAACAGGTATGATTTGAAATCTCATTGTGGTTTTGATTTGCATTTCCCTGATAATTAGTGATGCTGAGCATTTTTTTTTTTTTTTTTTGTATCTGCTGGCCTTTTGTATATCTTCTTTGAAGTAATGTCTATTCAAGTCCTTTGCCCATTTTAAAATTTGGTTATTTGGGGGTTTTGTTTGTTTTATATTTTGCTTTCGTTTCCTGTTGAGTTGTAGGAGTTCCTTATATATTGTGGACACTAGCCCCTTATGAGATGTACGATTTGCAAACGTTTTCTTCTGCTCTGAAGATTGCTTCTCACTCTGTTGATGGTTCCCTCTGCTGCATGGAAGCTTTAGAGGTAGGCGTCCCCCTTGTCTATTTTGGCCCTTGTTGCCTGTGCTTTTGCTGTCACATCCAAGAACTCATTGCCGAGACTACAGCTATGAAGCTTTTCACCTATGTTTTTTCTTCTAGGGATTTTACAGTTTCGCTTCTTATTTTTAAGCCTTTAATCCACTTTGAGTTGATTTTTATGTATAGTGAAAGATGAGTCTAATTTTATTCTTTTGTTAGTATATATCTAGTTTCCCCAACACCATTTGTTGAAGAGACTGTCCTTTCCCCACTGTGTAGTCTTGGCCCCCCTGTTGAAGGTCCCATTGTACCATTTAGGTGCGGGTTTACTCTGGGGCCTTTATCCTGTCCCACTGGTCTATAGGTCTATCTTATGCCAGTGCCATACTCTTGATTACTGTAGATTTGTAATATGAAGTCAAGAAGTATGAGGCTTCCAGTTTTGTTCTTTTTCCTCAAGATTGTTTTGGCTATTTAGGGTTTGTGGTTCCATATGATTGTAAGTTTTTTCCCCCCACTTCTGCAAAAAATGCCACTGGGAACTTGATAGGGATTGCACTGAATCTGTAGATTGCTTTGGGTAGTGTGGATAACATTTGACCAGTACTAAGTCTTCCAATCCTTGAGCACATTACTTTGTGTCTTTCTTTAAATTCTTTCTGCAGTGTTTTGTAGTTTTCAGTATACATGTCTTCTGCCTCATTAGTTAAGTTTATTCTTAAATGCTTTATTCTTTTTTGTGTTCTTATAAGTGGAATTGTTTTCTTAATTTCCTTTCCATATTGCTTGTTGTTTATAGATATGCAACTGATTGTTGTCTGTTGGTTTTGTATTGTAAATTTTTTTTTATTACTTCTTAACAGTATTTTTTGTGTGTGGAATTTTTATGATTTTATACATATAAGATCATGTCATCTACCTAGAGACATACATGTTTAACATATGAATTATGTTTTTTTTAGAGCAATTTTGATTAGGAGAGTGATGATAATACTTTGCCTTTGTATACAGAATGCCTTTTTTCTCTTACATATAACTGAGTTTTGTAGCTCAAAGACACATTCCAACAATCAAGACCACAGACTTTCTACCTGGGTAAAGAGGTATCTGAGGGTTAAAAAGGTGACTAAGGACATCACAGTACTTGACCCTTCAAAGCAACTTTATGACATACATGTTAATAAGATAGCCACTTTGCAGAGGAGAAAATTGAGATTGAAGCTTTTGAGACTTGCTTGTGTGACATAATTAACAAGGGGCTGATGCCATGACTCAGACTTTGGTTTTCACATGCACGTCACTTTCTGAGTAAGCAGACAGACTATGCATTTACCTTGGTAGTGCCATCCTTTCCGTGCTAAGTTTCCTTTGATTCTTTTAATAATAAAGTTTAATAATGAAGTTTTCTTTTTTATAGCTGGGCATGAATCAGCAATGGCTAGGAAACTTTATGAAAATCTTCTGTAATAGGGATCAGGTAGCCTGGGACAGCCACACTTAGTGAGGAAAATGTACAAATGATTACCGCAACTTGACAATTGGTGTTTGCACTTATTGCATTATAAGTAGATGCTATATAATACATTTATTTAGTTGTTGAATTACTTTGTTTATTCATTTTAACGAGTCTTTTGTTTTATCTTTCTATCAGAACAGTGTTGTTTATTTGCATTTGTGGATTAAATATATTTGATTGTTTTAATTCCACTTTAAGAAATCCAGTACCAGAATTCTATGTGACTTAGTGGAGTTTGCAATCACTACAGAATTTATTTTTAAACTGCTGTGAATTATAGCTTTTTTCATTGAAATGCACTCAACTCCCAAGTGACTATTTAGCATCTAAACTGATCCTAGTTAGAAGCACATTGTTTGCATTAATAAAGCTTGACAAATTTTCATTTTTCTAAGGGTTCCTGTAAGATCACATAAGGGATCTTGTTTAAGTCCCATAAGGTACTTATGTCCCCTATGTCTGTTGTAAAGTTGAGCATGTGATTTGTCCAAATTTCAATCAGCAGATTCCAAAGTCTATGTTGTCAATCCCAAGTTTCCAAAGAGCATTCTAGGATGATGCAGACCACCCTAAAGCAGGCCACCTTGTACACTACGAGTGATTCTATTTCATGACTGGGGCTAACCCAGCTTTGGCTCTCGCTGGCTTTAAAAACATACCCCCTTTAGTTCTTCACTGCATCTTCCTTCTCCCTCTGGATTGTATTCTGGACGGAATTGGTGACTAGGGCAACATGAATTTGGGGGACCTGTAATGTCACCAGAAGTTTTGGGGATGAAAGATGTCACAAGTAGACCACGTGCTCAGGGCTGGGAGACACTGAGAAGCCGCGGTGGGGCGTGTGTGCTGA
The DNA here is from genome assembly GCF_009834535.1 of Camelus ferus. NCBI lineage: Eukaryota > Metazoa > Chordata > Mammalia > Artiodactyla > Camelidae > Camelus > Camelus ferus. The sequence goes on from NC_045714.1 coordinate 24,564,608, forward strand.
AAGGGCGGAGCTCAGGGAACCTCAGGTCCCGCCTCGGCCTTGGTCCCGGCCGCAGGCACAGCGCTCGTTCTGTCTCAGGCCAACCAGCCCCGCTGACCTGCCTCTTCCATGAGCCAGATAGCAGCTGTGGGCAGGGGAAACAGTTCCTCTCCCCAAGGATGCGATGCTAGACCATGCTGTTTAGCTTTCGAAGCCCACCTCCCACCACACCCCTGCCAGGAAAACAATCTCCATACTTGCCTGATGACACATCCAACGTGGTGAAAAATGACATCGCGATGAATCCATTTATTTCTTGGATTCCACTTCCTTCTTATGTCCCCACTCCTCTGCTTTTTGAATGCGTTTTTTTTCCTGCAGTGACAATTCTCTATTTTGCCCCATGCAGACCTATTTATCTTGTAAACTCAGTGACAAAGTCCACATCTCTTTATGCATTTCTCACTCACCATTTTGTTCACTTTTTCATACTTCAGTGTATTTGAAGGCATGGGGGTTCAATTACCATTTTTCTTTCATCCCATCTCATTTTTTTCTCTGTAGACTTTACTCTTTTCTCTCTCAGTGTTTTCTATGCTTTTCCACATTTTCTCTTCTGGTATCCTGGCTTGGCACTCCTATCTTAAAGTTTTTCTAATAGCGAGTTCTTTTTTCTTTTTTTTAATCCATTCTCATCCCTCTTCCAGCCCTGGACACAGCCATTGGTTATAACCTTAATGGTGGCCTCTGCTCAGGAAAATTGTCAAGTGGATAAATACTGATATCTACCCTAACATTTTACCACCACTTTTCTGTTAATGCATCAATTAGCTTCTTTACTTCTGTGAGTGCCTGGTGTGGGAACTGGCCTTGATCTGTCACTTATAAGTAATCTGCTCCGCATTTCATCAAGAGCTCAAACACAGAAGGATATATGGAGTAGAAGTAGAGGACAGAGACCCAGGCTAGGGTGGCCCACAGGGAAGGGAGGTGGGGCAGTCCAGCAAGGAAAAGAGAGGCAGCCGGATGTGTAGGAGAAACCTCCCCCCAAGCCATACCCTTCCTCCTGGGACATCAGCCAGTGCTTAGTGACCACTGTGTCCCCTTTGAGATGTTAACCCTGCTTATCCTCTCCAATAAGGGTCCCACGGGATGAAGATCTACCTTGACCCCCTCACTTACAAGGACCCCAATGAAGCTGTCTGGCAGTTTGCCAAGGAGATTGATGTTTCTTGTGTGAAAATCAAAGAGGTCATCAGAGCAGGTATAGCTCTCCACCCCTCATCCCATTTCTGTTCCAGTGTCCAAACAGCCTTTTCTCAGTGCTCTAGGTGTCCACTGCCATCTTTCTTTCTCCCCAGAAGATGTGTCTAAACCACCTATGGTGTGTGTCTAGGGATCTCTTGGGGTTCTTGTCCATGGTGTCCAAGCTTATTTTTTGATGCAGAGAAGGCAGCTCTAGTTTTAAAAGGCTCGGAAATAGCTCTGGAAATGGACCACTAAATGCAGATAAGGAGAGAGACATAGGGCAATCAGTTAAGAAGATTTTGAAATAAATGCAAGTTTTTAGAAGTCCGATCCAGTATCCCATTGACCGACACTGATAGCTCCATAGCTTTGGGCTGAGATTCCTTCCCACACTTTCAGTTCTCTTTCTGCAGTTTGCATGGATTTGGAAACAGACCATGATGAACTGAAGAAGAACCACTGTTGCCAGAAGAAAGCCCACCCATAGCCATATTTCCCACAAAAGATCTATGATACAGATGGTAACACAAGACAAAGTCACTCCCAAGAAATGTGCTCCCATCCATCTTACTGCATTGGAATAGAAACCTAGCCTAGCAGAGAACTAACTGCCTGAGATGCTGTCAGGAAATTTTATCTCAAGACTGAGCTAGAATTTTCATCTTCCTTTAATGGATCAGTAGTTGAGTCAGTTGGGCCATGGATCCAGCCTTATTCGTGTAACTGAGTAAAATATACCCAGGTATCGTTCCTTTGGAAGGAATCTCTTTGCTGCTCCCTCTGCTGTCTTTCTGAATCTTCTTAAAAGGTATGTTTGCTTTGCATCCTCTCTCCTACTTTTGTTTCCTTCTACAACAGTCTTTGTCTTTTCTTCTTCCAGTTGGATGAGCCGCTGTTCACGCTCTCTTCACTCGCATGCTGTGGCCGCCTTTGCTGCTCCTGTGTCTGGAAGTGCTTTGTTCACATCAATATTTGGAGGACCGTGGGCCCTCCAATAATATTTTCACTCCATGAAGTATGTTGAGTCCAAGTCTTACAGACAGCCAGTCCACATATTATCTTTATGAGGAAAGCCACCATCCTTCCATTCACTGCCTCTCTTCATGCACTGAGGGGTCAAAAAGCCATCTGTGAAATTGGAAGTCACATTTGAAAGCTTGCCCCATGAAGCCACTGTTTTCGTGCTCTGGTTTCCCTCTTAGACAGTTCCAACTGCATAGCATCACCATGGTGGGTACCGGGACTCTCCCTGTGGGGACACAGTACTCTCTTCCTGCCAGCCCCTCCCGAGTCCCAGCTGGCTGACCATAACCTGGTCCACAGGAGTCTCTACAGATTTCCCATTGACTTTCATTACATATGTTCCTGAACCACAACTTCCCCTTCTGTGTAGGTAATTTTCCCTTCGCCTTTAGATGCTAACATACCTAGGACCATGCCTTGAAAGGCTGGATAGCAGATAAATTGGATTACTTGTAGGGGCTCAGGTTTCTCCAGTAAAGTTGAAAGCATGTTGGGGAGGAGGTCTTTAAGTCTCGCACCCTGTTCCTCCATGTTATTCATTGTTATGTCACATGGCAGTGGTGCTAGTGGTTTTAGTGCTGTTATTTATGTCGTGTGCTTAGAGCAGCGTGTTCAGGACTGCATTTCATCCCAGAGAGCGCACATCAGCCCCCTTCCCGCCTTCGTCGGGGGAGAAGGAAAGAGCCTTCTCACTTTATGACTGGGCCAGGGAATTGCTACTTGCCGTGAGCTCACCCACTGCTGGCCGCCTATAAAAGGACAATCATGGCCCCGCTCCATCCTTCATCCTCCATCTCTGTGTCACCTTTGCTGATGCTGCCATGTTGTGCATTCTGCTCAGAGAAGGCACGGTCCTCACCATGGTGCACCCGGTCCTGGGCAGGGATGATCCATTTAGCCGTTCATAAGATGCCCAGCAGCTTGGTCTAAAGACTTCTGCCCGGCTGCTGCTGACCATCCTCTACCAGACACCCCTCTGCTCATGTTTCAGAAATCGCAGAGCTAATCCCTGTGGATGTTAATTCACTCCGTGTCACTTGATGCAGTTTCAATGGGAGACACTCCTGGCTGGCCTCCACTTGCCTTCCCTCTCCAGTCATTTTCCTCCTCTGTCACCACTCCTGCTCGGCTCCCACCCTGCCTCTCTGAGACTGGCTTCACTTTATGTTGAAAGAGCTGGTGTGAAGGTCAAGTTAAAAAAAAAGAACTTTCTAAGGTGAAAGGTGTGCAGTGTAATTGGCAATATTTCCCTTCACCACCTGGCAGATTGAGTGCAGAGGGCAGAATCTGGCTTGCAAAATAGTAACACAACATGAGAAGTCAAGAATTGGAAGTAGTTCTTCTTTTGCTCTATTCCTCCCCTGCATCCCTCAACACACTCTTACTGAATACTTTTTGCATGCCGGATGTGGAGTCCCCGAGGTGAACAGACAGCCTCTCCCCGCTCTGAGGCCTGACAGTCTTAGTGAGAAACAGACCAGGCGCACGCTCACTAATTCACACAGCTCACAACACAGGCGTGTATGTATAAGGGCCAACACAGAGCAGCAGCCAGCTTCTTGTTCTGGGAGTGGTCAGAGGATCAGGAAGACTTCACCAAGAGGATCACCTCTGCCTGAGCATTCAAGGATGAAAACTAGTAGAGAAAGTCACTTTTTGTGAAACTCATGAGAGAGTGAGATGGAAGAGGAAATTACATGACTTAAGGACGGAGATGAACATCCCCTTCCAGCAGTGTGCGCTGCAGCCAGCTTGCTCTGTCTCACCAGAGCCAACTGTGTGCCTCTGTTTCCAGCCCCGTGTTCAGTGACATCATCTTGGTAGTTTGACATCAGCCATGGGAGGAGTTTTTCCAGGAGTTTTACACCCTGGAAATCGGCAAATGCTACAAATCAGGGATATTTGTTTCTTTGTTTTCTGGAGAGCTGATTGAATGCTTACCAGGACACCCCAGCCTTCCAAAATGTGCAAGGTAACTTCAAAGAGGTTGCAGAGAAACTGGCCTGCTCCTGCTGAGTATAGACCCAGAGAAGTGGGCTGTGCCTGTGGCAGGAGGGATTAAGTTCAGAATTCAAGAGGATCTGCATCCATGAAACACTGATTCCATGCCTGTGACTGTGGTGGGTGCTGGGAAACACACTCAGTGCCTAACCATCCCAGCCTGACAGGCAGTGTATACAGGTGCAGTCCCACTCCGTGAGAGGAGGGGAGGGGACAGAGCTAAGACAAGGGGCCAGAGAATGTGTAGCCCTGGAGGTGGGAGAAGGAAAGGCTTGATGGCCAGAGAGGACCCAGGGAAGCGGGGTCTGGAGGACCCCTGGGAATTTGGGGCTTTGGATGGGCTGGTACTCTGTGCAGCACATCCTGAGAACAAGGATAAGAGGAGGCTGCTGGGGAGGGGTTTCCTGAGGGTAAGTATCAAGGATTAAGCCTGGAGAATCAGGCTGAGACTTAGAGCTCTAGGGCTGCGGTTTGGATACGATCCTGTAGAAGTGCTGAGTGGGGGGTTTCTGAGCAGGGTGAGTGGTGGGAGTGAGGTGGGGAGAACGTGGCAGATGCTGTGTTTAGACTGGACTGGAAGGGGTGATGGGGAAGGGTGGGTAAGAACTCAGAGGCATGCAGACCAGTTGTGGGGCTTGGAAATGAGGAGAAGGTTTGCAATGGCCAGTGCTGGGACCAAGGGTGGTCAGGAAGGCTGTGCTGCAGCAAGTCAACTGACCTAAATCAGAATGTATCCAGACATGGCGAATGGAGAGGCTGGGGGCCTGGTGACTGGAGTTGATGGGGAGACATGGCTGAATGTGCGAGGTAATTTCACATGCGAGACCAGAGAGAGACGGTGAGTGCGCTGAAAGCAGCCTGGTGCAAGGAGGAAGGCTGGTCCTTCCTCTTCTCCTTGCAGGTGATGGGAATTACTGAAGTCTCCTGAGAGAGGGTGGCAGGCCATCTGGCCTGGTGCCTGTGGAGAATGTCAGCTCTTTGTAACCATGAATCTAATAGGAGTCCCCATGAATTGACCTGTGGAGTTCTGATCTGTGGGTTAATTCTGATCGATTTGACCTGTAGACACTCTCAGAGCGTAAACTAGGGCTGCCCCAAATAACTGGGCTTGATGGCATGAATAGCACTCCTGGGTTGTGCAGTGTGCAACCGATAAAACCATACATAGTAGGCCTGAGCATGAAAAATGCACAAAAATATAGGTAGGGGTGTCACCAGAAGGTGTCATCCAGGGGAAGAGATGCTAACTCTATTTTAACTTGTAAACACATCCTCTCCTGACTCCAGCAGCTGCTGATTCAGCATTTCCACAGGAGAGGAGCCCTGTGGTGAGAGGGGTGAGTAAGGAGAGTTGGGGAGAGGGAATCTGTACTGGATACGGAGGGAAGGGGGCCAGTGAGGCCCACCACTTGTGTCTTGGAAGAAGAGGAGGGGTTTCTTGGGGATGACTTGGTAGAAAGTCACCTTCCAGCCTGACTCTCCTGGGCTCATTCAGAGTGAGAATGGACAGCGTGAGGGTCACCTCCAAGTGGAGCAGAGTCGCAGCAGGAAGGGTTTCCAGAGCAGTAAATCAAATAGGTGTCGTCAGTAATTATAATGAATATAGCTGTTATGGACTGAACCCTCACCATGTACATACTTTAAAAGCAACGTCTCATTAAACCCTCATAATAGCTTGGTTAGCCCTGGGAGTTAGAGTGTGTGTGTGTGTGTGTGTGTGTGTGTGTGTGTGTGTGTGTGTGTAAACTGGTAAGGATTCAGAGGACAGCTTACCCTGCTGCCAGGTGAGCTAATGCTAGAGCAAGAAATGAGACCCAGAGACAATTGATCTTAGTCTGATGAGTGTGACTCTCACACTGCTGCCGCTTTCATTACTGTTTGGGAAAAGAGCAGCCATGTGCACAGGGACACCACTCCTGACAGAGAACTGTGTCTAGTGGTTTGGACTCCCCAAGCCCCTTGGCTGGGAATAATGATACTCCTAGACTTTAGGTTCCCATATGATGGTACCACAAAGATGTCCCCCATTCCCTGAGGAAGGCATGATCTTCCCAGAGCACCCTTGTCTCGTCCTCCAGCCAGGTCCCCCTGTTCTGGCTTGATCAGTCATTGCCTGCAGAAGGGCAATAATGAGGGCCAAGATATTTAACATTTTAAATCATCTGTGCTTGCTTACATGAAGGAAATAATAAGTACTATCTAGGTATATGGTTGGCTAATGACCAAAAAAGCTGTGAGAAAAGAGAAAACTCATTGGCTCTTACCAACTAGGGATTAGGTATTGTGGGCACCATGGCTATTTTGTAGATTCCATCTCATCTGCCAACTCCGGTAGCCTGGTAATGGGTACCTGGGGATCTCTGCTGAGAAGGAGAAACAGGGTTGTGATCAATTAGTAATGTCTGTCCTGGGTGCAGGGTCAGGAGGTGGTGGAGTGCCGGCCATGGTCTCACTATCTCTGGATTAGCCATGACCAAAGTTGCATGACCATAGTTACATGGAAATCATACTTTAAAACCAAGTTTAAATTCATTCTTTCAGAGTTTCTTTTCTGGTGGAAGCTTGAATTAGTAGCTAGAAGCTCTGCTTTCCTTTTCTCTCCCCTCCCAGTTTGTGGCTTCAAAATGCTGCTTAAAAAAAAAAAAAAAAAAAGGCAATTGTGTGCAGATCTACACTGCACATAGCCAACAGCTAGTGCTTGAAATACCTGCTGGCAGGTTGGATGTTTCATTTTCAAAAGTGGAAAATTCTTCCCTTCTGATTTTATATATAATAGTTGAGGCATTTAATGCTGCTGAACTATTTTTTCCTCTCTTCCTTGATCTGTCAAGGAAGGTAGGAAGAGGACCTGGCAAGGAGCTGAAACTTGCAGAGAATAGTTTAGCAGCTGTCTGGGAGGGCAGTGGCAGGAACTGGCTAAATGGCCCTCCTCTGACAGCCTCGAGGGCTGTGGTTCTCAAGATGGGGCTGCGCACATCAGAATCACCCTCAGGCGTGTTAAAACCCAAGTCACGCAGCTCTCCCTACGGAGTTTCTGATCCAGTAAGTATAGGTGGGGCTCAAAAGTCCACATTTTCTAACAAGTTGCCAGGTGATGCTGCAGGCACAGCACTTTGAGAACCACTGCTAAGAGCCGCTGGCACTAGGCTCGCCTGAAGCTGGAGTGGGGTCCTAGCCAAGAGGGGGTCCGGCTGTGGGTGAGGATCCAAGGTCAGCTGCAAAGACATGCCCCAGCCAGAGTCCAGCCAGACCAGAATTAGGTTGTCTGAAATGCCTGTCAGCCAAGGAGCTGCCTGAAAAACAACAACCATAACCACTACACAGTTGTTTCCTACAAGTATCTATTTTAAGTATAATGTTCATGCTTGATTTGTTGAAAGTATTTTTTAGGTATTAATTTGTACGAAAAGGATCAAAAATGGATGGCCATGATTTGGAGCTTATGTAATAGGAAGGTCGTTAGAGTTCATATCATGGCAGATCAAAGCACCCCAGACCTCAAATTCTGGCCCTCATTATAAGAAGGGTGTCCAAAAGGCAAAGCTAGGTCCCTTAGCGGAGTGTAAGGAACTCAAAGTGAAAGATCACAGGTGACGGCAGTCAGATGGTAAGCGACACAAGGCCTTGGTTTCGTGTTTGTTACTTATCTAAGACCCATTGGCTCCCACACCCTAGGAGACTGCAGGGATGCTGGAAGGCCAGAACCCCCAGACTTTAGTACCCTGGACTTACCTGGAGACACCCTTCATGCCCAGGTACCCAGCTGCAGGAATTCCCACACGTCTGGCAACACATCCTGCTGTGTCTCGGATCAGTGCCACTGGGCTGCACAAACCTGCTTTTCCACCCTTTTCTCTTCCAGTACCCGCCCTCACTCCCCACCCCACACCCCTACCCCCCCAACTCCCCACCCCCACTTCCCACCCCCACTCCCCACCACTACCTGACACCCCCAACTCCCAACCCTGCACCCCCCCACCCCCGCTCCCCACCCTGGCTGGTCTTTTTAAGTCACCACGCACCCCGACCTGTGTGGAGTTTATGAGCACTTTCTTATGGACCTCGCTCCCTGATAGGAAAGCCCTAGAGCCCATCATTTCTTTTTGTCAAACTGAGCTGAGAAAGCCAGGCTGGAAGGAAGCACCCTGCTCGCAGTTAGGGGTGGGGCTGGAGTAGACGCCAGCTTCCTCCTCGAGCTTCTTCTCAGCCAGAGTTTGTCCCCACTGCCCTGGGAGCCACTCAGCTAAGGGGTGGAGCAGAGCCTCCGGGTGAGGACAGTGGATCAGGAAACTTCCTCCGCAGCTGGTGATTTTAAAACCTCTGGGCTTGGAGAATATGAATTCATTTCTTTGTCAGATATGGGAAAGGAGCGGTTTTTACAGAATCACCATCCTTTAAGCCACTGCTTTCCAGCGATTATGGAGCAGATTTCTTAGAGCCGTCGCACCACTCTATGGTAACCATGCAGAATCCATCTCGGCCTACCCAGGGAGAGCACTTTTTAAAAAAGACTTAATTTTCTTAGAGCAGTTTTAGGTTCACAACAAAACTGAGTGGCAGGTACGGAGATTTCCCATACCCTCCTACCCCCGCACCCGCCTGGCCTCCTGTCACGACTGGTGAAGCTCCGCTGACTCGTCGTCATCACCCAGGGCCCACAGTTTAAGGTCCACTCTTGATGCTGTGCATTCTGTGGGTTTGGACAAATGTGTCACGACGTGTGTCCACCATTACAGTTTCCCACAGAGGAATTTCACTGCCCTCAAATCCTCTCAGGAGAGCACGGTTTTATTTGATAATTTTTAGAAACTGATGGCTATAGGATAACAATAAATCCTCTCCCTACAGAGGAGATCTCTTCAAGCTGAAGTATTAGGAGCACAGCTCCTGAAGAGCAGTCGGCCACAAAGACCCAGCAACGACGTGGCATTTGTCACTTAGGGAAGGAGTGTAGGTGGCCTGTGCGGTTCTGCGTAGAAGGGGCTGTGCAGAGCCACACCTGCGTCAGTTTCTTGCCTCTTTCTTCCCGCTCACAGCTACAAAGCCCACACTATGTGTCAGGCCCTGGGCAATAAGAGGCAGCTTGAATGTAAGCACTGTTCTGGAAAGAATTCAAAGCTCTAGGGGTGAATTCCAGGTACTTCAGGGCCTCTGGCAGGTCCCTGACCCGTGTGGAATATGCTTGCATGGTTTAGACCCGCAGCTTGCATCCTCAGCTCAGAGCCCCCTGGGCAGCCAGGCTTCGTGGGCCTGTGACCAAAGCAGTCACCTGGGCCCGTGCTTAAAATTTAAGGCTCTGCCTAAAATTTAAGGCTCTGCCATCACAATCTTGAAATTCTTAATACATTTTAAATAAGGGATCCTGTGTTTTCATCTTGCCAGGGAAATTAGGCAGTTGACCCTGCAGGCAGCTTTTACAGATGTCTAGGTGCCCAGAATGCACCCAGATCAATGAATCAGAATTCCTGGAGGTGGGACCCAGGCCTCTGCACGTTGTAAGCTCTCCAGGGGATGGCAGTGGGCAGCCAGCTTTGGGAACCACTGGTAGAACAGAAGTTCCCGCCTTGGTGGGGGTTGTGTGTGTGGTGAGGGCTAGAGGATTCCCCTGCAGCACATTCATGAACTGCACAGACTGATGTGTAGATGGGGTAATATTCTGATTCCTAAATATTCTGATCCCACCCAACTAACCAACCAGGAACTTTTGATGAAGATGACATTTGTCTATGAGATAGTCCCACCATGTTTGCTGTTCCCTGGTGGTTGAGTCACTCTGAGAGTAACTGCCTCTGAGTGGTTAGGACCTGCATAGTTGGGGCACAGTGGTCCCCAGCATTGTGAGCTCCCATCCACATGGCACTGTCCCTGTGACACTGCTAACTGAACACACTAGGTTGAGGTGTCAGAAAGGTGGATTCCAAATATCTACACATACACATATATACATACATATACACACATATGAATATATACATACGTAAGCATACTCCACACACACACACACACGTATATACATATACATATACACCTGTAGATGGCAGGTCGCTGTTCCTTGGTACTTTTCTTGAAATTTTACTTATTTGAACTGCGAAAGCAATGCTTATTATAACAGTTTAAACAACATAAAAGTAACTAAACTAAGTTTACCAATCTACTCACCCGCACCTATTCCCCCCTTTCTAGTGTAACCATTTTTTAAAGTAATTTGAATTTGAAACTAAATTTGCTATGAATTTTTTCCATAGTGTCTTTCTGCATTCAAACACACACCCCATAAGGGTGGTGACTACAAGATCACATGGTGTCACTTGCTCTTTTCTTCTTCACTTAGCAACGTAATGTGGACATCTTTGAAGTCAATACATCTCACTCATCTATTAGTTCTTAGTAGCTCATGGCATTTCTGCAGGATGGCTGTCCCGTTTTCCAGCCATCCCCCTGATTATGGTCATACGGTATTTGGCTGTAGGAGGAGATCCTGTGATAGACAGTCTTTTGTGAAAATGTAAATACTGGTGCTTCTACATCTTCTGGATAGAGCAGCCTCCAGCAGTTGATAACCCAAGAACGGGCAAAGCGAAAGCCACACAAGTCACTGCAACTGTGACACCTCCACTTGTACTGGCGTGCCTGCCACGTACCGTGCAGCGGGATGCAAGCTGCGGATGTGAAGGAGACGTGGTCTGACCCTAAACAGCTGTGATCGCGGTCCCAGTGTCACACGCACTGTATAGCTCAGGTGCACGCTGACATCTTCCTGGTGGTGCTTCACCTCTACTCCAGCCCTAGGTTCTAGCAAGTTCCGTTGGCTCTGGAGCAGTTTTGCACACACAGCCCCTTCATGCGGCTTCCTTCCAGCCCACGCACAGGAAATCCAGGAGACTCCCAGCTGCGTCACAGGTGTTGGCTTGCTTTTCTAACGTGGCTGGGCGCTCATCTGGTTGCTCACAGCTGGCTGCATCATTTTCCTCCAGAAGCTGAAAGTGAAAAAGTTTCCCTGTGTTTCTCCTCAGGCCTTTGATGCATTTCCGTGATGCATTTCAAGGAGATGCTAAGCTGTTTCACGTGAAAGAACAGAAGTTACAAAACCAAGTTACATCAGAAAATAACTTTTGAAAGTACATTTAATGGGATTCGACAGATTTTTACAGGCACCTGTGAGAGAGCATCACCAGAATTGTTCTCACTCCTGGTGGTCTCGCTGCAGGAGTGCTGAGATGCTGTGGTGCCCGTGGAGGTGGGCAGCCCGGTCTGCTTGGAAAAACCACTTGCTGTTTGGCTGCCAGGAACCTTCAGCTGCGGCGCCTCGGGTCTGACCCGGCTTTCCTGCAGGGAGAAGCTCTTTCCAGCAACCCCAGTCCATGGCTGAGCACAGCAGGATGCTGGGGCCTGGGCCTTTCTGGAACGTGCGCTCTGTTCTGGAACTCCTCACTGGGTTGGGTGAGACTGTCAGGTCTGCGCCAGCCGCATGTGTGTTGCAGTCTGGGCCTCCCCTTTTCCACTCCTGCTTCTTCCTCTCTTTCCATGAGGTCAGGTCTGCATCGTGATATGGGACTCTGCCTAATCCTGCTTCCTCTCCCTTGTATCCTGCACAGGGTCTGCTAACTTCCCTCCCTAACTCCTCAGTGTCTGCTTTCTGAGGGACTCAGTAGACACAAACACTTCCAGGACAATGTAGGAACAAAAACGCCAGACATCCCATTCAGAGGACTCAATCAAGTACCTGATACCCAAGTGTCCCCTAGCCCCGGGACAGTCTTGCACCGGGCTCTGCTGACAATAAGTTACATTCTGCCACGGTGAAACTGACCACTTCATTTCAACTGTTCAGCTGGGACACAAATGAAAAGCCAATTGTGGCAAAAAACAAACTCTTAGACAATCTGAAATTCCACTTTGTGGAAGCTTTCTAAGACCTGAGGTAAAGAAAGTATTGAGTATTCCTTCTGTGTTTGCCATGAACTGATTAGAGCCAAGACATCAGAGTGACAATGAGAGAACACAACTTCCCTTCTGCCACCCTAATCACCATTCCACTGGGAGCATTATTTTATTAAAAAAATTTTATTGAAATTGAGTTGATTTACAATGTTAGTTTCAGGTGTACAGTGTACAGTGAAGTGATTCACATACAAATATATATATATATTTTTTTCTTTTCAGATTTTTTCCATTATATGTTATTATAAGAAATTGAATATAGCTTCCTATGCTATACAGTAGGTCCTTGTTGTTTATCTATTTTATGTTTTGTAATATGTATCTGTTAATCCCCAATGACTAATTTATCCCTCCCACCCTTTCCTCTTTGGTAACCATAGTTTGTTGTTTCTCTGTGAGTCTGTTTTCAGGAGCACCATTGTTCTTGATAAGCTGCTTCCCCTGGTGGTTCCCCACACTGAGAAGGAAGCAGGTAATAATGGCCTTCTTGTTGCAGGAGAGTTTGGAGAGGTGTACAAGGGGCACATGGAACTTCTGGGCGAGAGGAAAAACTATGTGGCCATCAAGATGCTGAAGACTGGGTACTCGGAAAAGCAGTGTCCGGACTTTATGGCAAGGCCAGCATCATGGGTCTGTTCAACCATCCCAACATCATTCGCCTGGAGGGCGTGGTCACCAAAAGTCAGCCAGTCATGAGCATCCTGGGGTTCATGGAGAATGGCGCTTTGGATTTGTTCCTCAGGGTAAGGAAAGCTCAGGGGCATGGGTGAATGGGTGATGCTGGTGCCGGTGGACAGTGGAGGACAGTGTCTGGACCGGGGGAGAAGGATCTGCGTGAGGACAGCCTGACGCTCAGGAATCCCTGATGAAACACGGGCGGGTGTTGGAGATGTTAGCAAGGTGAACAGATTTGTTGCTAAAAGAACAAAGCAGAGCATGCGGACCCCTGGGCAGAAGGATGAGTCGGAGCAGAGCCAGGGTCAGTGCTTGCTGGACAAGCAGGGATGAATGGGCGAGGACAGAGAATGGCCCTCTGCATCCACGTGGATCACGGAGACTGAAGACTTTGAGCGGCTACGCCATCCTGTGTGACTCACGCAGACGCCGGTGGCCATCTCGGCCTTCTCCCCAGTGCAGTTTCCCTCCCAGCCCGCTCTCCTCACTGGCAGTCCTGAGATAAAACAGGTTGCCCTTTTCTGATGCCTGGGCTGCCTGGCCTCTGAGGAGGTGCTTCTGGGCAACTCAGGAGAAGACTGGATCACATGCATCCACAAGTCTTTTCTGGGGTTGATAAGAAACTATAGCTCCCAGCCAGCCAGAGGTGGGGGTCCCTGAAGGCTTCTGGCCGGGAGATTAATAAAAGACCATCATCAGGACGTGGCCAAAGGCAGCCACAGTGGAAGCACTTTCATTCCTGTGGGGTATCCCGGAGCTACTCAGACAGGGGCTGAGTGGTGGTGAGCGTGATGCTTGTGTGCGGGAGTGGACGGTCTCTTACCATAGACAGGGGACCAAGGCCTGCCTTGCTGGGATCAGAGGCTCAGCTGGGGACTGCTGGTACAGGGGCAGCATCAAAGAAGGGGCAGGGCCTTCCGAGCAAGGCTTCAGGGTAATACCAAGGAGCAGGCTGTGGCTGTCACCAGAGCCACCAAACAGCAGCTGTGGCTGCAGATCAAAGGTCCCTTCACAAAGCCAGTCATTGGAACATATATGAGGTGGCTGCTGTGGTCATGCCCTGTGCTGGGAACTGGGCCTGTAAGAGAGGAAAGAGACGTGGATCTAATGCTGTGGGACAGATCACCCCAAGACTTGGGTGGCTCGGCACCACAACACTGTGTTTTGCTTGTAAGCCTGCGGTTTGGGCGGGCTCTGCGGGGCAGCTCTGTTCCGTGTGTTGTCAGCATGGGCAGCTCAGGGGCTCAGGCCTGGGATTGTGTGAAGGCTCGTTCACTCACCTGCCTCCTAGTTGACGCTGGCACCCCTCCACCCGGCCTGCCAGGGCTTCCCCACGGCAAACTGGGCCTCAAGAATGCACCCCAAGAGCGGAAGGCAGAAGCTGTATCCATGTTGTAATCTAGGCTGAAAAGCCTCACAGCGTCCCTCAGCGCAGTGACGGGCCACCTAGATTCAAGAGGAGGAAACGTGCCCCCTGTTTTGATGGAGGGCAGCAACCTGAGGGCTTCATAAACGTCAGGCATGGGGGTTCCGTCGTGCCCATCTTCAAAAGTACTACCTGCCCAGAGGTCCCGGCCCCTCCTGGCCTTAGTGCCCAAAGCTCCCAGCAGTCATCCACCTTGATGACACTTGTTGTCTTTGTGCATGGAGTACAAAGTATCATAAAAAGAACTGAAATCTTCCTGAGGAAGTCAGGGGAGGTTTCAAGGGGGAGAGAGAGAATTTCTCTGATATTGGAGAAAGAGGAATTTGCCAGATGGGTCAGGAATGGGCTGGTAGGCCGACGGAACAGCAGGACTGGGTCTTCAGAGGTCACGGTCAGCGTGGCCTGTTCAGTAGTCAGTCCTTAGCTGCGTGGAGTCTCCCACGCTCAGCAGCAGGGCTTCGGGGCTGCGGTGTGGAAGGTGTCAGAGGACTTGTCCAGAAGCTGCACTGCACACACTGAAGCTACCTGGCGGTGGGGAGCACACACTTAATGCCTCGTCTGGGTTGTTGAGCAGTAGTGGGTTTTGTTTGTCGGGGTGGGGGTGACTGATGTGGATTGTGGGGCCCACGTACAGTGCCTGGTACAGCTTCCTTGAGGGTATGAGTTATGCTTTGTATTTTGAGACCCCAGCACCTGGCACAGTGAGCACTTGGTAAATGCGAGTTGAATGAAAAGCATAAAAGACCATTTCTGGAACAAAGGCGTCTGGGCGAGCGTGGCAGGAGAGCTGGAGCATCCTGAGCGTATGCAGTCCTTGTGGCCAGACCCGTCGTGTCAGCGCAGGGCACGGACCGTGCTTTCCCGTGGACATTCCTTCATGAGCTGAGGTCTTGTGAAGACAGCCAGCTAGAAGTGAATCGAAGGCTGTGTTAGAAGAAAAAGTCTTCTGGAACCTAGCCTCCAGATGCATTCAGGAGTCATTTATTTCCTACAAGTCACCTGTCTGTGCTTCACAGAGCCACACGACAAGACCTGGGGACTGTGATCAGACTCTCTCCCCAGAACATGCAAGGGAACAGGGAGATTCATTCCCAGGAGCCGGCAGAAAACCCAAACCCAGCACACTGCTGCTCTGCACGGGCCGATTTCTTGAGGGAGGAGAGGCAGGACAGTGGGGTGGGTTGGACACCAGTATTTTTCTTGATGATGTAGCCCAGGCAGTGGGGGAAAGCGGGGGGCAAGAGAGGAGCACAGGGAAGGAAAGGCTGGCAGGAAGGGGCAGGCAGCGCTGGGAGGGAGGGAAGTCGGCGCCTCTGCTCCCCACATGGCCTGGGGGCAGGCGATCTGTGAATCTAACTTCAGTCTGACTACCAAGCGGTGGAGCCTAGCAGCATTAATTGATGAATCTATTGCTTGATAAAACTGAAAAGTGGGTCATCGGTTCAGTTCGGCAGGGTCCATCTTCTGGGAAGCAGTATAATTTTAGGATCACCATTCAGAGAAGCAAAGAAAAGGGTTAGTCTTCCATTTTTGCACTTGTTCCCTCCCTCCCCGCATCCCCCACTGGACGTGGCGGCTTTGAAGGCTGGCCACGGCTCCAGCTCCCGGTCAGCATCTCAGGGATCCTGGGCATCAGGCGTCCAGTGAGCACGTCGGACAGGCCTCCTCACAGCAGCTCGCTGCTGCTCTCCCATTTCAGGACTTCAAATCCACATTCTGAAGGAATTGGAAACACCGTTATCTGTAGCCACACATTCAGTAACTTCATCATTATCCATAGTTTTAAAAAGTCTGTGCCATGGATTAGGCAGCAAATCCATGAGTAAACATTTCCTTCTTGGGGCTCCGATTCAGGGATTCAATCTTCAGCTCCTCCGTAATCTTAGGAACAAGCCCTGCAGCCTCCCTCCGTGTCCTATGCTGCAGCCACGCGGCATGAAGCCCCCGTCAAGCCTTTGTGGCTAAAGCTCGGCCTTACTGTCACTGCTGGCTTATTCATGGGCGGTTGTAACCAGAAGACTCTTGAAAGTCACTGAGCGATGTCTGATGGGGGCCATTTATTATTCATGGGCCGGAGCTAGAGGTCAGCAACCCAGTTGTCAGGAAGGCACCAGACTGGGAGTCCTGAGAGTGAGGCCCTGCTTTGGGCTCTGCCATGAGTCACCCTGTGGCCTTGAGCAAATCCGTTAACTCAATTTCCCATCTATAATCTAAAGGCATTGAACTAGATGATCTTGAAAGCACTCTTTTCAGGTTAAAAAACAGAAACAAAAACAAAAACTATGAGTCATTCTCTTCAAACAAATCAAACAAGGGTTTCATTTTCTGAAGTGGGTTTGTCAGTGAAAGTTGAAATACCTGAATTCTTCCGGTCTAATAAAGGGGCCAGCAAGTGGCTTCAGTGAGCTTACAGAAAAGCAACTTCAGCAGAAAGCACTTCATGAAGGGAGGAAAGTTTTAATCACTTCACCTAGCCTGTATTTCTTCTGTGAGCTCTGTTTTAACCATGTGCTCACCATGGAAACAGATCCTCTCTCAGAGTTCTAAGAAATCTGGTTTTCTTTTTCTGTCTTGTTTATCTTTGTATGTTGATGCTTATATTTCTGGAAGTTCTTATGGGGGAGTTTATACCAATGAGCTGAACATAAAACAGCTGAACTTGTCAGAAAATCTTAATATGTTTATATCTTTAAATTTCACCAAGATTATGAACTGTCTTATGATATGTGATTTCCCTGTGGATCCTAAAGAAAATGTGCTGCAGAGTCAGCATTTTCCAGTGGAAAAGGCACTGGATAGGGATTAGAAAAGATTCAGCTGAGAGTGGCCTATTGGTGGTACTCATCTCTACTTTCTGTTTCTATGACCACAGCAGACATCATTAATCAAACATGGCTCTTCTTCCTACAGAGTTTACACACAGACTTCACACAGCATTTGAGGCAGCCATTGCCAGTTGATCAAGGATTAAATGTCATTGGAGAAGCAATTTACTGTTTGGTCTTAGAATCTTGTTATAAATCAAAATTACACAGTGATTTAAGGCTGATCACTTAAACCTTCTGGACTTCCTTTATCTTCTCTATAAAAACAATGTATTATCACCTGCCTTGCCTACTCCACAAGACTGTTTTTAAGCATGAAAATATATTCCATGAAGTATGACTTGCCATTTAAAAGTCAAACAAGGGAAGAAATCACTATTTGTAGATTAATTGATCCAAACTTCAGGCCAGCATCATTAGGTCCTACTATAATTAAGTTGGGATGGTTATTACAGATGCCAAACTGTTGAGCTCAGAGTGCACTGTAAACTAGGCTCTCCAAGGGCCATGATCTGAGGATGTCTGCCCCACACACCCAAGAAGCCAGGAGGAAACTACAGTCCCGTCCCGAAGTGTCCTCCGTCTCTTGCCACACATCTAGGGTACGTGGGAGAGCTGACTTGTGAGATGACAAGGCCTTGCTGATAATTCCAGCAGTCGATGCTGCTGTCTTAGTGTTCATGGGGCGCTGAGCTAAGCTTTCACAGGTATTGTCTCATTGAAGCGTGAATCCATAATCTTAGGAAGAATGGGCACTGTATTCTTATTTTCCAGATGTGGGAATAACTTGCCCAGAGACACACAGCCAGTGAGAGACAGAGCCTGTCTCCAGCCCCAGGCTGTCTGGCTCCAAAGCCTAGACTTTTAACCACTTCTTGTCCTTTGTGGACCCCAGAAACTATAAGGATGACTGATCTAAATATTAAAACAAATCAGAAATTGAAGCAGCTCAAGGAAGTTTTTGACTTAAAGTGGAAACATAGACACAAATCAGCAAATATTTTCAATGCTGCTCTTCTTGAAGCTGTTTCCAGCTACGACCAGTGCCCTCCCCAACATCTGTCTACAAGTGGGCTTCTTTAGGGAGACATTCACTTTAACCATGTTGTTGTCCTCACTTACAGAGGGAAAGTAACAAACTGAATTGGAAAAATACAACCCATGTGACTTATGGCTAAAATCCATTTTCTAATACATGGAAGTTGTGTGACAACCTTCTGGGGAAGCAGATCCCCAGAGACCTACTTAGAGGAGTGATGTGCTGTGAAAAGCCAGACGAGCTTCTGGAGGTGTTGAGTGAGGTTCATTATTGAGAAAGATTTGAATCACTCACAGCACACCCAGCTCTGACAGATGGGCACCGTGTGCTGAAACCAGTCAGTTTCCAAAAATCAGCTCTACGCTTTCTTTCGGAGTTGGTTACAGGCAAAGATTGCAGAGAGTGATTCTGGGCAGGCTGGGAGGTGGTCGAGGTTGGAGCTAGGAACAGCCTGTCTTGCCTACTCCACAGGACTGGTTTTAAGGATGACTGCATGAAACTCAGTGTGTTTGGGGGTCCTTCCTCTGGTCGGGGGTGGGGGTCAGGAAGGAGCGGAGGGAATGCCAGTTTGCTCCACTCCTTCAACTGACCACGGGTCATAACCACCCCCCAGGCTTGCGATCTTGCACAAGGAGCAGAGGTCTTCAACAATTCACACTATCATTGTTAGACTTTTTGATTGTTAGTTTTTCCCTAATAGTGTATTTTTATAACAGCTCTTTTATTTTCCCTTACTTACCTTTGCATAGAAAATACTTTTGCAAGAGTGCATGCTAAAATGATATGTCCCGTCCATCCTAGTGAGATAATGCTTTGAGGGCACTGTGGACAATCTCATAGATAGTAGGCGCTCCTTAAATGGGAGCTGCTCACTCTGCTTATGCTTCCTGCATGTCATACGAGGACACTGGGGCAGAGAGAGGGACTGCCTTGCCAGGGCCTATGTTCAGTGGTAACTAGACTAGCCCCAGGGTGTCCCACCTCCTCCCGCCTCCCCCCAGTCAGAGCATCTCAGTGCCTGGGCCATGCTCTACCTCAGAATACAGCTCCCAGCCCTTCGGGGAGCAGCTGCGGCTGGTCTAGGTGGGAAAATGTTTTCCTGGCAGCATGGCCCAGGGTCCACTAATGTAACCAGTGTGTGCAAAGCCCAGACTCAGGGGCTCTGGGGAGGCAGGAGGAAGGCACGAATTTATTCACAGAAGAGCCAGTCATCTAAGCATGGAGGAGGGAGGGCAGCCAGGTGAGAAACTTTGACTGGCGAGAAAGCAGGGCTTCAGGTTGGCAGGAGGGGGGCAGCAACAGCTCCCATCCGCTGGGAGGGGCCACGGGCCCCACACAGGTAGTTCTTGCACCCCTACCACCAAGCCCTCTGAGGCGGGTGTGGTTATCCCAGTGTTGAGGAAGACACCTTGACATTTAAATCCTGGAGACAGTAAGAGATGTAGTAGTTATTCATCCAGCACATGTTTATTGAGCTTTTCTGTCTGCATTAATGCCCGCAGCACCGGAAGTGCTATGGTGACCACAGGAGAGCGTTCTTGTCTCAAAGAGCTTAGAATGAAGCATCAGACACACACACCCCCACACCCCTAAAGCTTTTGATATATGCTAAGGAGGGAAATAAGAGCATGCGCTGAAAGACAGTGGTTAAGAAAGTGCTAGTTATGTTTAGGGGAGGGGACAGCCTCAGAGACATCCTCTTTGAGGAAGTAACATTTAAGTGGAGATCTGAGGCAAGTAGGTATTGACTGTGGGGGAAAAGCAGGGGGAAAGGCACATGTAAGGGCCCTGAGGCAGGAAGGCTTGGCTTGGGAAAGGAGTGAAAGATCGCCTGTCACTGTGATTTTAGCACAGAAGTGAGGGACAAAGTGGCAGTAAGGGGAGGCAGAGGCTGATCCCACGGGGCCCGGTGGGCCATGCTGAGGAGTTTGGAGCTTTTCCTTAATGCAACGGGAAGGGCTTCAAGCCAGCGAGCGACATGACCAGGTTTGTCCTACAAAGATAGTTTTAGCTGCTGTTAGAGGATGGATTCAATGGGGAGGGGGAGAGGGTGAGGGCAGGTGGAGGGAGGCTGTTATAGGTGATGGATGACAATGACTTGGTTGGAATGGTGGCAGTGGAGGTGGAGAGGAGTGGATGGGTTTGAGATTAAATTTGGAGACTAAACCTACGAAGCTTGGGATGGAGAAGAGAGCTGAGCATCCAAGGGGAGGGGTGAGGATGGATTGGGGAGAAGGAGGTAGGAGCAGCTTAGCGCGGCACTGATGGAGGGACAAGCAGTGGGACCATGGCACCTCAGCTTCTGTTTAACCCATGAAGCCCATCTTGACCTGGATGCTGTTGGCGTCTTATTACAGCAAAATGACGGACAGTTCACTGGTGATCCAGCTGGTGGGCATGCTCAGGGGCATCGCCGCGGGCATGAAGTACCTGGCCGAGATGAACTATGTGCCCCGGGACCTGGCTGCGTGGAACACTCATCAACAGTAACCTGTGTGCAAGGTGTCCGGCCTTTCCCGCTACCTCAGGGACGACACCTCAGACCCCACCTACACCAGCTCCTTGGTGAGCCCTTCTGTACCTTCTCGGGTCAAAGCATGGCCTGAGTGACAGGTGGCTGCACACGGCAGGGTTTACTGGGAGGGCCTGGGACCTGAACGCACCTGTCCATGCTGGGGAGTCAGGTGCTGGCTGGGCCACTCATCCAGGAGAAACAATGGGAGCTGGCTGTCCAGGTAAGCATTCGGGCACCGGCTGGGGTCTCCACTGAAGCCATGCTGCTCCCTGGCCAATGCAAGAGGACATTTTGGAACATGATTTGGGGGAATTCAAATGTCTGGACAGTGGCATCAGAGACCTCCGCCAGCTGGGACTGGCTCCGGTGGGGCTGAGCACTGGGGCACCAGGTGGACTCCTGGCTCCTTCCTCTTCCCCCACCCCCACCAGCAGGCAGCTGTGAGCGCCGCCTGTGCCACACGCCTCACGTCTGTGCTGCTCACTCGGCCTGCCCCTTCCAGCCCCGCAGTGCTAGTCGTCTGTGTCCAGGTGCCTGGTTGACATCGATTTAGAATGCTCACAGGCCCAAAACAGCTCTGATCCCCTCTCCAATTCCCCCTCCCAGACTCTCCGGCTCAGTGGCTGCACCATTCAACTCATGACTGAAGCCTAGGAAGCAGTTTTGATTTCTCTCTGTGCCTCTCCATCCATGTCCAGTTCCTCAGCAACTCCGGTTGGTTTCTATAAACTCTGTCCCTTTCTTTCCGTGTCTACTGTGCGCTCACCCGATTCCAAAGCAGCATTCTCTGTCACCTGGGCTGTTACTGTAGCTTCATATTTAGTCTCCCTGGTCTCCTTTCGTCTTCTGAAGGCCATTCCCAACAGTGGCCAAAGAGATTGGTCTGCCTACCCACCTACCTGCCCACCTGTATCCTTTCAGCTTGCAAAAATGATACATGATTATTACAAAAATCACAGCAATACAGAGAAGAGGAAAGGAATAACTCAGAAACTACTGTTGCCCTAAAGCAGGGTGTGGTAAACGTTCCCTAAAAGGCCACAGAGTAAAAATTTTAGGCTTTGCTGCCTAAGAGGCCAAAGGAGGCTATGATGTAGATGATTATAGGACCAGTTAAAATGCAACCCTTTAAACAATGTGTGAGCACCATTCTTAGACCGTGGGCTGTAGAAACCCAGATGACCCCACCAGATCTGGTACCCAGGCTGTGGTTTACCAACCCCTTCATTAAAGCATCAGTTTCAGCAGTTAGGTGTGTTGGCTTTCAGAGTCTTCTCCTCGTTCAAAAAATTGGAAAATGTTTACTTTATAAAAATGGGGTCATACTGTACCTACTACTCAGTGTCTTGTGTGTTTCTGGGGCATCCTTCCTCCAGGTTGCTGCTCTGAAATTTGTAAACCTTCACACTCCACCAGGGAGCTGTGGTGCCTGTCTTCCAGCAGCTCACCAGCAATGGGAGGAATCAATATTTAAAAATTTGCTAATCCAAAGATGAATACTGATAACTCATTTTGTTTTAATTTGTATTTTCAACTGACTGTCAGAGGTATTACCATCTTTTTACACAGTTTCTGGGATCCATGTTTCCTCTTTGGTTAATTATCTGTACATGTCTTTACCTATTTTTCTATTGGGTTATTTTCTGGTTTCTTAGAAATTGATAAGAATTATTTCTATATTAGAGATGTTAACCCTTTGCCTGCCTTATTTGATGCAATGTGTTCCTCTACTTTTTTGGTACAAAAAATAAAATTCTTTTTTGGATTCAAAAGAATACAGTTGTGTTTTTGATATTGTTTATGCTGTCCTCTGGCTTGCAAAAGTGCTTAATATTCATTTAGTCAAAAATATGTATCTTTTCCTCTACTTACTGGATTTTCTGGTATATTCTAAAGTTCTCTTCACTCCAAGGTTATAAAATGCTTTTCAAAGTTTTCTGTACTATTTTTGGGAGGGTTCTGTTCTATATCTACACAATTAGTTCACCTGAAATTTATTTATTTTCCCCAAGTTTTTATTTTGAAAACTTTTTGAAGCATTTTGCAAAAGACCACATAGATTCTAGAATCAGTACCTTGCCATGTTTGCTTTTTCATGTCAATATCCATTTAATCCACGCCTCTGTCCATCCTATTTTGCAGATGCATTTCCAGATAAGTTGCAGATATTAGTAAGTATCAGCCCTGAACCCTTCAGCATACATGTCTTTAATGTGAGTTAAATATTTGTTTATAATTCTTTCCTTGTTTAAGGTAAAATGTGCCTATCAAGAAGGTTTCTCTTGATAAGGGGCTCCCTGGAGAGAAATCCAGCCCTCTCTGTTCTGGGCTAGGACCTGTGAGCCCTGTGAGGGCAGGGACCATGTCTGTTTGTTCATCAATGTATATCAGGGTTACAAGCTAAAAGGTATGGGAACTGGAGAAAAAAAATGAAGTTTTTGGGTGGGAAAAAGCTAACAGTTGGCAACAGAAGCAATAGGGAGGGACTGGGACTGGCCAGCTAAAGGCTGTTATCTCCCACCTGGCAACATCCTGATTTTTCTAGAAAAGTCAGATAAGTGAATTTTTATAGGAAACCTCCAGTTGGATTCTTTGTGGCTAATGAAAGTTTTAAAAATATGGTACTAGGATATGCAAATACTCCATCCAGCTCACAAGTCACCTCTATTTATGCTCAGTGTCAGGTGCAAGGTAGACACTAACAGCAACAAAATTGTGCAGGCAAGCCAGCCCCGTGTGCCGGGCGCTGTTTTGGATTCTTGACATGTATTCACTCATTTAATCATCAGAACCACCTTGGGAGATAGGTGTTCTTACTACCCCTCATTTTCTGTACCAGGGCAGTGAAACACCAGGATGTTACATAATTCACCCAAGACCACTCAGTAAGCCGTGGAGCCAGGATCAGGTCTGGGCAGTCTGGCTCCAGAATTGGTGCTTGTAAATTTTATGCTCTAGTTCCTAAAACACAAAGGCACCGGCATGCACAGGCAGACACAGTGTGTACAGGGTAGGAGTGAGTCAACGTCATTTGATCAAAGATTCCAGATGAAGTAAATACCAGCCTGAGCAGCGAGGACGGACACGCCCTCTTGCCTTACTTCTGCTGCCATATTTCTGAGGTCTGGGGTGACTACTGTCCCACTCAGCATGGCATCCTGTCCCTTTTAGCATATCTCTTGGATTTTTCAACTTTTACACGAAGTTTTAGAATTTTATTAGAAATAGTTTTTAAATGGAATTTTTATAGTTTTTAATAAAACCTTTCTGATGAAAAATTTTTAAAAATATAACATTTTTAGCACTCCCTTTTACTTCTCAAGAGGTATCTTCATTTGAATAGCTTTTTATGATCACCCTCCCAGTGCCCAGCAGAGTACCTGGCACCTGGCAGACAGTCACTATTTGAACTTATCTAAAAAGTGTTCATTATAATACAGAGATTTGTTGATTTTATTGGAATAGCAATGCATTAAGATGAAGATAATGTCCAAGGAATTACCTTTGTACCATGCTGTTCAGTCTTTGATGGGAGTGTTGCTGGCTTGGGGTTTTAATTTTTGGGGGAAAAGGAACACAGTACATTGTAAAAAACAAAACAAAACAAAAAAACTTTTCCCCAGGTATTCTTTTTTAAGACTCTCACAGCATTACTGTTAAATTTTTATTTTGAAATATGCATACAGAAAATTATTTTTTAAAATAGTTTATTGAGTTACAAATAATATCGCCATTACTTTTTGAATATTATGCAGGAAGACAGTCAAACAGACTGCCTATCCCCTGTTGTGTGTACAAAAAACATTTTCTGTGGATATTTTTCTATGTGTAAAATCATATGGGCTTTTATAAATATTGTTTCTAACAGCTCTATATTTGTAAATTAATTTATAACATGAACTGGGACAATTTTTTTTTCCCAAGAAAGCACACTGCATGCTGGAAATCACATGAAATAAACTTCAAGTAGGATGACCTTTGGCCACCTTTAGGCATTACAAAAAAAAAAAAGTGCACAAATCTTCATCTGACTGTCCTTTATGACTGAATTCCTGCGTTCTGTTGATTCTTATTTTGTGGTTGGCTTTATTCCTTTGCTATGTAAGCTTAAAAAGCTAAAGCTCTAATCTGTTCTTAGAAACAATGAAGAGTACATATATGTAAATTTTAAAATTGTTTTCTCTCTCAATGAGTTGCTCTTCCTAGAATAAACTTTGTTTACCACCCCCCAAAAAAGTGCACAAATCTGAAGTGTACATTGCAGAGTTTTAATGAATGCATCCAACTGTGCAACCCCAAATCCTGTCAAGGTCCAGAACATTATCCTCAGACCAGGAAGCTCTCTCATGTCCCTCCCCTGCCCCACACCGAGGCACCCACTATTGTGACTTTTTTCAACCATAGGTTTGTTTTGCCTGTTCTAGAACTCGACGTAAGTAGAATCAGGATGCTTTTCATGTCTGTCTGCTTTCCCTTAGCGGTCTCTGTGTGAGATTCAGTCAGTGCTGTGCGTGGAAGGAGTTTGTTCTTATTTACTGTAGCATTCCATCACTTCTCCATTCTCTTTGTTGATAGACACCAGGGCTATTCTTAAATATGTCTTTGAATGTGTGTCAGGACATAGATTCTTGCCCTGTTTTCATACAAGTGAGTAGACAATTTTGCCATCATTTATAAAAGATAGTTTCTATATTTTATTGGATTACATGTCATCCTTGTCATATGTTAAGTTCCTTAATTCAGCTTTGATTCTCAATTCTGCTCCATTGATCTATTTCTTCTTATGCCCAACCATATTATTCTGACTATAATAAGTTTATCAGAAGTTTTACTATCTGTATTATTCTGATTGTAATAATTTTAGCAAGAGTTTTATTGTTTAGGTAAAGTAAGTTATTCCTCATTTTTAAAAAAAATTCTTGGCTCTTTTCAAATATCTTTTCTTTCAAGTGCAATTTAAGATCGCTTCGTCCTGTTCCAAAACACGCACACACACATATACACTCACGTATGGATTTTGAATAGAACTTTATGCTACATTTGGAATGATCAACCTTTTAATGAGCCCGAGTCACCTAAATAATAATGTGAACCAAATACACAGTATGTATATGCTTTACACTGGAAGTTTCTTAGGTGGAAGTTTCCCCACAGTATTTTCCTGCATGCATTATTTAGATCATTGGTTGTGGTTTTTTTAAATGTTTCTTCTGATGATAAAGCTTATAAACTCCTCAACCTAAGAGCTTTTGGGATCCTTCACATTTTATCATATTATTCTTCATGCTCTGCCTTTTATTCAAAAATAGAGAAAATGATCATGTGTGTTTCTAAAAACACAGTTTATTCACATAAGAAATATTTATTGATCATCTGCTATATGCCAATGCTGGACCACAAGCTAGAGGCACAATGAGGATTGAAAAGAGACAGCATTACTGTTCTTACATCCTCACAATTGAATGAGGAAAGGGAAGGTGAATCAGACACATACACAAATAAGGGCATAATCACCATTTGAGATACGAGCCCTTGTGTTCTGTGAGAGCATGAATAAAACAATAAGAAAAATAATCTGACTCTCTCTAGGGGAATTAAGGAAGGCATCCAGAGGCGGAGATAGTGCTCCAGCAGAGATTTGAAGAATAAATCATCCAAATGAATAGGGCAGATTAGAGCACTGAGAAACATAGCAGCACATACAAAGGCCCTGCGGCCAGAGGGAACATGAAATTTTAGAGGAGCTGAGAGAAGATCTCAATGCTTGGCATTTGGTTAAAGAAGGGGAAAGGGACCTAGGATGTCAGCAGCAGTTACATGCAGAGCCTTCCGGACCCTTGTGATGGAATTTACAGCCTTAGACCAAGTGGGGTCACTCAAGGGTTCTATGTGTGTACGTGTGTGCAGATGGACACACATCATCCAAAAGTGAAGGATTTGCACTTTAGAAAAATAACCTAGTTTTTCTCTGGCTTTCCCTTTCCAATCCCTTTCCTTCCTTCTATACAAATAAAACAAAAAACTTTCTTGGCTTTCTTCTTTCTTTCACCAAAAAGCCATCTGGCAGGCCTAATCAAAGTAGAAGTCCTGAGTTAGGGAGGCAAGCCCTAGGAGGCATTGAGACCCACGTGGGAGGGGATGGAAACCCAGCCAGCTTGGGAAATTAGCTACACACAGGGATACTGAGAAACATATTGGGGAAATGGGAGCTTTTGGAAAAGGCGGTTTGAATATGGAAAGCATGAAAGCTAGAATGAATTACATGATGTTTAATTGGAATTGGAGGTATCAGTGTGAACTTGTGGTTTTCAATATATAAAGAGATAGATAAATAAATATGAGGGGAGAGTGTCTCAAGCAATGGCACCTGTGTAGCAAAGAGGTCACCTGGCTCTCAGATCTTGGATTCTATATTCTTTTCTGTACTAAAAGCAACCAGAGCTCATTAGAGGAATGACCCCTTCCGGAGCTTGGGCAGGGGAAGTATGAGATGAGTTAGTACATATTTTTTCTGCCAGAAAGTAAGAAAGTATGCAAAGAATGATGGGAATATGTCAGAAGACCACAATACCCAGCTTGAAGGGCTCCCCAGTGTCCAAATATGGGATAATCTGAGCCTCAAAATATATAATGATTGCAACAGATATAAACTTTGAATAAGATAGGAATGATGGAGTCAACACTGATATGAATATAAATGAATTAAAAAATAAAGAAAAGATAAAGCTTTCCCTGAATAGTGTAAAGAATGATGTTATTAAAAAATCACTATTTGGTGACCATCAGATTAATTGTAAAGAAACATCAACGGATGCTAATACTTGGGGTGAAACTGAGGAGAGAAAAGGGATTTTACATAGCCTCAAACTATTTCCTCCCAAAATATTTATTACAGAAAAGGAGACAGTAACCTTACAGAGATGTCTGGTCACATCATCTGAATCAAATGATCAGTGTTCACACCACCAATGGTGGGATAAGTAGACATCGTGTGCCCCTTGAGTGGATGCAGTGAAAGAACATGGCATTTGAGATACACTGTTCAAAATGTATAACTTAGTCTTACCATGAAGAAACATCAGAATAACTAAAATTGAGATACATTCTGTTAAATGCCTAACCTATAATCTTAACATTTCAAGGTCATGGACATTAAGGAGACTGGCAACTGCTCCAGATGAAGGGCATTAGAGAGGCATGAAAACTGGGTAATACATGTGATCCCTAAAAAGGCATTTCTGTGATGATTGTTAAAAGCTAGAATGCAGTGTCTGGGTGAGGAGTGTACAGGCAGTCTTTGTAGTATTCTTGAAACATTTTTAGAGGTTGAAACTGTCTCAAAATAAAATATTTTTAAAAAACATTTACCCTGGTTGACATGTGGAGAATGGATGGGAGCAGCAACAGTAGAAGCAAGCTGTGTCAGGAAGCCCCGGAGCCGTGCTGGTGAATGAAGCTCAGAGGGATCGGGGAGAAACACGGAAAACAATAGTGGGTGATGCTTAGGGGTGAGGGTGACAGAGGTCCAAGGATGACACCTGTATCTGGCCTGTGCCTCTGGATGGATGATGGTGCCATTCTCTGAAAAGGGGGATGCTGGAAAGGAACTGATTGGAAGAATAGAAGGATTGGGAATAAATTGTGGATTTTATTTAAAGCAGTGTTTCTCAAATTTTGGTGGGTATCAGATTTACCAAGAGAGCTAATAAGGAACCCGGAGGCACAGACTCACTGAAGTGGAATATGGTCTGGGCCTTTGCCTTCTTTCCAAGATTTCCCAGGTGGTTCTGATACAAAATTTCTGATGAAGACACTTGCTTAGAACATTTTGATGTTTATGTGCTGGCAGGATACCCAAGCAGAGCTGCTGAATAGGCAGCTGGATACACGAGTTTGGAGCGTGGAGAAGAAGCCCAAATGAAGACGTATATTTAGGAATCCTGACATTGGTGAATCAGATTGGGGGTGGGGGTGGTAAATGTACGTGACTTGGGAGAGGGTAGAGTGACAAAGGGCCTCGTTCTGAGCATGAAGAAGCCAAACACTGACCAATACAAATGTATATAAAGTAGGAGGCATGGATGCCTGGCTATCCCTTCCCTCCAGAGAGGCAATTACTAAGAATTTGATGTAACTCCTACCCCCTCATTTTGCAGAGCAGGGATCCAAGGCCTAGAAGGGTCAAATGAGTCACTCTGTCACATAGCTTACGAGTGCAGCTTTGGCCCTTCTGTCCAGGTATGCAGACTCCGAGTCCAGTGCTCAGGACATCTTGGCTCCCTCTCCAGCCCCACAGTGTGCCTGACTCCCTCCCCAACATGGGTCATTTGTGATGTCCCAGAAATCCTATTTCTCTGTCTTTTCTCCCCTTTTCCTCTCAAAGACCCAGCAAAAGGTTATCTTTAGAGTCCAAGTCAGCTGTCATCTTTGTCAGCTGGCTCTGCTGGCCTTGGGTTGATGCACACGGAGACCAGGCCATATCGTACCCACCTCTACCTTCAGACAGAGGTGGGCAGGCTATTAACTTTCATTCATCTATTGATTTTCTTCAGCTCTACTTATTTAAATTTTTTTATGGTTACTCTAGAATGTATATATATATACACATATACATATATAATGTATTATACATGTGTATATGTATTATATATGTATTATATATGTACATCATATACATGTATATATGTGGGTGCTTTGTTTTTCAGTTTTTCACAGTCTACTTAGGGTTAATATTGTACCACTTTATGTAGAATGTGAAACAACATAATCAAAACATACAGGTACATTTACCACCCCCATCCCTGCTGTTATAATATTCATATGTCCTACAAGACAGTCATACACTTTTTCCTTTAAGCATTTGTATATATTTTAAAGATAGTGAGAGGAAAATATTTTATACTTACTCACAATAGTTACTGTTTCTTCTGCTCTTCCTTCATTCTTTAAGATCCAAGGATTATTTAGTCTGAAAAACTTCCTTTAGTATCTCTTATCATGCAGGTCTTTGGGCAATATATTCTCTAAGTTTTCCTTTATCAGATAAATGTCTGTATTTTGCATTCATTCATGAAAGGTATTTTTGTTGGATGTACAAGTCCAGGTTTATAGTTTTTTTTTTTTCTTTCAGCATTTTAGAGACGTTGTTTCATCGTCTTCTGGTTGCCATGGTTTCTGATGCGGAATCCCACAGTCATTTGAATCATTGTTCTGAGATAGATATAGATACAGTTATAAAGATATAGTGATTTTTCTCAAGCCACTTTCAAGACTTTCTCATTATTTTTCAGTTTTAGCCTGACTATGATGTGCTTTTTTTCCCCCAATACATCTTGTTTGAGATTCTCTAAGATTCTTAAATCTGTAAATCTATGTCTTTCAGTATTATTTGGGAAATTTTCAACCACAATTCTTCAAATATTATTTCCTGTCCCTTTTTTCCCCTCCTTCCAAGTCTATAGTTACCTTGTGTAGATCTTGAGAAATTGTCTCACAGTTCCTGAGGCTTTGTTCATTATTTTCCCCATTTTTTTTCTTTCCCTCAGATCTATGTTTAAATTCATTGATTCATTTGCCATCTCCATTCTGCTAAAAAAGAAAAAGTCCCTCAAGAGACTTCTTTCTGATCTTGTATATTTTAAATCTACACTTTTTTAATAATCTTTTTATACTTTCTAATTCTCAGCTGAGTTGTCTTATGTCTCATCATAAGCATATTTTTCTTTGTCATTGAACATAGTCATAATAGGTGCTATTATAAGTCTGGGTCATCTTTGGGTTGGCACCTTTTTTTTCCCTATGGAAGTGAGTCACAATTCTCTGAATTTATAAGGGCAAAACTGATCTTTGAGCCAGAAAACATGGTTTGAGTCCTGAGTCTGCCAATTAGTAACTTGAGGTAAAAGTTACTTTCCCTCTTTGAGGCTCTGTGCCATTATTTGTCAAATGGGAACAGGATATTCTACTTGGTCTATATCACATGACTATTGTAAAGATCAAAGGAAAAAATATTATACTGAAAGTTTTTTAATAAATTTCTACACTCCTATAAAATGTAACAAAAAAAAGGTACTATAAAAGCTGATGACCTGGAATAAATTATTCTGGATCTTGGTAAAACACTTTTACCTGATTTGGGGGAAAAAAAATCTGTTCCAATAATACACAACATGCCAAATGTAATTAGAAGTGAATGGGACTAGTTCCATCCAGTTAATAATGCAAGTGGTGGGATTTTGCATTAAAATCTAATCAATGTAATATGTATATAAAGAGCATGAACTTGGATGGCAGTGAGACTGAAATGTAAATCTGGCTCTGCTACATAACCTGGGTGAGGTGTTTACTTTTTGAGCCTCAGTTTTCTAATCTGTGAAACAGGGGTAAGAACCTACCTCTTAGTAAGATTGTGAAAATTAGATGATATTAAATATGTAAAGTGCCCAGAAGAGCAGTTGGCACCCAGTGGATACTTGATAAATGCCCATTTGCTCTCTTCTCCCCTGAAGTTCCTAATAAAAATGGGAATGGAGATATAGCTTGTTTTCTTATAGTGCCTATTTCTTCGATGAAAACTCACTCAATAGATGGCTGGAGAATGAGGGAATGACATCAGGATAAAGTGGAAGGGCTATAGTTCTCATGTGATCTTTCCCGGCACAGTCATGTCATAAAACCATCAGGGGCAAGGCTGCTTACAATTAAAGAGGAAGCCTTAGCATCATAAAAAGACCATAAGAAGACTGACAAGTTGAATATTGACAGAAAGGCCTTTCTTTAGCACAGATAGTGGCTGGTTTAGTGGTTTCCAGAACCCACTCTGTTTTCCACTCTGTTTTCTGGTGAAGCTGAAAGCAAAGCTGAGCAGACTGGAAGCATGTCCTCTATGTTAAACTAGATTTTCTTGACAAAGATGTCTATATTCAGGGTCAGATTTCTAATTTTAATGAAACTGATCTCTTTGAGACAGGAATGCCCCCAGGACCTCTATCTCCAAAGAACAGGCACAAAATCCAGGATTTTGGTTACAAAGGAGCAACTGATGACACACTGGTCGAAATGCAGGTTTTAATTTACCTGTGCTGCTATTTTTGTTAGGATTGTTGTGTTTTTGTTACATTTTGAGCAGTCTTCCTCAAATGTGTTTTTTCCCCATAGTCTCTGCTATTTTACTGTGCTATTTTGCAGAGTAGGGTTCCCCCCAAATATATATATAGAGAGAGGGGGGGGAGGGAGAGGGAGAGAGGGAGAGGGAGAGGGAGAGAGAGAGAGCGAGCATTAGAGCAGAAAGGCCTGTATTGGGAAATTAAGAGTCCTCTCAGTCACCTATAGGAAGCATATGCTCCTTCAGACATAATACGTAGTTGAAACGTCAGTAGGCCTAACCATCTAAGACAGGGAATATTTTTAGAATTTTTAATAAGATCAAAATTAAAGCAACTATGTTAGAATATGTATGTGAATCAAAGGAAGGAAAAAGGTGAGTCACTAGAATGCTTTTCAACCCATGTGGTCGGTAACGCCAGCTTCACATCCTAGGGTTTGTAGAAATTGGGTCGGGGTACTGCTGGGGTGATGGGGAGACCAGGCTCCAGGCCAGCACCAAACATCCACCACGGCAGCTCCTCCCTTCTGCTTTAATTGAGGTTTTACTAAGGTTCCCTTCAGTCAAGGGCTTTGTCAGTACAAGTACAGTATTTGAAGACTCTAGGTCATCAACTGTGATGACAGTGGCTCATTTTATGTGGTCAACATTTCTATTCCACCAATCATACTTCTTCCAGGCCTGGAAGAGACTCTACAGACCATGTTCAATATTGGTCTTTAAGGAAGATTCAGGGAAATTTTATATTATTTTAGGAACTTTGAGTCTAGGATCTTGTCCACGCTGTGTTTTCCTCACTGCCCACAATTGAAGCCATGCTAGACATGCTTGGGGCACTCCTCATTGGTGTCTCTGTATGAACAGCTTCAAAAGGAAATGCCATTGCTTGGTCAGAGAACTCTTTTACATATCCAATGAAGTGAAAAGGAGATTTTAAAGAACTGATTATTTAGATAAATTTCTCTAAAAAATTTAATGAAGACATCTAGACCATGAATAAGATTCTTAATTTTGTCCAAACCAACCTTGATGAGAAGTACCTGCCTTCCAGGACCTGCAGTCCAGGGCTGGGTTTTAGTCATCACATCTCTTCCGTCTCCTAGAGCTTCAGTCTGGAACATTTCCAATGACATTAACAAATTTTTAAAAGAATACAGCCACTTTTTAAAAATATTATAGAACATTCTTCCTTTCAGGTTTTTCTGGTGATCCTTACAATCAGATTCAGGTTCAACATTCTTGGCCATAACCTTACATAAGTGGTGTGTGTCCTTTCTAGTGTATCACATCTCAAGACACAAGATGTCCATCCACTCCTCATGGGAGTTATTGATTCTGATCACCCAGTTGAGGTTTTCTCCAAGTTCTCCAATGTATGTTTACATGCAGTATGTATTACATATTTTTTCACTTGTGACTGATAAGCGGTGTACGGAAGACAGGCTATGTGAATATCCTGTTCTTCAAAACCCCTCACTCCCAGGTTTAGCATCCCATGCTGATTCTTGTCTAACCAGTCTGTATTATCATGGCTGCTAAATGACATTTTCCAACTCTAGCCACCAGGCCAGCACTTGTCATTGACAAGGGAATATTTTGAATAATAGTTCTGTAACTCAATCAAATGTTCCTTTGTCCTGCTTAGAAAGTCAACCTAAAAATATTTTGAAGATCACATTCTCTATGATTTTTGCCCTGGAACTTTGGGAATGACCTTTAGCCAAAGATATTAAGATTCTCATCTGATAATCTGATAGAGATTGCATTAAATCTGTAGAATTCTTTGGGTTGTATGTCCATTTTAATAATATTAATTCTCCCAATCCAAGAGCATTGGATATCTTTACATTTCTTTAAGTCATCTTTAATTTCCTTAGTCAGTGTTTTGTAGTTCTCCAAGTGTAAGTCTTTCACTTCCTTGGTCAGATTTATTCCTAAGTATTTTATTTTTTTGAATGCAATTTTAAAAGGGTTTGTTTCTTTACTTTTCTTTTCTGGTATATCACTGTTAGTGTAAAGAAATGCAGTTGGTTTCTGTATGTTAAACTTGCACTGAGATATTGTTATGAGGGAATAATTTTAGATGCCATCATGATGATGTCTAATAAGATCCACAGGAGATTCTCAAGTAGACTAAATACTTCTGTCCTTGATGCTTCCTTCTTCCTGTCTCACTTACCTTCGCTAAACTTGGGTTCTATTGGTGAACAGGTACCTTCAGGGGAAAGACAGATATTTCTCAAACTTTTTTCTTTCTAGATTAGAATTAAAAAGACATTAACTGAATACTTATCATGTGGCAGACATATGTTAGATTATTTCATTGAATTCTCACTCTCAGTGAGGGAGATGATGTTTTTCATGACTGATGAAAAATAAACCAGCTGAGAGATTAAATAACTTGCCAAAATCACTCATGCCAGTAAATGGAGAATCTAAGAGGGGAATTCAGTTCATCTTGATTTCAAGCCCAGCACTCTTTCCACTGCTGTACAGGTACAGCGTATTCACCGCTCAAGCATAATCACTCAAGAATTGAAAGCTTCACTAAACCATTTATCTTTAATTCAGCATGGACAGTTTTTAATCTCTGTTGCACTACATTTTCTTTGCACTTGTCCCCATATGTGGAAGACTCATATATCTAAGTATCCATCTTTAGTGTTTCACCTATTCCTCTTCCTGAATGACATATTTCTAGTGCCCAACTGGATTTCTTACTTTTTTTGAGCACTGAACAAGCTTCTTTTGCCAATGTTATCATTTCCATCTTGAAACCATGAGCTTATTTTCAATCCTTTCCTCAATCATTTCACAAATAATCCTTGAGCACTGTTATGACTTCTCTATCTCTTATATGCAATTGGCCACTGGATTTTCTTTACCTTTGTTTAAATCTATGTGCTTTAATCTTTGATGTGACTATTCAGTTTGACATTTCCACTCAGTTCCTAGCTCACTGCTTCCTACAGCCCACCCCTATATTAGTGCAGTAGCCTTTGGCCAGTATCCCTGCCATTAATATACCTTGGGGACTATTGCCACCCTCTTCTGTTAAACATCTAAATCAATTTAGGTGTTCAATTCACACACCACCTCTTTGGGGATGACTTCTTTTGCCTCCCAGGACTAAACTAGTTAGCCCAAAGCACTCTATTCAATACTTCAAAAAAGATTTTTAAAAGATTGCTATAAAACAAATTTAGCAAATTGTTATATTGTGGTGATCATAAACATAAACTTACTGGACAAAAAAAAAAAAAACTAAACTAAAATCCCACAAAACTCCTAATAACATTTAAATGTGTTCTTATGACTTTGAATAAAATTTCCAGTGATAGTCTTATTCATGGATTAAAACATTGCTGTATCTCAATCTATATAAAGTTGAAGAATATGAGCTCCAGAGATCTGTTCAGTTACTCAAAGAGTAACACTAGGGGTGCCAATGGCATTGACACTGAAGATGAATGTGAGAATGAAAAATAAGCAACACTTTAAAATTAATGTGTTACATATTCGTTTCATTAACTATGTTAAAATACAAGAATATACGTATATTGGTAACCCTCACATCATAAGTAAATATTTATGTCATTCTATCATTAAATGTTTGAGGCAGCCAAAAATGCTTTTATTTTAGTTTTTGCTTTTTACCATTAAGATATTTGACTATTTTCCTGTGTTAGGTGATGTCCTTTATTTGCATATATGTGGAATTTTGATAGTCCTGAGGAACAAATCACTTCTCATATTCCTTGTCCCCCTTTTGTCCCAGGATAATGTAATAATAACAAACAAGCAGGACTAAGGATGGAGAGCTTACTGTGAGTTAAACATTGTATGTTCATTATTTTATTTTATTCTCACAACAACTCCATGAAATATGTACTGCAATTAACACCATTTCATAGATAAGAAAGCTAAAACAGAGTAAACAACTTGATGTAGGTCCCACAACTTGATGTAGGTCCCATCACTAGTAAATAAAGAGATGAGATGTGGTCCCAGGTCTTTCTAACTGCAGATCTGAAGATTTTCTCTACTGTGCTGTATTACTATAGCATTTATAAAATTAAGCATCCTGAGAGGGTCCTGGAAATTTCAACTAAATGGAGATACTTTGAAAGCCTGACATTAAGATTAAATTTGTAAATCTATAAGGTTTTGGATTGTCCAGCAAATTTGGAATTAAATTAATATTCTATTGGTGTCAGAAATGTCCTTGATGTTTATAACACTGTCTCTTGTTGTATCACCAGGCTTTCTCTCACAAACCTACTTTAGCTTTCTTATTAAAGTTTGGATTCTAATAATCAACATGTTTTTCTAATAAAACAATGGGCATGAGCCTTCAAGAACATGTCAAAATGCTTAGCCCTCTGGAACCAATTCTTTTTGGTAGCAAATCCCTTTCCCCAAAGAAACATGAGTTAGTTCTTTCACTTGTCAAATGTTATATCCTAAAATAGATGTCATTTTCCAAATGAAGTTATACCTGATAATTAACAATTTCTGGCCTTAGTTTATAAACAGATTATACACATTAACCAGTTCTCTTAATTATCTCCAGCCTATTTATTCTTAATGGAGGGGAAAGTGTTAACCAGACCAGTTAATAAGCTTTCTGGCTCTCCCAGTAGTGAGCAGAACTCCTCTAATTTTGGTCTCCCTGCAGCAATCTATACCTGTTTTTGAAAATGAAAGAATAAGTGAAGGCTTTAAAAATAGATTTCCAGGAAACTTTAGTACACATTTCTAACATTAATGAAACTGTAAAGAAAAGGATTCTCTAAGATGGGCTCTCACACACACTACTCAGAAACATCACATACTTCAAAGTAAACAATATGAAAAATAAACATCAAATCTGAAGTCTAGAAATCCCTGGGTGAGCACTGAGCAAACAAAAACACAACGCCATTCTGGATAACGTGTTGTCTTAGGAGTTCTCTTGTCATGAAGTTCTACACAGCGTATCACACTCTTCTTCATAAACAAGTGTTTATTTTTGATGTAGCTATAATTTAGCATATAATTACAAATATAAATATATTAAAATTATTAGACAGTTCTGAATCTATTTCAGGCCAAAGAAAATAAAGGAGAAGGAGAAGTTTGCACTGAATTAGGTGAAGATCTGTATAGTGTGTTGGGAATTGATACTCACATTTGATGGTTGAGTAGCACTCATTTTCTGTGACTAACTAATCAGCTGAGTTTTGTGGATGGATTTCATTATGCTATGACAGCCAAAATTGTATTTTTACATTATTAAATACAATGCATTGCAAGATGCCATTTTAAGAGTTATATATCCAATATAAAATAAAATGAATAATTAAGAAGAGAAACAATTTTCCAAGAGCCCATATCAGAAGAAAACATAACAGCTATGTTAGCTATTGATTTTTTACTGCATCTTCAAACCTATTGAATCCTGATTTGGTAGAAAGAACCTTGAGTTTACATTCAACTCCCAAAGTTGCAATTGCAGATTTGCGTCGACTTAACTTTTCTCTAAGCTGGCTTATTTATCTATAACATGGGATACTGATATTTCTACCACATGGTTGGTGCCAAAATTAAATGAGATAGCTTGGGGAACTGTTTATGCATAGTGATTAGCACAGGAAAGGTATGCAACAAATGATGAAAAGGAGAAGTTACAACCGACACCACAGAAACACAAAGAATCATTTATATCACTATGAACAATTATATGCCAATAGTATAGACAACTTAGAAGAAATGGACAAATTCCTAAATGTGCAATATCCCAAGGTTCAATTAGGAAGAAATACAAAATGTAAACAGATCAGCTACTAGTAATAAAATTAAATCAGTAATAATAATAATAATAAAAAAATCCCAAGAAACAAAAGTTCAGGATCAGATAGCTTCACAGGTGAAACTTAATCCTCTCAAACTGTTTTTAAAAATTTCAGAGGAAATTACACTTCCAAACTCATTCTATGAGGCCAGCACCACCCTGATACTAATATTAGGCAAAGACACCACAAAAACAAAACAAAACAAAACAAAACAAAACAAAAGAAACAAACAAAAAACCTACAGGCCATTATCATTAATGAACATAGATACAAATATCCTCAATAAAACATTGGCAAACCAAATTCAACCATACAGTAAAATGATCACACACCATGATCAAGTGGGATTTATCCCATGGGTTTAAGAATGGTTCAGTATTTGCAAGTCAGTCAATGTGATATCCCAGATTAACACATTGAAGAATAAAAATCATATGATAAACTCATAGATACAGAAAAATATTTTGATAAGATTCAACATTCATTTATAATTAAAAACCCCAAACAAAGTGAGTAAATAGGAAACAGGTCTCAACATAATAAAAGCCATGTATGACAAGTCCACAGTTAACAGCATACTCAGTGGGTGAAAAGTTGCTAACATTTCTCTGAAGTCAGGAGCAAGACAAGGTTGCCTGCTTTCAACACGTTAATTCAACATAATATTAGAAGTCCTAGCCACAGGAATTAGATAAGAAAAAGAAATGAATCAATCCAAATTGGAAAGGAAGAGTAAAACTTTCACATCTGTTTGCGGATGACATGACACTATGTTTAGAGAATCCTAAAGATG
Source organism: Camelus ferus (assembly GCF_009834535.1). Classification (NCBI taxonomy): domain Eukaryota; kingdom Metazoa; phylum Chordata; class Mammalia; order Artiodactyla; family Camelidae; genus Camelus; species Camelus ferus. Next base: position 24,603,011 of record NC_045714.1, read on the forward strand.
CCACCAAATTACTATTAGAAGTCACCAATTAGTTCAGTAAAGTTGTAGGATATAAAATTAATATACAGAAATCTGTATATCTGTTGCATTTCTACTCACTAACAATGAGCTATCAGACAGAGAAATCAAGAAAACAAGCCCATTTACAATTGCATCAAAAAGAATAAAATACCTAGGAATAAATGTAACTAATGAGGTGTGAGACATTTACTCAACAAAACAAAACACACCAAAACTATAAAATATTGTTAAAAATTAGAAGCCAACATAAACAAATGGTAGGTTATACTGTGCTCATGGATTGGTAATCCACAGATTCAATGCAATATCCATCAAAATACCAATGATGTTTTTTCACAGAACTAGGAAAAAACCTAATATTTTTATGAAATATTTGTATGAAAACACAAAAGATCTTAATTAGCCAAAACAATCTTGAGAAAGAAGCAAAGCTGGAGATATCACACTCTTTGATTTCAAACTATATTACAAAGCTACAGTAACAAGAACAGTACGGTACTGACATAAAAAAACAGACCCATAGTTGAAATAGGCTTGAAAGTCCAGGAATAAACCCAACCTAAAATAATCAATTAATCAATGACAAAGGAGGTAAGAATGTGCAATGGCAAAAAGACAGCCTTTTCAACAAATGGTGTTGGAGAAACCGAACAGTTACATGCTAAAGAATCAAACTGGACTACTTTCTCACACTATATATAAAAATAAACTCAAAATGGATTTATTTTACTTTATTTTTGAAGTATATTCAGTTTACAGTGTTGTGTCAGTTTCTGATATACAGCACCATGTTTCAAAGTTAATTTAAATGTAAGTACTGAAACCATAAAACTAGAAGGAAACATAGACAATACACTCTTTGACATCAGTCTTATAAATACTTTTTTGGATCTGTCTTCTCCAGCAAGGGAAACAAAGGCAAATATAATGAAAAGGGACCAAATCAATCTAAAAAGCTTTTGCACAGAGAATGAAACTATAATCAAAACAGAAAGTTGCCTACTGAATGGAAGAAGATATTTGCAAACTTCACGTCTGATACGGGACTAACATCCAAAACATACAAGTAACTCATACAACTCAACATGGAAAAAAAACCAACAAATTCATTTAAAAAATGAGCAGAGGACTGGCGCGGGCCGCTGGCGGGGCCGTGCGGGAGGAGGCACCCAAGCGGAGGGCCCGGATCCTGTTTAAGTTTTCTCCCGGCGACCGTTACTTGGAAGGGAAGTGTGTGTCTGTGTGTGTGGAGAGAACGTGCAGGTCCCCACTCCCCGACTCACCAGGGGGCGGTCGCAGTTCAGCTGAAAGGAGAAAGGAGATCAAGCTCCTGGCGGCTCGGTCCGTCCGGAAGCGGCTCCGCGCAGGACAGGAGCCTCGCGCTCGGGCAGGGGGCGTCCCCGACGCCGCGCCCCTGCCGCCTGGCCCCGCGCCTGCTCCCCGTCCAGGTGCGGAGGCTGCAGGCGGGCCGCGGGGGGGGGGGGGGCGAGCGTGCGGCCCGGCCCCCTAGGATGCTGGCGGCGCGGAGGCCGCGGGCTACCGGGGTGACCTGAGCAGGGGACCTGAGTCATCCCAAGAGTGTGCGGGACGCGTCCTTCAAGCCTCAGAACCCGCAGCTTCGAGTCTTGGAACAAGTGTTGGGCTCTGAGTTCTTGAGCGCTCCAAAGTAAAACCAATAAATGGTGCGGCGGTTTGGTTGTTTTGATTGTATTTTAATTGCACTTTCCTAGAAGTTCTAGAACCAGAGCCAAAGACACTTTAATTCGGGGGAGGGGGCAGGAGAAGGAGAAACTTCTGTTTCTATCTTCTTAAAGAAATGTTTAATTTCCCCCTAGGGGGAAAAAGTGTGTTAACACTCACATATTTATCACAACGTATGATCTTTATTTAAACATTCTAGCGTTTTAATGTCCAAAACACGACGGCATTTTTTGGTCCCCGTCCAAAGTATCCATATCCCTGCCAGTTGCTTCCTTGAAACAACTCTTACTCCCCAGAAAAATCATTTTTATTCTGTTTCCAGTGTGAGCACAGTAGTTACAGTGAGAGCCTTAAAAAAAAAAAAAAAAGCTTCTTTTAAGAAGTACAGGCTTCTCTACAGATAAGGTATTTTTGCCGGTTCCTTTCCCCTCACTCATCATTTTAAAATATCTGAAATATTGTAAATCAACTATACTTCAATTAAAAAACACCCTGAAATATTTGGGAGATAGCACCAATTCAAAATCTTTACCACGTCAAAAGCCAAAAGTACTTCTTACTAAATCAGTATTGAAGTATTTTCTCTCCATTGTCTATATTATTAAGAGAAGTAAATTAGGATTTTTAAAAACGGAGAGACTATAGTTTTAATTTCTTCAAGGGTAAGTAATAAGAAATCACTGAACCTTAAAACTTTACAATAGTCCTCTTTAAGAAACTGTTTCCACACTAAATGTTAAAATAATTGGAAGAAATGAGTTTAGCGCAATGGAGCCATTATTAAGTAAAATTCACTTCTCTTTGAAACCACTGTGAAATGCAGGCCCAACAATTGCTTTTGAAATGGTAGAATTATGTATTTTAAACAAAAATATTTTTAGGAATGTATTTAATGAAATGTATATGTACATATTTTAATAGAAATATAATGCTTTATAAACTTATGGATATGACAAGTGTGAGTAACTCGAGTCCAGGAACCAGTGGGTGGCAGAGAAGGTATAACAATACATCCTTGCACCAACCTTGAAGAGCTTTAACCTGGATCTAATCACGAGGAAGCATCAGACGAACACAACTAGAGGAAAATTCTACAAAATAACTGGACTGTATTCTTAAAACATTATCAGTGTCATAAAAATAAGACAAAACCGCAGATTAAAGGAAACTAAAGACATGACAACTAAATGCAATATGTGACCCTGGACTGAATCCTTTACTGGAGGAGCAAAATGTTATAAAGGACATTATTGGGATGAATGATGCTGCTGGTATATGAACTGTAGTTTAAGTATGTTATTCACGTTAAATTTCCAGAATGTGTTATGTATGAGAATATCCTTGTTCATAAGAAAACACACTGAAATATTAAAGGATAAAGGAACATTAAAAAGAAGAATATATACTAAACATTGGTGCAGCCATTATGGAAAACAGTATGGAGATTCCTCAAAAAACAAAACATAGGCTTACTATATGATCCAGCAATCCCACTCCTGAGCATATAGCTGGAGGAAACTCTAATTCAAAAGGATACATGCACCCCAATGTTCATAGTGGCACTATATACAGTAACCAAGACATAGAAACAACCTAAATGTCCATCAACAGATGACTGGATAAAGAAGTTGTGGTATATTTATACAATAGAATGCTACTCAGCCATAAAAAATAATAAAATACTGCCATTTGCAGTAACATGGGTGGATCTGAAGATTGTCATTCTAAGTGAAGTAAACCAGAAAAATAAAGAAAACTACTATATGATATCATTCATATGTGGAATCTAAAAAAAAAAGAAGCAGCAGAAGGAAAAAGAGGACACTAATGAACTCATCTACAAAACAGAAACAGACTTGCAGACTTAGTAAACAATCTTACGGTTACCTGGGGAAAGAGGATGGGAAGGGATAAATCAGAGTTTGAGATTTGCAAATGTTAACCACTATATAAAAACAGATAAATAAACAAATTTCTTCTGTATGGCACAGGGACCTATGTTCATATCTTGTAATAACCTTTAAAGAAAAAGAATATGAAAACAAATATATGTATGTCTATGCATGATGGGGACATTGTGCTGTACACCAGAAACTGACATGTTATAACTGATAATAATACTTCAATTAAAAAAATTAAACAAAAAAATATACTAAAGTACATTTAAACAGAAACACGCATAAGACAATGTATTAATCAGTTGACAAAAATGTTCAACTCTCATGAATTTGTCTCATGAGAACTTAACTGTAAATGATGAGGATCAACTATATACAACAGTTTTTATATGAATTTAAAAACAACTCAAAAATAATTTATAGAATAGGTGGATACAGATCAATCTAGGAATAATGTGAAAGTGTTGGTTAGATATATAATGAATTAATGATACAGTTGCCTCTAATAAATGAAGAAAGCAAACGGGCCTGGGATTGGGAAGAGAGAAGTTAAATTCTCATTGTAGTTAATTTTAAATGTAAAGTTGCTCTCATCTTACTTAAAAAAGATTGTAACCCACTAAAAAAATAAATAATGGTCAGTTATCTCTGTTCCCATCTCTTGAGTTCAGATTCGCATTAGTTTTTTGGTTTTTGTCTTTTGGCCTGGGAAAGAACTCTTACAATCTGTCTTAGAAATCATTTATTTCATAATATTGACCGTGTTTAGTCTGATAGGAGCACATTTCATCCTCACTGCATCTTAACCAAGCTCCTACAGCTTCTCTGTAATACAAGAACCCCCACTGCATGTGGTTCCCGGGACATGCCTTGCACCTTCCACTCCGCGGACTCAGGTCCCCGGCCTGCAGTGCCCTGCCTGACCGAACACAGCCCGGTCTGCAGATCCGGGCCCAGTCATCCCCTCCCCCACACTCTACTTTTCTTTTTATTTTTAATAGCAAGTACTAATGCTCACTAAACTTTTGCCTTATATTCTTTTGTATCATTCACATCCTTATATGAGTCTTATTTTTCCAGTGAAAGTTGAAAAAGTCCTTAAAGCCAGAGTCCAAAAGTCCTCTTCAATGAAACCTCTAACTTAATAGAAATTGCGTTTCTAGAAACATCTACAGACGTTAAATATATGAAAACTGAACAACATGTTTACATGTTACAAAGTAATTCCATTCTCAGAAAGCTAAAGTTTTCTATAAATTTCCAAAATCATTTCCAACAATTTGGACATAATATTTGATAATATATTTGCTTATATTTATGTTTTATTTTTCTTTCATAAATTAATCTACAAGCATAAGCATCATAAAAACACAAATGAAGCCAAAAATTTGCTGCTTTTGTTCCTTGCTTTACAAGGGGGTCCTTTTCTTTCTATCCTTTTTTCCATCTTATCCTTTCTAAGGATTCTTGGATTTATCATTTTATTCCTTCTCTGAACTTCTTCCCACATCCCTCACCAAGAGGTTAAGAAGAACTCATCTTATTAGTGAGTTGTGGATGCTGTCCTAAAAATCGCAATATTGACCTGCCTTTCCCTCACCTTCTGCTCTGTACGCAGCAGTCACCGGCCACAGGCTTGCCCGGTGACCGGCTGGCAACCATGTGTGAGAGCTGCCTTGCAGATTCAACTTTGCCCACAGGTGGGTTTTGAGATGCAGATAAGGAAGGATATTAGATATCTTTTTCTTGTCTCACAGAAACAGTCTCTAATCCAATCTTAACAAGATGGAGATGCTTTGACCTTTAGAGGTTATTGGGAATCTAGCTACATCATTAATGATGCTCACACTATACTTTTATATTCTTCTTTAATATTGGTCTATTATCAATTATTAAAATTTCAAAAAGATAATGAGTATATACCTGCCTCAACCCCCGACACTTACCCTTTACTATGTCAGGAAGTGGTTAAAGGCCTGCCTGTGGGCTAAGCCCTGAACTCTAGTCGCTGCTCTGGCTTGTGTTAATGTTATGCTTCCATCTCCTCAGCCATCCATGGGAATAACCTATTTTAAAGATTGTGAGGATTAAGTAAAACAATTTTTTGAACGGTATCTTGCCTTCAATAAATGTTAGCCACTATGATTATTATCCCTATTTATTCCCTATTTTAATGGTTGCAGGCCATGCCCTAAGCCCTAGGGATAGAGATCTAAACTAGACCAAATTCATTCCATACTAACCTAGTGGGAGGTAGACTGTACAGAGGTAAACACATCCATTAGTTAATTTCTTAAGTTTATTGCAAAAATATTTAATGGGCATCCAAGTATATACCAGGTTCTAAGTACTGCGGATGCTTCAGTAAGCAAAACAGACAGAAAGTACTATCCAATTTCAAAAAAATAAAAAATAAGAAAAATGAACCAAACACACACACACAATATCATTCTCTGATATATAAAGAAAAATTAAGTTGGAGAATAGAGAGTGAAAAGTAGGGAATGAGAAGAGAACAGTTAGATTCATTATGTGCTCTAAATGTGGAAAGGACAGAAGGAAGTTCATGAAGACAGAGTGTCTGGATCAAGAGTGAGAACACTCTGATATTGGGGTGAAGGGGTGGGCAGAAGCCAAACCAGGGAAGGCCTTGGAATATTTAATAAGAGGTTTGTATTTTAAATTTAATAAAGAAATGTTAGGCATTTATAAGCAAGGACTTAACATGACCTGATGAAGCTTTTCAAAAAAAGATCTCATTGTCTGAGAATAGATCAAAAGGAGACAAGAGTGGAAGCAGAAGCAGCCAGGAGGCTGTTACAAGTCCAGGTGTGAGGTGGCAGTGGACTAGGGAGGTAAGAGTAAAGACTGCCAACATGCTAGAGATATATAGGAGAAGAAAGATTACTTTCCTAAGGACATAGCCTTGATACAGAATCCTAGGAGGGTACCTGTTCCATTTTCTCTGTTGAAGTTGCTATGGGCTCCACATTTCATTCTAGGCCACAGGAGACATTTCCAATGTCACTGGCATAAATGTGCATAGTGGGAAAGCCACTTAGACTATAGCTACAAACACCTAAGAAGGTGACTCTTCTTTGGAACACTTAAAACTGACAGATGGAACCTGGGCTATATATGTCTTACCGAGGGATACATGAACATAGGAAAAATTATGGGAATTTATGTGTGTATATATATATAAATTATATGTGTGTATATATATATATATATATATATATATATATATATATATATATATATATGGCAAGTTCATATGACTCCTTAAAAAATTAATCTCTTGTTGAGGCACCAAAATTCCTTTTCCATCTTCCCCACCCACCTCTGTGTGAGAGCCCTTTTCCATATTGTAAAACAAAGGCACACCTCTCACTAACACTAAAGTTTACTATGCTTCCTTATTTCAAGGACACTAAAAAAAAAGAGTCTGTTTCAAATATTGTATCTGGGAAATATGTTTTAGTCTAGGAACCAGAAACCTATAGAAGGTTTCTCTGTACATATTTTGGCTAAAATCCAAGGGTAGCATCATAAGTGTGATCTTTTTCATGGGTTGGTGTTATCTAAATTCACATATGGAGAGGAGTGGTAGTAATAATGATGGCTTTTACTTAACAACCTCAAGTCTTCACCCTCAGACCAAGGTCAAAAAAATAAAATCTTTTCCAAGGGAGTGTACTGTGAAATTAAAACAAAGAAAGCATTGGCAAGAAATACAGTAGGTGACTTCATCTGGATGACCAGCCTGCTGTTAAACCGTCTCCTGACTCCCTGCTTTTCCTTCTTCCCTTCCCTTGCCTTCTCTTCTCCTTTTCTTCTTGTCTTCTCTGCTTTCCCTTCTCCTCTTCTATCATCTCTCCTTTCTTCTCCTTCTCCTCCCCCTCCTTTTTTCTTCTTCTCCCGTCTCACAGTTAGAATTCTGAAGTGACATGCTATTACTTAATAACATATTCATTTGAGAGTGATTAATAGTGTGCACTAGTTTTTATTATTAGGTTACATGAAAGTATTTAGGACTTCATAGGCACCAATTAGCAGCAAGGTGACTCAATTAAATAGAATGATGCCAGCCTGTAGGCAGGACATGTGAGAATCAATTAAATATCTGCTTTATATGGATTTTTTTCATATATTGACTAAACTAAGAATGTATTTCTGAAGTTTTAAAGAAAATATATCTGATGCGCTTGGTAATATAAAAAGTTTCTAAAAATATTTTGTTGTAAAGAATGTTTTGAAATGAATAAATTTTGCAATTTTCTTAACTTTTTCTGACTATTTTGGGTTGAAATAAAGTGCATCTAGGTGAAAAAAACAAAGGTATATAACCAGTAGTCATTTTAACCATTTTTAATTCTTTGTATTTCTCTCCAAAATTCAGAAATTGAGCTATTGTAGTAATTGACATTTCAAAAAAATATATATCCTTTAGCAAACAATGATATTTCTAATTATTTGTTAACGGCATTGAAAGAGGCATAATTGCTCCTTTCTCCCTCTCAGAACCTTCCTGCCACTGCATTCAGACCTCACTGCTCCAGCCTCTGGGGCCCATCCCATCCTTCCAGCCTGTGACCAGCAGCAGAGAAAAACAAATTACATATCATTTTCTTGCCCTGTACACACCTTGAAGTGAGCAAAAAGATTAGAATAACTTTTAACCATGAGGGAAATTGTGCACATCCAGGGAGGTCAGTATGGCAACCAGATCAGTGCCAAGTTCTGGGAGGTGATCAGTGATGGACATGGCAGTGACCTCACCAGCACCTATCACGGGGTTAGCGACCTGCAGCTGGACCACATCTCTGTGTACTACAATGAAGCCACAGATGTTAAATATGCTCCTCATGCTATCTTGGTGGATCTAGAACCCAGGACCATAGACTCTGTTCACTCAGGTCCTTTTGATCAGATCTTCAGACCAGACAACTTTGTTTTTGGTCAGTCTGGTGCAGGCAACAACTGGGCCAAGGGCCACTACACAGAGAGGGCCTAGCTGGTTGATTTGGTCTTGGAAGTGGTTCAAAAGGAGGCCAAGAGCTGTGACTATCTACAGGGCTTCTAACAGACCCACTTGTTGGGCAGGGGTATGGGCTCTGGGATGGGCACCTTGCTCATCAGCAAGATCCATGAAGAGCATTCTGACCGCATCATGAACACCTTCAGTGTGGTGCCCTCACCCAAGTTGTCTGACACTGTGATGGAGCCCTACAACGCCACCCTCTCCATCCATCAGTTGGTGGAGAACACCAACGAGACCTACTGCATTGACAATGAGGCCCTTTAGACATCTGCTTCTGCACCCTCAAGCTGACCATGCCAACCTACAGGAACCTGAACCACCTCGTCTCAGCCACCAAGAGTGGTGTCACCACCTGCCTTCACTTTCCTGGTCAGCTCAATGCTGACCTCCACAAGCTGGCAGTCAACATGGTGCCCTTCCCACATCTCCACTTATTCATGTCCAGTTTTGCCCCTCTCATCAGCTGTGGCAGCCAGCATCATCAGGCCCTCACTGTGCCCGAGCTCACACAGCAGGTCTTCAATGCCAAGAACATGATGGCTGCCTGTGGCCCCTGCCATGGCCGGTACCTCACCATGGCTGCTGTCTTCCATGAGTGATGTCAATGAAGGAGGTGGATCAGCAGATGCTCAAAGTGCAGAACAAGAATAGCAGCTACTTCATGGAATGGATCCCCAACAACGTCAAGACAGCCATTTGTGACATTCCACCCTGTGGCCTCAAGTTGGTGGTCACCTTCATTGGCAACAGCATGGCCGTCCAGGAGCTGGTCAAGTTCATCTTGGATTAGTACACTTCCATGTTCCACGGAAGGCGTTCCTCCACTGCTACACAGGTGAGGACATGGACGAGATGGAGTTCACCAAAGCTGAGAGTAACGTGAATGACCTCGTCTCCGAGTACCAGCAGTACTACCAGGATGCCAGCGCAGAAGAGGAGGAGGATTTCAGTGAGGAGGCTGAAGAGGAGGCCTAAGGCTGAGCCCCATCACTGCATGTTTCTCAGTCCCCTCAGCCTTCTTCCTCAATCACCCCTTTCCCTCAGAATTTGCATTTTCTACCTCTATCTTGTTTTTCCTCATTTTGGGAGTGTTGGTTCTACAACAGTGCCTGCACATAATAGGTGTTCAATAAATATTTGTTGTTTGTTGGAAAAAAAAAAAAGAAAGAGGCATAATTGAATTGCCTGCTGGTGTATAATTAGGAATAAATTTTAATAGCATTTGGTCTTTTTGGTTTTTAGGGCTTATATTTCAGAAAGGTTTTAAAAAACTCATTGACACTACAACCAAAAAATTCATTCAGTTCCATCTTGTTATTATGAGTAACGTTTCTCTGCACAAAAAAATAAAAAAGGAAAACCCCACTAAGTCATAAGATTAATGTTGAGCTTTGTCTCAATTTTACAAGTGCTTTTCTTCTACAGATACCTAAACTTATTAGAAAGAAATGTCCTCTTTCTATTGCTAAGAGATTATTTTAAAATTAAATTATACATTGTATGTTTGGTAATTTCTCAAAGTCCCCAATATATTTGCGCCATTTGGTCAGTTGTCTGTTAGTTATAATTGTTACAATGAGACCGATGGGCTGCCTACTGCACTAAGTAGACAAGTAATTATAATTGTTATGATGACTACATAGAAGGAATTGTTTGTGGCTCAGAGTCTTATTATCACAGGATTTTTTTCCTTTAATTTATTGAAATGTTTCTGTAGCAGAAAAGCATAAGAATGTGATTAATAAGTTGTTTAGGCTTAAAAGATATTATATTAGAATTCAATTATCTAAGGGAAGCAGTATGAAGTTACAAGTCCAAGGAGAATAAGGAGAGATGTAAAACTTGTGACTGCTGAAGAAAACTTTTTCCATGTATTTTTGTAAATAATTGATGGTGGGTATCAAGTTACTTTGGTATTTTGATTCCATGCACTACATTTAAAAAGAAGCATGTAATATTTTTTTATTTTTATTTTTGAAATGTCATTATTTACAACTCACTAGGAATTGTATCAATGGTAACTTTTTAAACTCATGATAAAACTATTCAAATTTGTTAGGGTACATGAGCAAAAATGAGAAAAAAAAAAAAAAAAAAAAGAAGAAGAAGGCCACTGGTCCTTGCTGTCTCCAAAATCCAGAGTCCCATGTAGGCAATCCACCATCTTCTCACTTCAAGGGGGTACAACATATTCTTGAGGAATATATCCTAACATGTTTAAGAACATAAGAATTGTCAGAAAATTCATGAGATGACATGTTTTTCAAGGACAAATATTCTAATTATACAGTACATGTATCTTACCAAGACAGCCTAGGGTATCTGCTGCCTTCTGGTCTCTAATTCATAATATAATACTTTTGATACAGCAGAGAGCAGACCTTCCTGGGGGTGATGAGATCTTTGGGATAACTGTTGTCTAGATTATGGGAGAAAAAGAAAATAATTGATGAATCCCTGAGTCATGATTTAAATAGCATCCTCCTCTTCTGCCTGGTTGAAAATTAACTATAATTTGGAGAAAAATTTATTTGCCAGAGCAACAATTTTATAATAAGTTCTAGGAGCTTAATTAATTTGCTCCATGGTAGTGTTCACATATGGAATACTCATTTCAATTGAAGTCACCACCTGATTAAATTCTCTGTAATCCTATTATTCTGAAGAACTATCCATTATATGTACTAGAAAAACTCAGAAAATAAATGGGAATATATTTGGAACTTCCACCTCTGTATCTTTCAAGTCTATTAAGATATCTTTGCAATTCCATCAAGGTTTAAATATTTCTTTTGATTTACTGTTTCCATAAAGAGGAACATCCAATGACTTCAACTTACTAACATCATGGAACTAGGTTTCTGTTGGTTTCATAGCACAGTAACTGGGGAAGAGACCAGAAGGGATGGCATGGGTTCCTCTGGGTCTATCACAAGGTGATTCCAAGTGAGAGCTTCATTTATCAACAAAGTCCAGGTAAACTCTTATTCTGACTGTTATATTGAGACTCCAACTACTGTTTTGCCATTTCTGGATTCAAAAGATGGGACATTTTCCTTTTTCAGTGAAGAGTTACCCAGATCAATGGCCATGGAGAAATCTGAAAAACTCTGATATACGGAAGACTAAACTTAACTCACAACTAGAAATTAGGAGGAAGGACCTGACTCTACTGCCCAGTAACTCAAGTGAGCCCTTTGTTCTTGGGACTCGTGATTGTTGGTTTTGTTCTTGGTGAATTCTGAATTGATTAACAGGAGAGATCTCTTGATGTCAGACCATCCTCTGCACCCTGATTATTATGCCCATAGTGCTGCATCTGCAGTGACTGTACTCATTTTGTTAACAGCATTTAGCAGTTAGCACTTGGGGACAAAACCCCATGACTCATTCCACTCAACATGATATTACAAATGTCTCATAGATGTTCCTGTCCCACAGAGGACAAACAAAAAAGCTCTACTATTTATTTATTTATTTATTTATTTATTTATTTATTTATTTATTTATTTCTATATATAAATTAACCACTTTATTGAATATTAACAAACCTTACATATAAGTATACAAAATGCTTCCTTAGTACAAAATGTTGCTTGCAAAATAAATACCAGTGCACCTTTAAAAATGTAAACATCTTCCTCCTGGGCCCACCTGCCGGGCCCCAGAAGTAGTTCCAGGAGATACACCAGTGGGGAGGAAACCCCCACTTGGGCCCCCGGCAAGTGAAGGCAATCACTCACAGTCCCTTTTGAGATGTTGTTAAATTGCCCATGAAACAGGTGCCCATGACAAACAGGAGGGTGAAATAGCTGCCCAGGCGCTGGGGCATCCTGGGGACTAGATGCTGTCCTGGTGTCAGTGACCATCCCCACAGGCCCTGTCGGTGCACCTGAGATAGACAATTGCATAGTCAGTCACACCTCCTGGAGGGGTGGCCTGAGGGTCCCCTCAGTTAGGGCATAGTTTCTTATAAGTCTGCCATCTTTTGTCCTGGAGCTCAAAGCAGCTGTATCCAACAGCTTTGGATACACAAACTCACACAGGAAGGCCAACTCTGGAATGCTTGGGAGCAGCGACCACCAGGAGGGGTCTCTGATGCCAGCCACTCTCCCATCAGCTGTCCACAGAAAGGCCTCTCTCAAAGCCCAATGAGACACCCAAGTGGATGACTGGGAACTGGTCCTCAGAGTCCTGTGGGGCCCAATGCAGCCAGAAGGTGGAGCTCAGAAGGGAATTCTGTGGCAGTGAGAAGGATGTGGGTAACTTCCTTCTGGAGCTGGGGGAAGCTGCAGTCAGGGGAGGGTCTTGAGAGTCAGAAGGAGCCTTAAGAGTCAGTGGGGGCCCCCTGAGCAGCCCGACTCTTGGTGCTTGTAGAACAGGGACATTTGGGAGAAGGTTCTGGAGCATCTTGCACTGGTACTCCTTGACATCTGAGTGGGTCTGGTGATGGGCCTGCAGGTTGGATTGGTCGGCGAAGGTGCGGCTGCATTGGGAAAGAAAGCTCTATGTAAAAGATTTTGGTTAATTGTTTCACTTGATCAAGAGGAAAGGGTCTGGGACTGGCCATGAGACATGGTGAGATGCTAAGTATTCTTAAAGCGATAACCCAGCATTCCTATTGCTTGTTGTTACTGGATCTTTCACCCTGGGTCACCCAAAGGCTTTCTGGTCATTGTTTGGTTCTAATTGTGTTGCACACTTAGAAAGTACTTTAATGACTAACCAAGTCCCAAATAAGCACATTAAATGCCAAGCCTCTAGTGATTGCACTTGTATCAATTCAGCCCAACCCCAAGTTACTTCATCTTCTCTTTGATTTTCACCTGTAAAATCTATGCTCGTGTATTTAACCCAAATTGTGGATAGACTATATTGATAAATTCCTCTAATTTATTCTAAATGCAACTTTTTCTTCTTCACTCACGCCTTCATTCAAGCATTCAGGTCATGTTGTATTTCAGTTATAATCACCTATTGAGAAACAATAAGTGCTAGCAAATGGGGACAGTTGCCAACTTTCTTCTACTAAGTGTGAATGATCTTTCAATGTTGGTCCATTCAGTTGTGTGCTAAACTCTGTGGATCCTTCCAGACACTCTTCTTCCAATTGTTGGGTTATTAATCTTTTTTGATTAATGCCTTAAAATATTCAAGTAAATTTAGGCAACATGGCAGACTTAGTTGAAATGTAAAACAAAATGAAAGTTCAGCATTTCATAGAATCAATTTCTGTTTATTCCCCACACTTCGTCCTCAGTGTTCACATAGATCTAGCTAATTACATGATCAGTTAAATCAGTTTCCTATTGCCTCGGCTGCTAATTTCCTCTCTGAGAATCTGGGTTGGCAGGAGTAGTCTTACCACTTCTGCCTCATACCAACCCAACAACCAATTAAATGTACCCATACATTTCCAAGCATTTGTTCTCAAAGATGAAAGCAACAGAAAACTACTGTGAAACATGCACTAAAAAGCATTGCTCACAGCATCCATGAAAGCGCTAAACTCAAACCTCAAGGATGCAATTAACATGTAATGGGTCAGTTGACTCTAGAAAATATAGGTAGATTATCTTCTTTATTTGTGGGCTTGGATGACTTTTGGTACCCTTAGGAGTCTCAGGCTACTGTTTTAGTTTATTTTTCATTTGGTTGGCTATATTTGTGATTCTTCCTGGGGACAACCAGTGGGAGAGGGAGGTTACTTCTGAGAATAAAGGATCATGTAATCATTTCCATCTCTCTAATTAATCTCTGCTGATTACACTATGGTTGATTCTCCTTTGCCCCATCTTTCCTCTCATCTTTAAATTATTCTGGAGTTCTTCTGCAAAACAATTCATTTATTTTTGACTGTCTCTTTAGCTTGAATAGGATTTCAGAATGCTCAGGTATGCATTTGGTCTTATTTTTATTCCTTGCTCAAGAAATTCTCTACCATTTAGTCTGTGGATGTGACCCATTCTGACTTTGCAGCAGAGCTTTGGATTCATTTTATTTGTATACTTTTTCTATTATTTCAAACAATAATATTAATAAGTGATAAATGTATTATTTAACTCTCTCCTATCTTAACTTAGATATTAAGACAAAAGTAATTGTAAAATCCTGCATAGTTGCTACGGAATGAAATCACAGTTCATAGATGTGACCTTGTGGTTGGTTGAACTCTTCTTCTATTTTGAAGATTTTAAAAACAAGAATGATCTCAAACATTTTTCACCTAAACAAGAATAGATATTAGCTTTATTATAAAAAGCTTTAATTAGGGCAGTAAGACTATTATTGTCAGCCCTAGGGGATCTTTGCTGAAGAAAACTCATAATTACTTATAATTAAAAACTGGCCCACCCAAATGGAGAAATGCACGCCAGGCGGTCTGTGCGCCAGGTGGTCCGGCCAGGCTTCCTGGCCGCCCAGCGATCCCGATCCATCTGGCGTGCTCACCTGCTGATTGCTGAGGGTCACCTGCCTGTCGGACTCTTTATAGACCCTGCAAAGACATTGATCGGATGGCCCAGCTGGTCCAGGCTGGGTCTTTTTCAGTAGACCTCGTCCCGAGGGACTGAATCTAGTTCCCTGTGCTGTGCAGTGGGACTTTGGGGTGGAATCTGCCAGGATAGGACTTACAAGGATTTGGAGGATCCTGGAGAGATGCTACCATCCAGAATTCTACAAGGACATTCAAGATCTTGTGGACCGACGGATGGATGGAAGACAGATCGAATGGAAGCCCCATTCCCTGGACCCGTTGGCCTAGAAGGATCGTGGTCAGTCTGGAAAAGACTCTTCCGACGAGGGTCTCTGAATGGAGTTTCTTGATCCGCGGAAGGTGTTTCTGCACAAAGAGGAAGAGAGGGGCGTTCTCGGCTTGAGAGCCCGAACCACCTCTGTTCAGCGATCCACCCTAGTCAGGGCCAGGGTCAGAACTCAACTGACAGCTCCCTTCGCTCGTCTTGGGTCTCCAACTTGGGAAACCCTCCTCCCTGCCCAAGAGAGGAAAGTCAAAAAGCTCCCCCTCACCCATCTTCTCCTCAGCCTGCCTCCAGCTTCCCCATGCCAACGACCTCATTCATGCTGCTAGACTTTGCTCCCTCTTGGGCCACCAGGAAGCCTCCTCACCTTGGATCCTAATCCCTGACAAAAACAAGTAGTGCTCGGGGGTGGGGGTGGGGTGGTAGAAGGACTCTCTTCTCATGGGAGTGATTTTTACCTCCATAGAGGTGGCAAGTTGAGAAAACACATAGAAACACCCAGAATAATAAACAAACTGGCCCATGTCCAGGAAAAAGGCAGTTTGAGGATGTGGGTGTTTGAGAGCTCGGAAAGAGGTTATGTGATATGCAAGACAGTGTCAAATGTAAGTGAGAAACAACACTGAAATGATAATTGAGACATATTTATTAAAAAATTCTTTATAATACAAGGAAGGTGTTTTTTTTTAAGGAGGGTTATTAAAGAGAGAAACAAAGCAGTGGGGTCTCCAAAACGGGAGTATTTTAAAGGGGAGCAAAAAAAAGTGAAATATGCTTATTTCAGAAGGATCACTTCCGTAACTGGCTATGTTGAGGATGTTATTTGTGGGCACAAGGCATGAGAGATGTGGAAAACCTGACGACTGAGCATAAACAATTTGTTCAAGAAATTTTATAAAAATGACTGATGGAAGACATGGTGCCAAGAGAGGATTTTAAAATATTTTTAATAGTTTTAATTAACATGTGAAAGAGAAGAAATTGACCAAAAAGCTAAAGACTTCTTTGTCTTGATGATCGGGCTGGATAAATTTTAGAAATAATTATATTATCTGGGTGACAAATTCTTAGTAAGGGAAGCAGCAGTCTCCACCAAATGGCAAAAATTCACCAAAACTGGGTTCAACTCTCCTCAAGTCTTCTTTTGAAAGCCCTACTAGATCAGTGTGGTAGTGGTCTGATGTTACAAGCACAGCAAAGAGATACTAGGTGAATAAATATTTACTGAACACCAAGTAGGTGCCAAATGCCATCATAGGCACTGCCATCTTATTGAAGAGTGCATTTTGTATTGCCAATGAGTATATGCTCTTTAAATTTTCTTCTACATTTAAGATTTTATAATTTTCTACTTACCTGTGTTCTTCACAAAGTTATATGTTAAAACTGTCCTAAAATGGTCACAGCCATTAACTAATTCTTATTGTCAGAATACAGGTTCACTTGAGAATATTATGCTGTGCACACATTTGTCTATAGTATCCAAGACCAATGTCAAGGAGATTTCTCCTCTGTTTTTTTCTAGGAATTTTACAAGTTCAGGTTTTATGTTTAACTATTTCAAGTTAATTTTGTGTTTGTGTTGCTTACGTTTTTAAAGTAGACCCTATGAGATCTCCAAAAGTCAGTTATTTGGGGGGGATCAAAGATTGTTGATCTTTGTGGGGAGATGGAGGGAGGCTGGGGTTTCCCTCTTTGCCTTCTTGGTGATGTACTGATCACTCCTCTTAATAAGTCTTATTATTTTTTTCCCTGAGAACTGCATTAGGAGGCTGTACACCACGTTCTCAATGAATGAGCTATTGACATGTTAGAGAAGCAATAAAACTTCAGCTGTAAATTGATGCCAGTCACTGGCAGGGGTCCTCCTACCTACCCTTTACTGGCCTCTGGAGAAGGAATGCACAGGAGACTCATCCGTGAATTTACATTTTCTTAAAATTTCCAGTTAACTTAATTGCTGCATCTGTGCATGTGAGTGTGTGTGTGTCTGTGTGTGTGTGTGTGTTGAATGGCTTTAACTAGTAGAGGTGGTTGGTGTAATAATAAATGTTTAATAATACATGTGAAGTTACTAAACAGTTTCATGGAAGCTTGTAGCTACACTGATTTAAAAGGATGCATTTTAAGTTAATTGGGATTGATAAGTGATTCTCACAGAAATAACTGAGTTGTGATAATGAGAAATGTTAAATAATGGGACAGTAAATATTGTGAAGGCTGATCATATTTTAACACAGGGAACCAACATTACCTACATCAGTGCCAAGCTTTATATTTATATGAATATAAACCTTACAACAGCCCTGGGTATTCAGTCATGAGATTAGTTTTTATATGATGAATTTTCTGAAGCAAAGATTATTTAAATACATTTTCAATATTATTTTCCTAGTTTAAAAAAAAAAGTTGTACCCTGATTTGAATGCTGAAATGATAAGTTCCAAAGTTTACACTTTCTTTTCTATTTTTCAAGGCTTACATTTTGATACTCACATTTTGTCACAGCAGGGAGGGATGATATACAGAGTAATTGTAAAAGTGAAATCCACCACTCTGCTGGTTCTAAATCATTGCTGATGCCAGCACATTTGTTCCTATTCCTTTCAGTTATTTACAACATAATAAAGGCAAGCATCTGTTTATCAGAATTCTTTGTCTGATTTATGTATACCAAATGATATGTAAGTATGGAACGCTTGTACCTGAGTGGTGTCCTAAACTCAGATCTTAGCTGCATTATGTTATTGTTGACTTGTTAGTAATTTTGAGAGCTGGCCACTTCTATAATCTCTCTCTTGTGTTTTGAAAGCAACAATAACCAGAATTTATTGAGTGTTTACTTTATCAGGCACTGTTTTAAGTTATTCGTAGGTATTAATTCACTTAACTATCATAAGAATTCTGAGTTCGTAACTGGAGGTGAATGAAGAACACTTCCAAAATCTCCTACACAGAATCCTAATCAATGCAGTTTTGCTCTCTTCCCTGACCCCTTTCACCCTTGTGTGTGAAGCAGCATTTAAGAACTAATTGTATCATTGTGAGTCACTGGGGAGGGATGACATTTATTTTTTGACTTTAGACATACCAGGTCTACACTAGCTTGGATGAGGGATACATATTTACTGCAATTTTAGGGTTCTGGTTGTGCCAACTTTATCCTTAATTATCAAACAATTCAAGCACACATAAAATAATACAACATATAAACTTACCCGTCACCATTAACAGTTATCATATTATGTTGTTAGTATTTATCTAACTTTTTATTTAAAGGGATAGTGTTTTATGACATCAAAACCCTTTTTCTCTGATCCATTTTCCAACCTTACCACTACTTTTATTACTATATAATGTCTCACTTATATATTTATACTTTTATTATATAGGTATGAATGCATACCTGTGGGAAACAAAGGCTTTGCTCTTAAAGGGCACATGCAAAATACACATGCTTTAAAACCCAGCTCAGAGATGATAATTTGAAAAGAACCTGAGTCAGACCCACTTCCTGACCTTGGAGAGACTCCCAGAGACTGGAGGTCCTGGGATTCCTCCTGGGGACACAGATTCTTATGGTAGCATTTTGGGGTGCTTTTTCTATGACAGTGACACTGGTGTTGCTAAGTGCCTTTTTAAAGCCCCCTCTCTAGCCTATTAGCACCTGACAGAGGCTTACCTACCCAACAGCTGGTCAGTCTTGGGAACACCATTCCCAACAGCAATCAATGCCATTGCCTGGCCACAACAACCAATGGTCCAGCCTCAGCCCTGGAACTTACTGGGTCATGAACCAGCCATAGCAGGAGCCAACCCCTCTCACCAGCAACTGGAAGCCTCCACACAGGTTAGGGCCTGGCAACCAATGGGCTGAGGGCCAGCCCCATCTACCAATGTGTGACAATCAGCCGACATAGAGGACACTCCAGATCACACAGCTCTGGGAAACAGAGAGAAGTGTGCTGCTGGGCCTCACATAAGACTCCTTTTCCTATGTAAGTCCACTTCTCCAAGATTGGGGAACATAAATGACCTACCTAATACATACAAAAAGAAAAAAATACAGACTTATGCAAAATGAGGTGAAAGAGGGATATAAAATATAAAAATAAGACCCCAGAAGAACAAGGAAAAGTGGAGATAAGCAATCTGCCTGGACAAAAGTTCAAGGTAATGATCATAAAAATGCTTATTGAACTCAGAAGAACAGAAGAACACAGTGAGAAATTTAACAAGAGTTCAAAAATATTTAAAAAATCAAGCAGAGCTGAAGAATACAATGAATAAAAAATACAAAGGAAGAAATTAACAGTAAGTTAGATGATACAGAGGAACAGATCAGCCAACTGGAAGACAGAGTAATGGAAAATACCCCAAGCTTAAACAAACAAACAAAAAATACTTTTAAAAATGAGGACAGTTTAAGATACTTCTGGGACAACATCAAGCATTCACAGTGTAGGGAATCTCAGAAGGAGAGGAGAGAGAGAAAGAGGGAGAGAACTTATTTAAAGTGATGATAGATGAAAATTTCTCCCACATGGGAAAGGAAATAGACACTCAAGACCAGGAAAAATGGAATCCCAAACTAGATCAACCCAAAGAAGCCCACAGCAAGGCATATTGTCATTAAAATGGCAAAATGTAAAGATAAAGAAAACAAATAAATCAATTTAAAAGCAGGAAGTCGAAAGCAACCAGTTATATAAAAGAGAAATTACATAAGACTCTCAATTAACTTTTTAGCAGAAATTTTGCAGGTCAGAAGGGAGTGGCATAATACATTTAAAGTGATGAAAGAAAAAAAAATATATATATATATAAAACCAAGAAATTTTAAGCTTACACTTAGCCAAGTGATATATTTAAACACAAAAATGTATTTTATTGTTTTATCAAGCACATCCCATAGACAAATATTTATTTTACTTTTCTAAGAGCTGACCCAAATTTGTGTATGTGTTAATAGATATTATACACAATCAATTAGAAATTAGCAATTGGCTAAATTTTGTTGTATGCTTAGATTAAAAGGTGTATATCTGATGTTAACTCCATTTCAAAACTGCCATGGCTTTTTTAGTTCTTGAAAGGTAGAGTCTTTGACAACAATAAAAACAGTGTTAGCAAACTAACATTCATTGGGCTTTTATTATGTACCAGTTACTATTATAAATCATGCTTACATGTTTTAGGAGCTGCTACTAAGTATGAAGTGATACATTTGGTGGGTGTGGGAGTCCATGATTGGGTTAACAAATTGTAACAGACCCCAGCCACCTGTCTCCTTTAAGAAGAACAAATGTGTTTAGTAACTGCTTTGCAAACAGGCGCCTGTGCGTCTGCACTCCTATCTCCCTGCTGTAAAAAGCAAAGGCAATGCCTTGCTTACATAGTTGAGGTTTTAGATAGCACGCTGCTCATTGCAAAGCAATGACCCAAGCCCTCAGCTATAAACACTGGGCATGCATGCTGTTAGATAGCCTATTATCCCCAAAACAAGGAACTGGCGGGTCTGGCATCTACTTTGTAATTAACATATCTAAAGAATGTATCTTTTTCCCCTCTCCCCATGACTTCCCTTAAGATAAACTAAGCCTTTGAACTCATTGTGACTTCTACAATCTCGATCCCATCCTGTCTTTCCCTAAATTCCTGCATTCCATCACACAACTGTTAATGATTTTTTTCTTTGATTATACACAATAAATGTGGGAGCATTTGAGAGGCTCATGGAGTTGGCTCCTGATTCTTGCTCTTTTGACTTTTTCCACAGAGTCTCAAGTAATTCATTCCATCTCAGTGGGACTTCTACTGGCCAGAACCCACCATGGAGGAGGGATAATCCAGCCCTGCTTATCAAATAAATATTCTGATCAAGAGTTGGGGGCCAAAAAAGAAATCCCTGATTCCCTACATAGGAGAAAATTCTGTTGCATAGATAACAGAAAAGTCTGTTGTAACTAATTAAATTCCATCTTGGAGCATTTGAATATTTTCTTTTGTCTTATCCTTCACGTATTCCTATTTGAGGTCTATGGTTAATGTGTTTTCAGGGTATTAATACTGGCTATTGGTTAAAGACCAATGATGTATGGGTATCTTTGATAGTTAGTGGCACCAAAATCTCTTAGGGGGTGTTTCAGAGAGCTGATTCATTGATACTGTTGCCTATAGATGCAACTGGTGTTCCAGGTTTTTGTCCCATCCCAGAAAGAATTCAGAGACAAGACTTAGAGGTTAAAAAAGGTAAAGTGAGAATTTATTAAAGGATGGATAGTACACCCTCAGGGGAGAGTGGGCAGGCTCAGGGGAGCAGCTACCCTGAGTTTCTTTGACAAGTCAGTTACATAGGGTGTAAAAATGAATGGGCAGAATATTTATTGGGGAAGGAAGGGATTGGGGTCATATTCCCTGATTATCATCCCAACTCCACCTTCCCAAAGGGAGGAGGGATTTTTGTCCTTATTTAGTCTGGATCGGAAGTGTCCTGGTGTTGGTGCATGATGGGCACTTCTGATCTGCAAGGCTAATTTTATTGAAATGAGGGCATAATGAGCAAAAGGTTACATTCGGACACTAGAAATTCCTGCCTTTTCTCACCTTTCTTTGTTCTTCTCCAGGCCACTTGTCATCCCAAAAGGCATGATCCCTTATCAGCCCCAAGGTTCCTGTTTTTCTTTCTCTGCCCAAGGATCCCTGCTGCTTACATGATGTGTGGTTTCCTGTATTTGGCCTGTGCCCCTCCTTTCTGCCCAATTCCTGCCACTTGGTCTGTGTTCCCCTTTCTCTGCTCACATCTAGCTATTTGCCTGCTCTAACAATAATGTGTACCACAAGGGAACAGAATTCTTAAGAGGATAACATTTAAATGAGATGTCCAAGGACACATCTTTAATTTGTGAGGAGAAGGTTCATTTACAGCTTTATTTTCCTATTTCTAATAGAGTTGCCACTGCTTCTTATGGGCCGTGATTGCTATGCTGACATAAAGGAAAGCTAATTGTGGAAAATGCTGTAATATAAGGAAATGTCATAAGCTTATACCTTTGAACAAATTCAGTTTATTAAGCTGATCTTGAAACCATTAATTATTCCTATTCTAAATTATTTATGTTGATGTCTATATCAAAACCAGAGGCCTCAACTGTTGAAAAATAAGTGAGTCTGAGTCACAGCATATTGTTACAAACTTTGATATTAGAGCTCTCTTTTTCCTTGTCATTTATACTAATATATAGATTATAGACAATTATTTCAAGGGGAAATTCTGAAAACAGTGGCCTGGAGTAGGACTGTTTAGAAGAGTTTCATTACTACCACTAATGTTTAAATGTAATTCATGGCATTTTATCACACTAGGATATTTTAGAGATGGAAAAAAGAACTAATTTTTCTCTCCAAGAGTCTGTAATCTATTATTTAGAAATGTTTCCAAAATTTTGGTGAAGAAAAAGCCACAGGGAAGAGGATATATACTAAAAACTTCATTCGTATAATTACAGATTCATGTTTGCTATTCTTTTCTCTAAGTATATTTACCTGATTTTTTTTCTTTCTTTTCTTTTCTTTTTTTTTTTTTTTTTTTTTTACTGATAATATTTTGAAACCTAGTGAAAGAATTAGACAGGTCAAGTTATGACCTGCATTTTGACTTATCATTTTAAAGACATATGTATGTAGTTTTTCAAAGGGAATATGATAATGATTTCATGTGCATAATGACAAATATTTCAAACTAGTTTGCTTATTTTTATTTTTTCTATAAATGCATTTTAGATGTATAGTAGAATCTTATTATAAGATAGCCTCTTAAAGGAATTTGGCTGTGGTGGTGTGATGTGTGTAGAAATCAGCTGAAGAGTTTCTTAATAATGAAGATTTCCAGAGATTCACTCCTGGAGATTCTGATTCACCAAGTCTGAGATGAATCTTAGGAACATACATTTTTAACAATCTCATCACATGGTTATGGTACTTTGAAAAACATGATTTAATGAGACAAATTATTTACTCTTTTTGAATCTTCTCTTCTAATCTCAAGTAGAAACAATGTTAAGAAGATATTTGAAAATTGGGTGATAATAAGAAATTTGTTCATCTGAAGCTTTATGTGATGATGACAAAGAGGAACAAAAGGAACTAAGAAGACACAGAAAGACTAGATCAGAATTCTGTTGGAGTAACATAAAGGCCAAATTATAAATAAGATACAAGCCAATGTCTGAGTATGTTGAACACTCTAGAAGTTGTAAAGCAGGTGAATCTGGGAAATTTAGGAAACCAAGTCACAAATACGGTTCACATGGAAGAACATTTATCTTCATGAAGTTATAATGGTAACAATTTCTTAAATGCCTTCTGAAGGAAATACAACAGCCAGAAGAGAAAAATGTATTGTGACTCAAAGCCCAAAAAGAAAAAGAAAAAGAAAGGAACAAAGAAGAAATACCAAATCAACTGGAAAACTAAGTTCAAAATGTCAAAAAGCACACATCTTTCAATAATTACTGTAAATGTCAATGAACTGAATGCTCCAATCAAAAGACACAGAGAGGCAGACTGGACAATAAAACAAGAACCTACAATATGCTGCATCAAGAGACCCATTTTAGGCAGAACGATGCACATAGATTGAAAGTGAGAAGATGGAAAAAGACATTTCACTCAAATGGAAATGACAAGAAAGTAGGAGTAACAATATTGATTTGAGACAAAATAGACTTTAAAAAAAGGGCCATAAAGAAAGATAAGGAAGGACACTCTGTAATGATCAAATGAGCAATACAAGATGAGGATATTACACTCGTTAACACATACAAATCCAATATAGGAGAACCTACACACATAAAGCAAATACTAACAGATATAAAGGGAGAAATTGATAGGAACACAATCATAGTAGGAGACTTTAACACCTCATTAACATCATTGGACAGATCTTCCAGACAGAAAATCAATAAGGCAATGGAGAAACTAAATGACACAATAAAACAATTGGGCTTGGTTGATATTTTCAGAACATTATATCCACAAAAAATAGAATATACATTCTTTTCAAGGGCACATGGAAGATTCTCTAGGATAGATCATGTATTCAGGCACAAAAGAAGCCTCAACAAATTCAAGAAGATAGAAATTATTTCAAACTTCTTTTCTGACCACAAAACCATGAAACTAGAAATCCACCACAGAAAAATAAAGGAGAAAAAAAATGACAACATGGAGATTAAACAACATGCTACCAAAAAAAAAAAAAAAAAAAAAAAAAAGTTAATGATGAAATCAAAATCTAGGGGGTGAAGCAAAAGCAGTCCTAAGAGGGAAGTTCATAGCGATACAAGCCTTCTTCAATAAAGAACAATCTCAAATAAACAACTTAACCTACTATCTAAAAGAATTAGAAAAAGAAGAGCAAAGTCAAAAGTCAGCAGAAGGTAGGAAATAATAAAGATTAGGGAGATAAATAAAATAGAGATTTTTTAAATAGAAAAATCAATCAAACCAAGAGCTGTTTTTTTTGAAAGGGTAAAATTGACAAACTTCTCTGGCCAGGCTTACCAAGAAGAAAAGAGAGAGAACACAAATAAACAAATTAAGAAAGAAAAATGTAGAAATTACAACCAATACCACAAAAATACAAAATATCATAAGAGAATACTATGAACAACTATATGGAAACAAAGTGGATGACTAGAAGAAATGGACAAGTATTTGGAAACACACAGTCCATGAAGACTGAATCAAGAAGAAATAGACCACTTGAACACACTGATCACTAGAAATGAAATAAAGTTAGTAATAAAAAACCTCCCTGCAAGCAAAAGTCCAGGACCAGATGGCTTCA
This sequence comes from Camelus ferus, assembly GCF_009834535.1. NCBI lineage: Eukaryota > Metazoa > Chordata > Mammalia > Artiodactyla > Camelidae > Camelus > Camelus ferus. The sequence continues at coordinate 24,628,283 of NC_045714.1, forward strand.
CAGGGGAATCTACCAAACATAGAAAGAAGAACTCATACCGGTTCTTCTCAAACTCTTTCAAAAGATTGAAAAGGAAGGAGTCCTCTCAAACTCATTCTATGAAGCTACCATCACCCTGATACCAAAACCAGAAACCAGACAAAGATATGATCAAAAAAGAAAATTACAGGTCAATATCACTGATGAACATAGATGCAAAGATCCTTAACAAAATATTAGCAAACATAATTCAACAGCACATAAAAAATATCATACACCATGATCAAGTTGGATTTATCCCAGGGACACAAGGATAGTTCAACATATGCAAATTAATGTGATACACCACGTCCAAAAAAGAAAGAACCAAAACCACATGATAATCTCAATAGATGCAGAAAAAGCACTTGATAAAATTCAATACCCACTTATGATAAAAAACTTACCAAAGTGGGTATAGAGGGAACATATCTCAACATCATAAAAGCTATTCATGACAAACCTACAGCCAATATAGTACTCAATGGTGAAAAACTGAAAACCTTCCCACTAAAATCTGGGACAAAAGAAGGATGCCCACCCTCACCACTTCTAGTTAACATAGTCTTGGGGAGGAGGTTATAGCTCAGTGATAGAGCACATGCTTAGCATGCACAAGGTCCTGGGTTCAATTCTGGGTACCTTCTCTAAAAATAATAATTAAATATACCTAATTACCTCCCCTTCCCCAAATAAATAAATAAATAAAGTAAACATAGTCTTAGAAGTCCTAGCCACAGTAATCAGGCAAGGTAAAAAGAAATAAAATAGATCCAAACTGGAAAAGAAGACGTAAAATTCTCACTATATGCAGATGACATACTATATACAGAAAACACTAAAAACTCCACAAAAAACTACTAGAGCTAATAAAAAAAATTGACAATGTAGCAGGATACAAGATTAACATAAAAAATCACTTACATTTCTTTACACTAACAATGAATCAACAGAAGAAAATAAAGAAACAATCCCTTTTAAAATTGAATCCATAACAATAAAGAATTTAGGAATAAATCTGACCAAGGAGCTGAAAGACTTATACATGGAAAACTACAAAGCATTGATTAAGGAAATTAAAGAAGACTTATAGAAATGGAAAGATATCCCATGCTTTTGGATTGGAAGAATCAATATCATTAAAATGGCCGTACTCCCACATCAATCTACAGGTTTAATACAATCTCTATCAAATTAACCAAGATACTTTTTACAGAACTGGAACAGGCAATCCTAAAATTTATATGGAATCACAAAAGGCCCAGAATTGCCAAAGCAGTATTGAAGAAAAAGAGTGAAGTTGGAAGAATAACCTTCCCAGACTTCAGACAATATTACAGAGCTACAGTAATCAAAGCAGCATGGCATTGGCATAAAAACAGACATATGGATCAATGGAACAGAATAGAGAGTCCAGAAATAAGTCCACAAACCTATGGTCAATTAATCTTCAACAAAGGTGGCAAGAGTATACAATGGAATAAACACAGTCTCTTCAGCAAGTGATATTGGGAAAACTGGATAGCAGTACATAAATCAATGAACTTAGAGCACTCCCTCACTCCATTTATAAAAATAAACTCAAAATGGCTTAAAAATTTAAATATGAGATAGGATACTACATCTCCTAGAAGAAAACATAGGCAAAACATTATCTGACGTAAATCTTAGCAATGTTCTCCTAGGGCAGTCTATCCAGGCAATGGAAATAAGAGGAAAAACAAACAAATGGGACCTAATTAAACTCATAAGCTTCTGTACAGCAAAGAAAAACATAAGCAAAACAAAATGACAACCAACAGAATGGGAGAAAATATTTGCTAATGATGTGACTGACAAAGACTTAATTTCTAGAATATATAAACAACTCATACAACTTATTATTTATTTATTTATATTTTTTATTGAGCTATAGTCAGTTTACAAAGTGTCTATTTCTGATGTACAGCACAGTTTTTCAGTCATACATGAATATACATATATTCATTTTCATATTCTTTTTCACCATGAGCTACTACAAAATCTTGAATATATTTCCTGTGCTATACAGTGTAAACTTTTTTATCTATTCTGTATATATCTGTCAGTTTCTAGAAATCTCAAACTCTGTCTGTCCCTTCCCACCCCCTTCCCCCTGGCAACCACAAGCTTGTATTCTATGTCTGTGAGTCTGTCTGTTTCTGTTTTATATTAAAGTTCATTTGTCTTTTTTTTTTTTTTTTTTGGTTTCACATATAAATGATATCATACGGTATTTTTCTTTCTCTTTCTGGCTAACTTCACTTAGAATAACATTCTCCAGGAACATCCATGTTGTTCTAAATGGCATTATATTGTCATTTTTATGGCTGAATAGTATTCCATTGTATAAATATGCCACCTCTTCTTTATCCAGTCACCTGTTCAATGGACATTTAGGTTGTTTCCATGTATTGGCTATTGTAAATACTGCTGCTATGAGCACTGGGGTGCAGATGTCTTTTTGAATTAGGATTCCTTCTGAGCTGATTGAGTGGGATTGCTGGGTCATATGGTAAGTCTATTTTTAGTCTTTTGAGGAATCTCCATACTGTTTTCCACAATGGCTGCACTAAACTGCATTCCCACCAGCAGTGTAGGAGAGTTCCCTTTTCTCCACAGCCTCTCCAGCATTTATCACTTGTGGACTTTTGAATTATGACCATTCTGACTGGTGTGAGGTGACAGCTCATACAACTTAATAACCAAAACCCCAAACAACCCAATCGAAAAATGGGCAGAAGACCTAAACAAGAAATTCTCCAATAAAGACATACACATGGCCAATAGGCATATGAAAAAAAAAATGCTCAGTATCCTAATTATCAGAGAAATGCAAATCAAAATTGCAATGAAATATCACCTCACATCAGTCAGAATTGCTGTCATTCAAAAGTCTACAAATGATAAATGCTGGAGAGGCTGTGGAGAAAAGGGAACCCTCCTACACTGTTGGTGGGAATGTATTCTGCTGCAGCCATTATGGAAAACAGTATGGATATTCCTCAGAAAACTAAAAATGGACTCACCATGTGATCCAGAAATCCCTCTTCTGGGTTATGTATCTGGAAGTAACTCTAATATGAAAAGATACATGCACTGCAATGTTCATAGCAGCACTATTTATAATAGTCAAGACATGGAAATAACATAAATGTCCACTGATAGATGACTGGATAAAGAAGTTGTGATATATTTATATAATGAAATGCTACTCAGCCATAAAAAAGAATAAAATAATGCCATTTGCAGCAACATGGATGGACCTAGAGATCATTATTGTAAGTGAAGTAAGCCAGAAGGAGAAAGAAAAATACCATATGATGTCACTCATATGTGGAATCGAAGAAGAGGAAGAAGAAGAAGAAGAAGAAGAAGAAGAAGAAGAAGAAGAGAGGAGGAGGATGAGAGAAGGAGGAGGGGAGAGGAGAGGAGAGGAGGAGGAGGAGGAGGCGAGAGGAGCGCTCAGACGAGACGCCGAAGAGAAGAACTCGAACAAGAAATACGAAGAATAGAAGAAGAAGAAGAAGAAAGAAAGAAAGAATAGTAAGAAGAAGAAGAAAGAGGGCATTAATGAACTCATCTGCAAAACAGAAACAGACTTACAGACATAGTAAACAATCTCATGGTTACTGGAGAATGGGGACGGGAAAGGATAAATTTGGGAGTTTTAAGATTTACAAATGTTAGCCATTATATATAAAAATATATTTTAAAAAAATTCTGTATAGCACAGTCAACTATGTTCAGTATCTTGTAATAACCTTTAATGAAAAAAATGAAAACAAATATATGTACGTATATGCATGACTGGGACATTGTGCTGTACACCAGAAATTGACACGTTGTAATTAATGTACTTCAATAAAAAAAAGAACACTTTTACATTCATGTTCATCAAGGAAAAAAATAAATAAAAATAAAACTCACTTGCAAATGGAAAAAAAGAGTCAAATTCCTCTGAATACACATCACTTTTTTAAAAAACTTTTTTCACCCTATCAATATTTTTATAAAAATGTATACAATTATTCTCCCTGTAAATTATTTATTTTTATTTAATCACATTTAAAAAGTGCTTATTATATCTAGGAATTTTAGAAATGCTAACATATTTCACTCTTGCAGCTCCCTGCGTGTTAGGTACTTCTATTATCCTTGTTTTTGAGATGAAGAAACTCAGGCACAGTATTAGACACAGTGTGTCTAAACTCACAGCTATAAATCTGGGGTTAAGCCCCAAGAGCTTTGGTTCCAGGATCCACACTTTCAACTACAATATTATCCTGCCTCTCTATTCTTGACAATACAGTAGTTCTCAGTAGTAACAAATGTTCACTGAAGAAAATGGTGTTTAATGGATAATACTTATGCTAAACAAGGTAGGCATGGCTATGTAAATGCTCTGATCAATGACATGTGAACAGAACTGGCAATGTCACTTCTGGGCATAAATATTTAAGAATTTGTTTTCAGTTCTACACTCTCATTAGTTTCCGTGATGAGCTAGGAAGCATGTGTTCATAGGAAGTACCATAAGAGCAAAGTAGCTCAGAATACTGAACCAAGACATCGAGTACAGTTGCCCTGGAAAGCTACCCAGGAGAATTTATATGAGCAAGATATGAACATTTGGGGTAGTAAGCCACTGATCTTCTTGTAGCATAGTACAGCCTAGTGATTCTCAACCAGGAGTGATTTTGACACACAGAAGGTATCTGACAGTGTCTAGAGACAGTTTAAATTGCCACAGCTTGGGAGAGGGTTAAAATTGACATGTAATGGGCAAAGGCCAGGGATGCTGCCAAACCTTGTACATCGCACAGTACAGACTCCACAACAAAGAATTATTGTGTCCAAATAGTGCTGAGACTGAGAAACCCTAACATAGCCGATTCTAATCATGTTATTGCTTCACAGTCAGCATGAGAGTGCATGAAGCAGTTACAATAAACTCACCTGTGATAATCTGTTACACTAGAATAAAACTGTACCTTAAGCTACACATCCCTTTTTCTCCTCTAAGTGGCAACCAAGTGCAGCTTACCCATATAATTTCCACAAAAGTTTGTATCATAAATCATTCTTCATCTCTACTCAGAAAATTCCTACATATGTACTTTCCTTTCAAAATCTTCTGAATTTGTTTTTAAAAACACTCTTATAAGACCTTGCACAAATGCAAATTACCAGTCACTAGTACAAACATACTAGGTTAAGCGAAGTTGGAAGCCATTGGAGACAGACACATTTTCCTCTTGTGACTGACTTCAATTGTAATTAGGCATGTAAACCATCTGTGCTGGGAAAATTAATTTTTCAAAGAAACCTAGCCTATGCTCTCTGGCACCTGGCGTTTGGTTTGTTCTTGTTTCCATTGTTTCTGAAAAAGTTGCATAATACCCGAGTTGAGGAAGCCAATGGCTCACTGAAAAATGGAAAGAACCTAGCCACTCTCTGTGAGACCAACCCGAAGGAAGTAGTCTTGATTTAGCACCTATTGAATTACATCTGTAGGATGGCTGTGAAACTGCTTCTACAGCTTAGAAGAGTTAAAGGTCCAGGATTTTCATGTATCAAGAAAAGGACTTGCAGAGAAAAATAAGAGCCACCAGGGAAAGAATGAGGACACTGGTGCCGAAGACCCATTCAAAGAGAGGTGACGGGGCAGTGGACTCACTTCCCCAGCAGCTGCAGGAACTGGAGGCCACTTTTCTGAGAAAACGGTACCCGGACATGTCCATGCATGAAGAAATCGCAGTGTGGACCAACATTACGGAAGCTCGAGTCCAGATTTGGTTCAAGAATTGAGGGGCCAAATGGAGAAATTGACAGTGCAACCCGAAGTCTAGGCTGTGCAACCCGAAGTCTAGGCTGTGCAAGAATGGCTTTGGGCCGCAGTTGAACGGGCTTTCGCAGCCCTACGACGACATGTTCCCGGGCTATTCATACAACCCCTGGGCCACCAAGGGCCTCACGTCGGCCTCCCAGCCCACAAAGAGCTTCCCTTTCTTCAGCTCTATGAACATCCAGCCCCTGTCATCGCGGGGCACGCTATCCCCGCCCATCTCCATCTCATCCATGAGCATGTCATCCAGCCTAGTGCCTTCAGCAGCGATGGTCTTCCCAGGCTCCAGCCTCAACAGCCTGAGTAACTTGAACAACCTGAGCAGCCCCGTCGCTGGATTCCGCGGTGCTGATGTCCTCTCTCCTAACGCGCCGCCGACTCCTCCGGACGTTTATAGGGACACGTGTAACTAGCGCCTGTCCAGCCTGAGACTGAAAGCAAAGCAGCGGTCCAGCTTGGGCCCCGCCAGCATGCAGAGCCTGGTGTCCAGCCTGGTGCTCGCCAGCACAGCCTGCACCGGCCCCTGGGAGCCACACCTGCTGTGCCCGGACCCTAGGGCCCCACAGGAGGGGGCAGATCTACTCTGGAAAGGTTAGGGGTTACCCTAGAAGGTCGTGCGCGCTAAAGAAAGGGAGAGAAAGAGAAGACAGAAAAGGAAACTACCGAATTAAAGAAAGCTCTTTTGATTTCAAAGGAATCTCCACAAATTTGACGTCTTTCACTAAAAGTATTTCCACCAGTTGCAAGGACATACGCAAATGTTTGACTGGATATGACATTTTAACATTACTATAAGCTTGTTATTTTTTAAGTTTAGCATTGTTAACATTAAAAAGACTGAAAGGATGTATATATATATCAAAATGTCAAACTAATTTTATAAAAAAGCAGTTGTTAGTAATACCACAACAGTGTTTTTAGAGTTTAGGGTTTAAAATAAAATATGTTATATAAGAAGCGAATTAGGATTTTTTGCTTGCGAGCAAAGGAATGTATATACTAAATGCCACACTGCATGTTTCTAACACACTATTATTATTAAAAAAAAGTGTGAATATCAGTTTTAGAATAGTTTCTCTTGTGGATGAAATGGTGTTTATGAAACTGCTATGCACAACCTATCCTGTGTATAACATTTCGTACAATATTATTGCTTTACTTTTCGGCCAATATGAAAAAATGCGGTTTATTTTATGGGAGTAAAATATACTACACACAAAAAAACCAAAAACCAAAAACCAAAAAAAGAAAAAACCCAAAAAAGGACTTGATATGTTTTTCTGTTAAGGATCAAGTAATAAATACTTTAGATTTTGTGAACTGCACAGATTCTGCTGAAAGTATTCAACTCTGCCATTTTAGTGCAAAAGCAGCCATAGAAAATTGGTAAACTAATGGCTGTGAATGAGATCCAATACAACTTTATTTACAAAATCTGTGGAGTCTAGATTTGGCCTGAGTGGTCGTTTGCTGACTCGTGTTCTAGAGGGATACTACCATCCTAGAGGTGACCATCAGCCTGAACTTCCTGACCTCCCCCAAGTCAAAGCTGAATATGGGAAAAATAAATGACCAAATATTCCTCTGGTTTCTGTTATGTGCCAGGAACTGTGCCAGGGGTGCTACTAACCATCCTGCAGTGCAGGCACAGGGCTCCGTGACAAAGACTTAGCTGGGCCATGATGTCAGTGTTGCTGAGGATGAGCTCCTCCCTACTCCTTGCTGGAGAATATGGTCCCAAACCTGGCAGTGTCAGTGTCAACTGAACGTGTGTTAGAAATGGAGACTCTCAGGCTCCACCCAAGACCTCCTGAATTAGCACCTGCATTTTAACAAGCCCCATAGATGAATGTCTATACACATTGAAGTTTGATGCACACTGGTCCAGCCCAGCATAAGTAAAACAAACCCCTTAAAGACAGGCACATTATTAGGAAAATTAGCATTAGAATGGTTAAAAACCTGCTCACCTGGTAAAGGTTTGAGAAAGAACTTGAAGCCATCTTTCTAATTCAGAAGATACACTCTGTCTGCTGTACCAAATTAGCTCTGTGATCAATATCTAAACAAAAAGTCTTTTAATCACTGAAATTTTCACTAGTGTTAAAATAGTATACACCTGAGATTTCATGCATAATTTTATATATGTATTCAATAACTTTACATATATTAATGGACACCTACCGTATGTGCCATTTTCTATTCCAATAACAATAAATGACAGATCTTGTTCTCATGGGGAAAATACCCTTGATATTTCAGAAATCAATGATCGTTATTTGTATAATGACTGACTGTATAATCTTAAGTGCTGCCCATTACAAAGAAGTGGAAAAATCAAAGTTAGAGTCAGATAGATTCAAATTCAAATCCTAACATAGTGGCACTGATCAATGCATTTAACTCCTCTGGGTTGGGGCTACTCATCATAGACTATTATTTTAAAGACCCAATTAGAGAATAGTGATCAGATATCTCTTTCTGAATGTCCTCATGTGGACTGAATTGCCTGCTCCTGGAGGAAAATAATGATTTAAAAGACTCAACTCATAGTAAAGGAGCAACTTCTCCCCAAGAGTTTTATTTTAAAAGATAATGCTCTACCTGTCCCCTCCCCTAACCAGCCCTGTCCAGGGGAAAGTACAATGGGGAACCCTTATGTCTAAGGGATGACTTTGTCATGCAAGAATGTTTTTTGAAATCACCATCTACCTTACAGCAGTGCTTGACACACTGAGATGCAGTTCACAATGACACAAGATACATTCTGGAGAACAGGCATTAGTGGGAACTTTTATAAAGCCAGCATTAACAAAAAGAAGAGGCAAATCACTTCTTGTATCTCTGTATAGCTGGGGAGATAAATTCTAGAACCAGAGTATTCTGTTGCTCATGCTGTGGGTTGTTTCAGGAAGGGGAGAAATTTTGCTTCTATGTAGCTCTGTTCTCATGGAACAAATCTGAAGGTAACTTTGCCAGTGAAGAAAAAACTGGGGTACTTGGACACCAGCAGTCTGTGTTTAGATGCCAGCTTTTTGCAAGAACTGTATAGGAAAGCCAAATTCAGGAGACCCCTAGGCCTGGAGAATATTGAAGCTTTAGCCAGAGCAAGTGATTGGTCCTATGAAAAGTTCAGTACAAGTGTGGCCCCCTCCAGCCAGATGTGTGGGGGTGTTCAGACCCCTGATACCTCATTGCCTAGGATCTTTAAGTTAGTTACCAGAGGTAATTTAGAGAATTAAATTTGTTGCATCACAGACATAATTTCAAGCATCAGATGCATGGCATCTGAGCCAATGTTGTACAAGATACCTTCAAAAATCTTACACCACCACCGAATAAGCAAGTATTTCTTTCACTGCCACACACAGCCTTCAGGCTGTCTGTGTACAAGAAGCTGTAATCTGAACAAGGGCCACTTATGAGTCCACTCAGTTACTACCGTTCACTTTAGAAAAATACAGTGAGGGAGTGTTTATTTACTTACTCATTCACTTATAAACCAAATATCTTCCCAGATATTTACAATGTCATGCATGGAAATAGCCACTGGGGATACAAAGGTAGACAAAACATCTCTGATTATTAAGTAAAAAAGTTTAACATGCATGGCATATATATCTGGAGGTCAAAATGAACATGAATTAAAGTATTGTTTAAAAATCAGTAGACCTTAGACCCCATCAAAGAACATAAGCATTAGTATATATTAAAATTTTATAGCATATTTGGCTGTTTAAATTAAGTTTCAGTGGTATATGGTGGCCCTAAAACTAGATAGAACAGCATATACCTATTTAGTGCTCTTTCTATCCATCTCTTCAAGGAATGTGTAATACATTTTATTAAATCAGTCCTAAATATCTTGATTACTGATTATGTTTTCAGTAGTGCCATATTTTGAGTTAGTTTTCAGTTTTGTATTACCAGAATTCTACTAATATATAAGACTTTCTGGTAGAATAAATGGTATCATTTTTTAAGGGTCAACAATGAATTCAGTTGCCCAGTAAACAAAACTATTACCAGTTGTCCCGTTCTCTTTTTAGAGACCTCACTGGAAGTCCTTCAGCTCTACATTAGGGTCAGCCTGTGGACTGAGGCCATATATTCCATATGGAACAGCAGGCGACATTCAGCTCTATTGAAATCAGGACCCATATAGTTCAGGCTCAAAGTACTTCTTTGGTTGAAAAAAAATAGTCCATTGATTAAAACATAAGTTTGAAAACAATATAATTCTTTGCACATGTTACTGAAACATAGTGAAGGGGATATGCAGTCCTCATTTGAAAATCTCATTCTTTTTGCATTTATTTTTTTTATTCCTGGTGCCTCTTTCTTCATGACTTCCCCCCACCCCCCGAAAAAAATAGTCCTAGCTAGCTCTAGGCCATGTACATCTTAACTTTATATTGCTCTCTCTCTCTTTTTTACTACTCTACTATAATTTTATTTCCCTTTCCCTACTTTCTCAATGTTTTGTACCTCTCTGTTTAAAAGGAAAATAAAAGATACAGTTAGCAATGATAGAAAATGACTGGATGGGAGTAGGGTTAGGGGGAAGGATAAAGGAGGCAAATTTGAGCCTAGTCTGGATGTCAGAGGAAGAAAGACGGGGGCCACTCATGGATACTACTGGTCCATAACAGAACATGTATTTTTAAAGGCTTTTAGAAATTTTTGCATTTGACTAAGGATTTTAGAAATAGCATTGGACAAATGTTTGATAGCATTTAAAATTTACAGGTCTGGCTGAATGACTAATAAAAGTCTGTAAATTTTTCTCAGTTCACTGCTGGTTGGTTTGAAATTTTCCCAGTTCAAATTAAATGATTGTTACTCTGACTTTTGCTATCATCAGACTTTCTACCACCAAAGCTTCAGGGTACTTATTTAGATGAGGGGGAAAACCCTGCAAAATGGAGCAAGGAATAGCTACACAACAGGTTTGCCTTGAGCGACAATGCAGAAATGGTCTGGTCACCAGGGCAGGCTACACTGAATCAGCCTCAGAGGGTCATCGTTCCTAAAACCTGGCAAACTGGTTACCTACTATGTTCATTCTCCAGCGTATAACAGCATTGCAGTGGCCTAGGACTATCATGATTTCATTGACCAGGTGGTAGTTTATCATTGGGGGATGTTTGTATTTAGCTGTAAAATCTTTGTGAAGCTTAGTACACAGCTCTTCCAGTAGACATACACACACAGAGACATACTTTCTGGGTTCAGAAGGTTGTCCAGGCTCAGGCCCATATTCTACCAAGAGTGACCTCTTTTTCCTTCCTATGCCTCCTGGTACTTAGTCTTGATAAAGATCCTCCCTCTTTCAATCCAGAATCTACCATATTATTTTGTGTTGGGCTATATAACACTTCTTGATCAGGAAAACACCATATTTCTGTTGTATGAAATATCCTGCATACGTATCTGTCACTCTTATCCTAAATTCTCAATATTAATCCATCTTTGAATTATTGGGGATTATCTCAATTTCTTGGGCAACAGTAGGTACTTTACAAATACTGACTGAACTGAGCAGAACTGAATTTCAAAGAAGAGTCCATGGATACTTTTTCTTCCATCCTGGCTAATAAAAAATAGGAATAGATTTTTAGTATTCTTTCTAATAATTTGTAGAATTTGTGGAGGAGCAGGTACATATGCAGTAGACTATAATCAAAGTGACAAGCACTGAAATACAGATTTGAAACTATAAACCATGTTCACTGCTCTGAGAGTAGAGAATGATTCACATTGGGAAGCAGAAGATGTAAGAATGTTTTATGATGAAAAGGAGACTTGCAATGGGCCTTGAAGCCCCAGCTGACCTTTGTCAGGCTGAGAGGGCAGGCGGTGGAGGTGGGATGTGTAGGAAGAGAGTGTTTGAGAGAGGAGGTGGTTTGAGGGGCATGAACACATTAATGAATGTACTGTGAGGTGATAATAACAATCCCAGAGCGCTTCTGTTTGAATTGAATAAGATGATGCACCCTGAATAATTCACAGCAACCAGGGCAGAACAGGGGTTGGTAATTGTTGAATGAGTCTATGTGTTAAATCACAAGTTTTGCTTTCTCCCCCCCATACTCCTCCTCTCTATCCTGGTGGTAATTTTTCAGTATTTAATGAAGGACCAGTGTTGTTCCCTATATACCCAGCTTTTAAAACCCTGTCAAGTTGAATCCTGTTAAAACTAGAAAATGTGTGGCAAATCACAAAGGCTACTCTTAAATAATACAGGGTTTGAACCATGGGACTGAATTGGAATTTAACTCCTTGTTAAAAACTACAGCATTGGAATATCTGGGATTTCAGCAAAAAGGAAGAGTCCATCTTGTAGGCAAAAATAGATTTAACAATAAGACAGATTTGGGGAGAAAAGTTTTATTAGTAAGTATAAGTTGACCCTGAAGAAGTTTTTTTTTCAGGCTAGATACTTAAATTGCATTATTTAAATGTCTCTAATAAGAGAAAATTTATTTTAGTCTTTAGCTTCTTAACCTTTGAATTTTAAGGGATAAAGCACAGTGAAGTTTAGAGACAGGGCATTCTTGTTCAGGCGTTTCATTTACCATATGCTGTCCCCATGCATGTCTCAGTCTTACTGAGGTAATTGAATCCTCAGTGAAGAGAGAGACTTTGTATAGTTCTCTCTGATCCTTGCCATCTAAACTTATGCATCAGAATGAAAAGATTACGCAGCTAGTGGCATCACTCAGCTTTCTTAATTCTGATGCCTTTAAAGGCCCAGGGTACATGCTGTAGTAGAGTTCATCTCTTTTCAGTCAGTTTACGTAATTCTACTCAGTGTCCTTGGAAAATAAAGTGCCTTTTTTATGTGGATTTAAATATGCATTCAGAATAGAAAATTGCATGTGTGCTCTGTGGGAATAAATACTGTCCTGCAGTTCAGTGCATTTCTTTGTTACTCTGCTCCCCACGTAAGTACAAACATTCATTTGATTTTAAAAATGTCCCTCCATAAATGGCTTTTTTACCTGTAGTGTAGACACAGGCAAGAACTGAAGAAAAAGAATTCTCCACAAAACATTGTTTATTCAGAGGCAGTAAGGTATACAGCTAGTTTGTTCTCATTGTTGTTGTTAACCAAGCTGACTTACGAGAATTTTCTTTTTATTCCAGCTCCATGAACCTCATGGAAATACTTCGCTTGGTGCACAGAAAAATTCTGGTTTCGTACTTGAAAGAATTTTATCAAATATTTATAAACAAATATAGTTATTCTTGCTGTATGGGCACAGATCATTAACACACACACACACACTTTTACTCCTCACACATCCTGATCTAGCACCAAAAGCTATTTCACATGAATTATCCCAGAGGACATCTGTTTGTGCAATAACCTTTGCACAAGCTCCTTTCAAATTAATGATAAGTATATACTTTATAGCTACAGGCATACCCCCCAATATAAAATAAAATAGAATTAAATTAAATTAAGTTATATTAATAAGTGCATACCTGTCAGGTATTTTCTAATTAACCACCTTGATATAGTCACCTGGTTAAAAATTAGTTAATGAGAGAGCAAGGCCGTTCCAAGTTTATGCATGAGTGAAACCTAACAAATTCAGTTGTTGATGAAATGAATGGTTGATAATATGAGAAAACAGTGATATTTGAATAAGACTAAAGACATCAAAAATACTTGAATATGTGTACATGTAGCTTATGTTATTGTCACCTACTCACATCCTCTAGGTCATCAGTTCTTCAAATCCAGTCTCAAGACCCCAGGCTCGGCATCAGGTAGGAATTTATGAAAATGCAAGTCCTCGGACTCCACCAGAGACCTACTGAATAAGAAGCTCTGGATGCGGGCCCTGCCATCTACTGTGGTTCCCTCAGTAGCTCTGAGGTGCTCTAACATCTGAAAGCCACTGCTTTAGCCCATAGAGAGCACTGAGTAGAGCTCCCATACAAAGCAGCCATTCAGAGGACTTTCTGTGATCACCTCTTTGACAATTACTTGAACCCAAATCCCTGCTTAGCATCTGTTTTTGGGGCAACCCAAATTAAGACAATGAGCTTACATATGTCAACACACACACACACACACACACAGTCTAGTCCTAACAACATGGTCTCACAGCAGACGTTACTTTGAATTAAAATATGTTTTCACATTTGTTTTCCTTATTTGAATAAGGAGTGAGTCTTTTAAGGGCAGAGGATAGCAGGTGTAATATTTTTTAAAATATCTGCTGGGCCTAGAGAAGTGTCTGGCAAATAGTAGTTGTTCAAGGACTTTTTGTGAAATAAATGTATAAATGGATGAAGTTGATGATTTTAAAAATATTTGTATTAATATTGATGATAAGAAGTATATCAAAAGTTATAGCTGAGTCAAGAAATGCTTAGAGTTGCTGGCACACAGCTGTGAAGCCCCAAGTTAGTTATGCACAGCCTAATAAGGAACATATATAATCATAGTGCCATTTAAGATTATGTAAACTGTTCCTGAGAATTGACAGTGAACTGTGTGCGTAGAAGGACACGTGTCATCTGGTTTCAAGTTATTTATTGCTGTGTTTGAAAGCTAATGATTTGTATTCATATTGGAACATTTGTTGCTACAAAGATAAATGTTTGAAGTATCTAAAAAGTTATTTTTCACATAAGAACTGAGATTTCAAGGTTAGAATACTTTATTCCCATAAAGAGGAGACATAAATGAAAGTGTTACCAAACTTCCAGTCTGGATGAAGGTCATGACAACATTACTGTGTGAAATGAAGAAAAAAAAAAAAAAAGAAAAAAAAAAAAGAAAGTATTTCGTCTAAATGGGACTGTCCCCATTGTGAGAAGCTATTTATTTCTGCCATACAGTCTATGTGGCAGAAATCTCCACTTGCTGCCTATTAGTTTTTAATTTTGTAACTTTAAATCGGTATAGTAATTTATAGCTTGTGTCCACAATATCTCTCAGAAAGACATATATTAAGAAGAAATTTATTATTATCTGTATTTCTTCCCTTGCATCAATTTCCCCTTGGTTATTGTAAACATCAAAGGGAAATACGTGGGCAGTATAATTGACATACTTAATACTTTCCAGCAATACTGTATATTGTATTTGAAATAGACCAGGGAACTTATGAAGCAATTGCTTGCAGAGCTCCACCAAATACATTTTTAAGTATACAAAATAAATTGAAACAATTCTTTCTAATGAAGCTTGGGAAGGCACAAGTTTCATTTATTCCAAAGATAATATCCTAGACCATGATCTAGAGTTCTTTCATGAAGAATAAAGAAGCCAACAAAATTCCCTATTTGGTTTGGATTAAATTTAATTCCCCACTGTTTTCTCTGTCTCCAGCTCTTTTGTACCTTTGCACCATCTTCCATCCCCCCCCCCCTTTTTTTTTCTTTTTACTTGTCTTCCTTACACCCTAGTTAGAATAAATGTCTGTTTACTGCATGGAGTCCCCTTCATTGTCATTCCATCAGCAGAGAGGTTTCCATCTTATCCTAGATCCTGGAAATGACCTTGCCCTTGTTTAAAGAACCATGGGGGGCTTATTATGAGAGTATAGCTTTAACATTCTCACCATAACAACAACAGCAAACTGGTAATTATGTGAGGTAAAGAAAGTGTTACCTAACCTTACTGTGTTAAAATTTTCTCAATACAAACATATATCAAATTATCTCATTGTACACATTGAACTTGCAATGTTATATATGTTATATCCCTATAAAGCTTGAAAAAAGTTATACTTTTAAAAACAAACAAAATCTGTGGAATTCCAATCCTTCATTTCCTTTTTGGTGATTCTTCTAACAAGATTATAATATCCAGACTATGTTTATTTTCTGTGATAACCATAGCATATGATTCTATGTTACTTCAGAAATACTAAATAACAAAGAAAATCTCATAACTTCAGGATGAAAGCTGAATCCCTTCAATAACAGGATTCTTAGGCAGAGATTTTTGCAAAGCAAGAAAAAAGGCAAGTAGCAATTTTCTTAACTTCTAATTTGCTGGCTCAGTTTTTCTTTTCTTTTTCTTTTTTTTTTTTAAATTGGAGAGTATCTAGTATCTAGAATTCTTTGGTTTATCAACTGGAGGGTTGAGTTTTTCCAATTTTGCACTTGCTATAAAAGATCATATTTTGAGCTCAAAACTGAGCTGTTAAGTTTTGGGGTGATGCATACTCTGAATTATTTATTTTTCCTTCAACACAGAACCACTGAGGAAAACTATACCAAAAGATTGCAGTTAAACAAGACAAAACTTATCTTCCCCTGGAAAAGAAACCATGTGGGAAAAACATTTCCCCTTTGGTGGAGTTACTGTAAGTTAAATGCAAAAATCTCCACATGCAGTTGGTGATGTTTTTTGCCAAAAAAAAAGGAAAACTATCAAGTCACTCAATTGAGTAAAAGAACAAACACTACAATAAAATAAGTGGCAGACTTACAAAGCACTTTTGGCATCTGGAGGTTAGAAATGTTACCGGTGAATATCCAAATGGTAAGAAAATAAATCTCAGGGGACTGGCAGATGAGTCAATAAAGTAGCAGAGGATGAATCAATGTTTAACAATTTAATCATCAGTTAATGGACCTTCTGATTAAGAGTCACAATTTCTTTAAGTAATGAAACAGACATGTCAAATTCAGAGCAGTGGGGATAGATATCAGAATCAGAGTAAAAGTGTATCCACTAACTGCAAAGAAACAGCAAGATGTTGCATTGTGAAAGGTCTTGGACTATAAAGGGATTTCTATAATAATTAATTGTTCATGGTATGAAATAATTTTTGTTGTTGTTTCATTTGTTTGTTTCATTTTCTTTGAACTCTTCTTCTGGTGGAGACATCGATAGAATACAAAGTTTGGACTTAAGCTCTTTGCTAAAAAAGGGGCTTTATGGCTTTATTGTTTTTTAATTAAAAAAAAAAATTTGTGAGTGTGACCAATCTCTGGAGGAACTAGAAAGGGCAACTACAAAATAACTTTATACAGGTTATATCTAAAAGTAAATTAGTGGAAACTTCTGAATAACTTATTAGGGAATGAGCAGATATTACTGTGCTTTAGTTTGTTAATCTGATCTTGAATAAATGTGCAAATTTCATTAGCATTTTGGACATTTTCAAAATTTCTTAAAAACCATGTATACAATTATTATGCTTTAAGAAATTAGGGTCTCAGATACCTCCAGCAACTAAGAGCTCTCTGGACCCCAAAGAACAATTGATAAATAACTATATTTGCAACAACTATGAAGCCCAACAAAAATCAAGCTTAATTAGGTTTTTATTGAATTCCAGAATACAATTTATTTTCTGAATAAACAGAGCACATTTTCATATGTTTGGCAATTTATTATTCTAGTTACCTTTTAGATTTTAAATTTTATTTTATTAAGCTATGGTATTTTTATCCTCCAAAATGATTGCTTCCTTTCCTAAGGTACATCCCCAGAAGCAATTACTACTTTCACTTTGACTCATTAATCTCTTCCTCTTCCACTTTGCTGCCAAGTGGAGGAGGACTCCCACCGCCTTGTACAGCATAATACAAATATCACAATACATTTCTGTTGATTTCTTCACCATATTTTTAAATTAAAATAATAGACTTTCTTTTCAGAGACTTTAGCAAAATATAATGTAAAGTATAGAGATTTCCCATATAATCACTGTCCCCCTCACATGTGTATCTTCTCCCATTATCAACATTCCCCGCCATAGTGGTATATTTGTTACAATTGATAAATCTACATTGATGCATCATTATCACTCAATATCCATAGTTTACATTAGGGGTCACTCTTGGTGTAGTACATGCTATGAATTTGAACAAATATATATTGAAAAGTATCCATTATTGCATTGTTATAAAAAGTAGTTTGATGGCTTTAAAAATTCTCTATGGTCCACCTACCCTTCCCTCTCCTCCCCATAACTCATGGTAACCACTCATCTTTTTTGTTGTCTCCATATTTTTGCCTTTTTCAGAATATCATGTAATTAAAATCATACAGTTTGTAGCTTTTTCAGATTGACTTATTTCACTTAGTACTATGCATTGAAGTTTCCTCCATAACATTACATGGCTTGATAGTTTTTTAAAGTGCTGAATGATATTCCATTGTTTGGATTTACCAGTTTTCCCATTCTCATAGTGAAGGCTATTTTGGTTACTTCAAAGTCTGGCAATTATGAATAAAGCTGATAGAAACATATATATGCAAGATCATTCAGATGACTAAAATGTCTTCCTTATATAGATTTTGTCTTTGTCCTTGTTCCTAGCTCACAGCTCCCAAAAGATGGGAACTCCTTTGTGATAATATTTGATCTCTTGTCCTCAGTTCCTGAAAAGGCTTCAGAGCCATAAAGGTGAAATGGGTGTCTTGTTCATAACAAGCACCCTTCAATCACAAATAAATTTATGTTAATAAGGTGACTTTTTGAAAACTCTTAAAGATGGGGGGTTGGTTGCTTGGGGAACAAACTACAAATAGAAGGTTGGAACTTTCAGTCCTACTCCCTGATTTCTGGGTGGGGAGAGGGGCTGGAAATGGAATCAATCATCAATAGCCAATTATTTAATCAATAGTGCCTGTGTAAAAAAACCTCCATGAACACTCCAAAGTAGGGGGTTTGGAAAGCTTCCAAGTTGGGAAACCAGAAGGCATCCATTACCACCACACTATGTGGGCCCCAAACTCCATGAGGACAGAAGCTCCTTTGTTCTCTTCATCTGGCTATTGATTTTTATTATTTAATTTTTTTGTAATAAACCAGTCATCTAATGAATTTCCTGAGTTCTGTGAGCCACTCTAGCAAATTGATTAAACACAAGGAGTGGAGGAGTTATGGGACCCTCCAATCAGGAGCACAAGTGAAAATAGCAGCTAGTATTGGCATCTAAAGTGGAGGAAGGTCTGGTGGGTCTGTGCTCTTAACCAGTGGAATCTGAGGCTATCTCTTGATAGGTAGTCAGAAATGAGTTGAATTGTAGGACATCTAGCTGGGATAGAGTTGCTTGTAAACACACACACACACACACACACACACACACACACACACATCAGAAATTGAGGTACAGAACACTTTTAGCTGCATTATATGATAGCTGTATATTTAATTTTTTTGAGGAATATCCATACTCTTTTCCAGACAATGATTGCAAAAGTTTATATTTCCATTAACGAAGCACAAGTGTTCTTTTTCATCACATCCTAGCCAACACTCATCTCCCCTATTTTATAGTAGCTATTCTAACAGGTAAGAGGTGATAGATAAGATTTCTTATTGTGGTTTTGATTTGCATTTCCCTGATGATTAATGATGTTTCTTTTTAGAGGCTTCAAATCTGGGCAATTTGTATATAGTCTTTGGAAAAAATGGCTATTCAGTTCCTCTGGCATCTTAAAAATAGATTATTTTATTTGCATTTGAATTATATGAGTTCCATATATATTTTGGATATTAAACCCTTATCAGATACATGCTTTTCAAAAATTTTCTCCCATTCATAGTTTGCCTTTTACTTTTTTGGTTGTATCAATGTGCAGGCTTTTTTTTTTTTTTTAAATATATAGCCTCCCTATTTATTCCTGTTTTTGTTGCCTTTCCTTTTGGTGTCATATCCAAAAGAATCACTGGCAATACAGAAGTCAAAAAGCTTTCTCTTTCTTTTACTTTAGAAATTTTAGAGTTTCATGTCATATATAAATATTTAATCCATTGCAAGTTCATTTTGGAGTGGTATAATATAGGGTTTTGATTTTATTCTTTTATATCTGATTATCCAGTTTTCTCTACACCATTGATTGAATAGACTATCTTTCCCCACTAAGTAAACTTGGCTCCACTGTCAAATATTACTCGATCACATATGAGAGGATTTCCTTCTGAGTTCTCCATTCTGTTCCATTGGTCTATGTGGCCAGTACCACAGTATTTCAAATAGTACAGTTTTTAAATACTGTTTGAAAAAAAGTGTGATGCCTTCAGCTTTGTTCTTCTTTCATGATTGCTTTGGCTATTCAGGTCTCTTGTGGCTCCACACCAACTTTAGGATTTTTTTTTCTGTTTCAGTGAAACATGCCATTGGAATTTTTGATAAAGGGTTCATTGAATCTATAGATGACTGGGTAGTATGAACATTTTAACAATATTATTTCTTCCAATCCATGAACACAAGATATCTTTCCATTTATTTGTGTCTTTTTCAGATGACTCACTGTTAGGGTATAAAAATGCAGTTGATTCTGTGTGCTGACTTTCAACTCTGCAATTTTAACATTTGTTTATTAGTACTAATTGTCTTTTGGTGGGATTTTTATGATTTTTATATATGAGATAATATCATCTGCAAACAAAGCCAGTTTACTTCTTTCTTTCCAATTCAGGTCCTTTTTTCTTTCCTAATTGTTCTGGCTAGGAATTGGCTTCCTTGTACTTACTCTATCTGACGTTAGTATTGAGATTATGCTGGCCTTATTAAATGAGTTTGGGAATGTTCACTCCACTTTATTTTTTTAAAGTTTGAGAATTGGTGGTAATTCTTCTTTAAATTTTTGATAGAATTCACCAGTGAAGACATCTGGTCGTGGACTTCTCTTTGTTGGGAGATCTTTAATGATGATTAAGTTTCCTTAGTCATTATTAATCTGTTTAGATTTTTTTGTTTCTTCATGGTTTAATCTTGGTTAATTGTATGATTCCAGGAATCTATCCATTTCTTCTAGCTTAACCAGCTTGTTGGTGTATAACTCTCATAGTCTCTTATGATCATTGCAGTTCTGTGGTATTATTGTAATGCCTCTTCTTTCATTGTTGATTTTATTTATCTGAGTCTTCTCTCTCTCATTTTAGTTATTATACTTAAAGTTTAGTCAATTTAATAAATATTTTCAATTAAACCAGATCTTAGTTTCATTGATCTTTTCTATTTTTTTCTGGTCTCTTACTTCTGCTGTGATCTTTTTTAGTTCTTTACTTCTGCTAAATTTGTGCTTAGTTTGTTACTTTTTTTTTTTTTTTTTTGGCCCTTTATGATGAAAGTTAAGTTGTTAATTTGAGGTCTTGTTTCTTGATGTAGACATTTATTGTGATAAGCTTCTCTCTTACAATTGCTTTTACTGCATCCTACAGGTTTTATTATGTTGAGTTTCCATTGTCATTTCTTTCAAGATATGTTTTAATTTCTATTTTTGTTTTTTCTTCTACCCAGAAATGTGTTTCTTCTGTTCAGGAGTCTCTTATTTAATTTTCACATGTTTGGACTTTTCTAGTTTACTTTATATTACTGGATTCTAGTCCTATACAGTTGTGCTCAGAAAATATGGTATGATTTCAATCTTATTAAATTTTCTAAGAGTGATTTTGTGTGTATATGCCACATCTTTATTCATTCGTCTGTTGATGGACCCTTAGGTTGCTTCTGTATCTTGGCTATTGTAAATACTGCTACTGTGAACACTGGGATGCATGTATCTTTTCAATTTAGTATTTTTGTTTTTTCAGATATATACCCAGGAATGGAGTTGCTGGATCATATGGTTTTTGTTTGTTTGTTTTTGTTTTTAAACCTCCATGCAACTTTCCACAGTGGCTACACCAATTTACACCCACTCGGGAGTAGGGTTCTTCCAATCCTGCTGTGGCTCACTGGTGGCTCAGGTGGCTGCTTAAGGCTGCAGGGTGGGTCTGAGATGACCCTGCAGAGTAACACAAGCTGAACTTCCCTAGCCGGGCCAGGCCCAGGGCGCAGCCCTGGGGAACGTTCCTGCGGCCTTGGAGTTGGGTCCACCCCTGGCAGCAAGGCACAGACTATGGGCCTCAGGGCTCCTGGAGGTCAGGAAGGCCAGCCAGCAGCATGGGGGCGTCCATCTGGATCTCACGCTGCAGGGACTTAACGTCTGCAGGGATCATGCCTTGGCCCTAAAGCCAGTCAGCAAGCAGGGAGGCCAAGAGTGGGAGAGCTGGCCTGGCCATCCTGGGGCCCGTCAGCCATGCCCATGTGAAAAGACTGGCTTAGGAATTCCTCCAGGTCAAAGCCGACACCCTAGCCAGCCTCACTGCCCTCTGGTGTGCCCGAGAACACAGGGGACAAGGGGTCCTCCACCTGCGACTTGGACAGCTGCTGGGTCACTAGGTTGACGTTCGGTGACTCTGAGACGGATGGCTGAGGGGGCCCCCAGGATCTGGACAGGGTGGGCCAGAGGGGAAGCAAGGCAGAACATTCAGGGCGCTGGGC
Organism: Camelus ferus; assembly: GCF_009834535.1. Lineage (NCBI taxonomy): Eukaryota > Metazoa > Chordata > Mammalia > Artiodactyla > Camelidae > Camelus > Camelus ferus. The sequence goes on from NC_045714.1 coordinate 24,650,427, forward strand.
CCCGGCAGCCCGCGGTGGGGCCAGGAGGCCGGAGGTGGTGGCGGTCTGGAGGGGGCAGGTGCAGGCTTGGGGGGCCGGGAGTCGGTCAGGCAGGCTGTGCTGGGGGGCTGGCGAGAGGGCTGGGAGGGGGGTCGTGGGTGCAGGGGGCCGGGCCATGTGAGTCCAGAGCTCCCGCAGACGTCGGTCATTGTGGCTGAGCACCAGCCCCGCCAGAGGGTCGGGGAGGGCCCCCCCAGAGGCCCCGGCCCAACGCTTCTGGCGCTCCGGCTCCTGCCACCGCCGCAGCTTCCCCTCCCGCTCCCGCTGGCGCTCCTGGGCTGTCACCAGGCTTACTAGGCTCAGGGGCTTCCAGAGGGGCCCTGGGGCCACCTCGGAGCCAGCTCCTCAAAGACTTGAGCAGGGCCGGCCTTGAGGGCTGCCTTGGTGTTGTCTGAGATGGCCCCATCCCTCTTCGGATGGGCTGGTTCACTGGCTAGCGGGACGGGATAGGGGTTGGGGGGGTGGGGGGCTGCAGTGTAAGATCAATGGTATCAGGAAGGGGGCGAGGAGGTGGGGCTGGCGAGGGAGGGTGGAACTCCATGGCACAGTCCTCACTGGGGCCCCAGGGACTGGGCATCTCAATGTTGAGGCAGTATGTTCACTGGCCAGTGTGTGAGGGGGTCCCTTTTCTCCACATCCTCATCAGCATTCATTATTTGTGTTCTTTTTAATAACAGCCATTCTGACAGATGTGAGGTGATACCTCATTGTGGTTTTGATTTGACATTTCCCTGATGTTAGTGACGTTGATCATCTTTTAAGTGCTTGTTGGCCATTTGCTTGTCTTCTTTGGGAAAAAAAGTCTATTCATATCTTGTGCTCATTTTTTAATTGTTTTTTAAATTTTGAGTTGTATGAGCTGCTTGTATATTTTGCATATTAACCCCTTATAGGTCATATCACTTACAAATATTTTCTCCTATTCAGTATTGTCCTTTGGTTTTGTTGGTGGTCATCTTTTCTGTGCAGAAGACTTTAATTAGATCTCATTTGCTTATTTTTGGCTTTATTTCCTCTGCTTTAAGAAGCAGATAAAAATGATTGCTATGATTTATGTTAAATAGTCTGCCTTTTCTGCCCGCTCCCCCCTCTCTCCAAGCGCCGCTCCAGCGGCACCACTCTCGCTTGGATCTCCAGCTAAGAGAGCGCCGCCGTTGTCTCCCTCCAGCCGCCATCATGATCATCTACTGGGGCCTCATCAGCCATAATGAGATATTCTCCAACATCTACAAGATCCGGGAGGTTGTGGAGGGCTGTGTCTGGAGGTGGAGGGGAAGATGGTCAGTAGGACAGAGGTTAACATTGATGACTTGCTCATTGGTGGAAATGCCTCTGCTGAAGGCCCCGAGGGTGAAGGTACCGAAAGCACAGTAATCACTGATGTCGATATTGTCATGAGCCATCACTTGCAGGAAACCAGCTTCACAAAATAAGCCTACAAAAAGTACATCAAAGATTACATGAAGTCAATCAAAGGGAAACTTGAAGAACAGTGACCAGAAAGAGTAAAACCTTTTATGACATGGGCTGCAGAACAAATCAAGCACATCCTTGCTAATTTCAAAAACTATCAGTTCTTTATTAGTGAAAACATGAATCCAGATGGCATGGTGGCTTTGCTGGACTACCGTGAGAATGGTGTGACCCCATATATGATTTTCTTTAAGGATGGTTTAGAAATGGAAAAATGTTAACAAATTTGGCTGCTACTTTGGATCTGTCACCTGTCGTCATAACTGGCTGGCCACTGCTTTCATCCACACAACACCAGGACTTAAAAACAAGTGGAACTGATGCCATCTTGAGCTTCATTTATTTTGATGTTGATTTACTTGGAATGGAGGCATTGTTTTTGAGAGAAAAAACATGTATAGGTTGTCTAAAAATAAAATGCATTTAAATTTAAAAAAAAACAAAAAAGAATAGTCTGCCTATGTTTTCCTCTAGTAGTTTTATGAATTCTCTTCTTACATTAGGTTTTTAATCCACTTCTTCTTTTTTTTTTTTTTATGTATTTGGTGTTAAGAGAATATTATAATATCATTCTTTTACAGGTAGCAGTCCAGTTTTCCAGCACCACTTATTGGAGAGACTGTCTTTCTTCCATTGTCTATTCTTGTTTCCTTTGTCAAAGATTAGTTGACTCTGGGTGTGTGGGTTTATTTCTGGGCTCTCTATTCTGTTCTGTTGAACTGTGTGTCTGTTTTTGTGCCAGTTTTATACTGTTTTGATTACTGTAGCTTTATAGTAAAATTTGAAGTCAGGGAGTGTGATTCCTCTAACTCGACTCTTTCTCAAGATTGGTTTGGCTATTCATGGTCTTTGCATTTCCATACAAATTTTAAAATTATTCTAATTCTCTGAAAATGCCATGGAATATTACTTAGCCATAAAAGAATGAAATTTTGCTATTTGCAACAACATGGATGGACTTGGAGGGTTTTATGCTAAGTGAAACTCAGACAGAGAAATACAAATGCTATACAATATTACTTATATGTGAAATCTGAAAATACAATAAATTGATGAAGACAATGAGAAAGAATCAGACTCACAGATATAGAGAACTAGTTACCAGTGGGAACAGGGATGGGGAAAAAGACAGTATAAGTGTAGAGGATTAAGAGGTACAAACTATTATGTATAAAATAAGCTACAAGAATATATTGTATGATGCAGGAAATATAGGTAATATTTTATAATAACCACAGAGTATAGACTTTACACATTTTAAATCACTATGTTGTACACCTGTAACTTATGTAATATTGTGCATCAACTATACTTCAAAAAATGAGGCTGAGTTGTAAAAAAAAAAAAGACTATAACATCAATCTGGAGAAAGCTTTGTTTTGTGTGTGTTTGACAAGAATGTTCATTCTGCTTGTGTTGAAAGGAATGTTCTCTTTATATTTGTTAGGTCAACTTGATCTAAAGTATAGCTCAAGTCCAGTATTTCCTTACTGCTTTTCTGTCTTGATGATCTATTCATTATTGAAAGTGAAGTATTGAAATAAGAGAAATTATGAGCTGAAATGATTTCTCTTGGCCCTGAACTCTGCCACGTTGGGGAAGGGTTGATGTGGGTCAAGTCAAAATTTTCTTCTATCTCCAGTGCATCCACGCTCATACTTTTTTGTTCCAACAGTGTGCTGGGACTTCTCCATTCAAAGCCTGGACTTCCAGATAGGCTTTTTCATGTGTGAGTGATTATCTGAGACAGGGCTCTTCAGGGGCCCCTGGATCATGGCTGGGAGGAACTGGAGCTAGTTCATGGACCACTTCAGGGCCAACAGCCAAGATCAAGGTCTACAAGCCTATTACTCAAAGTGCAGGTGGGCAAGGCTCCTCCTGGGTCCCATGGCATATGGTGCTGGATCCCATGACTCCCTCAAGGCACTTTAGTCTGTAAATAGATGCTAAATTTTTATTGTTTGGAAGGAGGCATGAACAACTATGTCTTATTCAGCCATATCTTTGTGATGTCACCTTTCTTCACTTCTTTTGTTTTATCCCTCAGAGTTCAGTGTTGTTTTCCTCATATAGATCTTGTACATATTTTGTTAGAGTTACGCCTGAATATTTCATTTTCAAGAATGCTGATGTAAATGATAATGTGTTTTAATTTCAAGTCCCACTTATTCTTTGTTGATATATAGGAAAGCAATTGGCTTATGTATATTAACCTTGTTTCCTGAAACCTTGCTATAACAGCTTAATAGTTTCAGGAAGTTTTTGTTGATTCTTTTGGATTTCGTTGATAATCAAAGTCAATTCTGGGCAAAGACAGTTTGAGTTCTTCCTTCCCAACCTGAATAACTTTTATTTTCTGACTTATTGCAACAATGACTTCCATTTTGGTGTTGCAAAGGAGTAGTAAGAGGGCATATTGTTCTTTGTTCCTAGTCATAGATGAGTTTCAAGTTTCTCATCATTTAGTAAGATGTTAGCTGGAGGTTTTGTGTATATATTATCAACGTGAGGAAGCTCCTGTCTATTGTCTATAATGTTTTAAGGTAAAACAGCTCAAACATTCTATTCCTAGTAGCACTTCTGCTGCAAAGACAAAGCAAAACAACTGAGAGGGAGGGAGAACTGAGAGCTCATTATAGCTCATGGTGCTTGACTCCTTCTTTTAACCCACCATGAATCCCTAACACTTCAAATGTATTCTTTAAGGGATTTGCTATCTTGTTGCATAAATGTTCTGTCCTGTTCAAATTTATTTTTTTTCTCAGTGTCCCATAGAATGCTTTGCCACAGTTGATGTCCAATACCTTTCAGTTGTTGGGGATTTATTGCTGAGTGAAATAATAAAGTGTAATAATAAAAAATATGGTATAGAATTGATGATTGCATCACTGATGGTTGCATTGTACTGTTTCCCAAGTACATTGGGTCTATATTTGAAGAAAAAAGCCTGATTATGTATTGCAGCACTTGGTAGCTTTTTATTCCTGATGGCTTGTGCACAGTGAACTAAATTATCTCAATAATAATTCCAATAGCTCTTATGCAATATGGGACAGAGATTCAAATAATTCACTTATGTTCTTTAGAGTTACTTTTTTATTTACACTAGTAGGACATTTACAAAAGGGAAAAATCACTCTGTTTTTGTACAGATTCACATGTGGTCACTTCAAGGTTCTCCACAAAGCACTAGGAGATACTTCATCCTATCGATAGATTGTTGTTGTCTCTTTAGCCAATAAGAATTTGACTCGGAGATACCTAATAAATAATAAAACATAAATGTCACCTATCCCTTGCAGCTGCAGAGGGCTCTGGTGTTACTAGCTCAGTCTGTGAATCACGGAGATTTAAAAACTGAAGCTAGGTGGGCTTTTGTGCATTGCATAGCTTATTACTGAAGTGACTATTACAAATACAAAGTGAGTTCAGTTCTTACCTTCCTTCTGTTCAGATAACAAACATAGCAACATAAATGTACAAAAGACCTCCCTCCAAAATTTTGTTACATTGGGACCCCATTTGTGATTGATGAATTATAATGTACAATATTTAAATCATTTTGGATACTATCATTTTTTAATATACACCTGTAGGAATTTCCAGGGTAAGGGCTATAATATAGATAAGAACGGTCAGGAAACTCACTTTCTTCTTTCCCCAACCACAAAGCACCCAAATTGTTAGATGGAGAAAGGAAGGTTCATAGTCAATTACCTGAGGTTTATAAGGCTAACTCTGCCACACTAATTATGTCCTAAACAGTATCTAAAAACTGTTTCTGTTAATCAAAAAACAATATGTGTGTGTGTGTGTGTGTGTGTGTGTGTGTGTGTGTATTTCCTTAAATCAAGGGAGCAGAATAAAGTAGTGTAATAAAAAATAGTGTGATGTGGAAACAGAATTAGTTTTATATTCTAGCTCTGCCATATGCTTATTGCCTGACTTTGGGCAAATTCCTTAACTGATTTAAATGTCAATACCATAGTCTTTAAATTGGCTTCCACATAGTTCTTAACATACAGGGTTTTTGTGAGAATTAAATAAATGAATAATGTTAAGTTACCAAATATAGTGCTGGACACATCAGCAGCATGCAGTGAATGTTAAGCAGAACTGTAACTACAAAATCCCAGTATCAATGCCAAAATTACTTAGTGATAAGTTTAAGAAATACAGAGTCCACCTTACATCTCAAAACTCTCCTGAAGAACAAAAAGTAAGATTTTAAGACATGAAGAGAGGGATTATATTCTTGCAAGGAAAGGCTTAATAGTACAGAGTTGTGAGTTATCCCCACATTCATTTAAAAATCTATCAACATTTATTTTTAGGTATTAGGAATTTATTTTAAATTTTGTCATAAAAACAAATGAGCTTTCCTCAATAAAATTATCCAAGATAATCATTAGAAATTATTTTAATTCATTCACTCTGCTTAAAAATATCATAGACTGTGTGTCTTATAAACAGTAGAAAATGAGGTCTCACAGTTTTAAAGGCTGAAGGGTCTAAACCCAAAGGATGGCAGATCTGGTGTCTGGTGAGGAGCCACCTCTTAGACAGCTGTCTTTTCGCAGTGTCCTCACATGGTGGAAGCAGCAAGGAAGCATCTCAGGCCTTTTTTATAAAGAGCTGCACAAGCTGCATCCATGAGGATCCCACCCTGATGACCAAGTCACCTCCCTAAGAGACCTATGTCTTAAAACCATCACCTCAGGAGTTACGATTTTGACATACAAATCTTCGGGGTACATAGACATTGAGACCATAGCACAAATGTAATTAAAATGTGTTACTGCTGGGTTAAATAAGAACTTTGTGTCAGAGTACACGGGAAAAGGAAAAGGTGGCCCCAGGGACGGCAAGAAGTGTAAGACTGGCTCCCTGACAGAGAGCCTAACACTGGTAATTCACATCTGTAACTTTCACATCCCCGTTATAAATATTCTGAATCCAGTGGATAAGAAACACCAGCAAGTCACAGTAGCATGAAACAAGCTCTAGGGTAGTGTTCACATCAGAGTGCCTCTGTTTCACACACATCTGTCTTAAGCCATAGCTTTTTTTTTTTTAACCTATCATGTTGCCTTTTGCTACTAATCAAATCAGCAAAGTGTAAATCAACATACACATTTCCATTTTCCCTTCAACTTCTCTTTGGTTCTTTAGGTCTAAAAATGTGGGGAAGAGAGGTGGAGAGTTGAAAGAGTAATAAAGCTTCTATTCAACATGCCAGGAGCTAATATTTAATATCATTCCAACTTAAGTGTTTTTGATTTAAAAAAAATCATCATCATCATTATCATAAAAAAGACAATTGTAAGTGAAAGTTGAAGAAACTTAATTAGACCTTTGTAACTAAAAATCAATACCATTAACATAATTAAATGTAACTGAGTACTGATTTAACCCTCTCTCCAAGACTCTAAAGGACAATAATAAATTAGAAAATACCACAAAGAGAGAACAAATAGGAAAAAACTACAGCAGAGTGCTAGAGACACAGTCCTCCCATGGGCCTGCTGTGGGCTGTCTGGCTGGGGTCTTGAAAAACCTTTAAAAAAAGAAACTGCTCACTGCTCTATAGGGTAATTTGTGCTGTTTTTTAAGAATCCCAAGTCTCCTGAGTCATCACTTGCCAAATTGACATTTGTTTTTCACTGTCATTTTAATGTGTGTGCCTGTTTGGGCTCCAAAATGTTTTATATATATATATATATATATATATATACACACACACATACACACACACACAGATTTTTGGAAGACAAAAGTTATTGTTTCTCTTTATAGATTAAGAAAATCAAGACACAGTAGTCAAAAATTGGAAGCAACACGTGTCTATCAATAGATAAATTAAAATATGATCTATATATGTATATACATACATATATAAATAATATACATATAAATAAACATATAAATATGTTTATACATTTTCTTTCCTTTTTTCCTTTCTTTAAAGAGGAAGGACATTCTGACAAATGCTACAACATGGATGAAGCTTGATAACATTATGCTAAGTGAAATAAACCAGTCACAAAATGACAGATGCTGTATGAGTCCACTTATATGAGGCACCTGGAGTATTCAGACTTACAGAGACAGGAAGGGGAATGGTGGTGGCTAGGGACCTAAGGGGAGGTGGAAATGAAAAGTTAGTGTTTAGTGGATACAAAATTTTAATTGGAAACGTTGCAAAAGTTTTGAAGTTGTATGATGGTGATGGTTGCATTACAATGTGAAGGTTCTTAATATACTTTAAACGGTTAAAATAGTAAATTTTATTTTGTATATATTATGTAACACTTAAATCAGCAGATATGAATCTCAGTTCACAGATTCTGAAGTACAAGAAATTTAATTCTATTTCAAGCCCTAATTGATCCAAGGTGGCAAAAAAATTTGCTTCAATCACTTAATCCTACCAGCTCCTTTCCCTCCTTTTGTTCAAGTGTCCCAGGGGAGGAAGCTCACATAAAATCAAGCTTTTCAGTATGTGAGGACCTACCTTGTCTTCAACAGCTCTATGAGGTCAGTGTCTACTGAGATACCTCTTAATCCAGGACCATGCATATTCCAATTAAGAAGTCCCTTTTTTCACATATAAAACTGGCTTAAAAGAATCTCAGAAAGTCTGGTGCAGCTGGGGTCTTGTTGCCCACCTAGGGAGGACTCAGGGCCCACAAGCACGTCCTAAACCCTCTCAGCTCTCAAGTCCCTTAAACCCCTCTAGGCTCTTGCTCCCTCTCTTAAGCCCATGATACTCTCATTATCTCTCCTCCATTTTTTGACCCTTTTCCAATACTGAAAAAAATCCTTTTACTTTTTAAAAATCTGAACAGTACTGGGGGATATTTAGTAAAGTTTTGTGGAAAGGTCTTTTTTTCTCCCTTTTATTTTCTCCAAACTTTTGTGGTCTCCGGTCTCTAAATGTGGAGTATTTGGGAGTTAAAAGTTAGAGCCTACCAGCCTTTTTCATGGTTCATAATGTTACAATCCCTCTCCAAGGGAAGGAGCACAGAATAGAACATCTGAAGATGAATGGAAATGTTTGACAGAGAGAGAATGGGAGAAATAACTAGCATATGTAATACTCAACTACACAAAACAATTAAGTGTTATTGAGTCATAGTTGCACTTTTAAATGCAAAGTAACCACTCCAAATGTTCAAAAATTCAGAGCTGCAGAAGTCTTCATGCTGTGCCCAAAGGCCAGGCAGTGCTGTGTGCCTTGGGTGCAAGAAGTTATTCTTCTCTTGCTCATTCTCTTTCCCTTTCTTCCCTCTGCACTTCTCTGCTTTCTTCAGCTTTCTCTTCTTGAAGGTACTGTGAAAATCAGTGGAAAAAAAGTAATTAAAAAAGGTAGACATTCTAACAAAAACTGTAATAGGTTTCTTTGGAAAAATAATGCAAAGAACTGTTCTATAACAGATGTTCCACATATAACACATGTGGAACATATATGGGTGAAGTATTGAGCCAGAATTTTATATTTAAAACTTCCCAAAATTTTTTCAGGTAAAATAAATAGCCTAATTTTACAGTAAAGGAAACAACGCTTCTGAAATTAAACATGTTGGGCAATTTTACTCCAGCCATTCAGCTATTAAGTGACATCTCATTCCACTGCAGGCCATTCTGTCCTCAAATCTCATACTCATGAAGGAATTCTGTGTTTCCATTCACTAACACTCAGTTTCATAAATTGGTACAACACTTCATGCCTCTGAGAACATTTTGAAAATTTCTTGAGACCTACAGCTATTAAACCTACACTGCTGATGGGAATGAAGCTTGATGAAGCCATTACAGAAAACAGCATGGAGATTCCTCAAAAAACTAAAAATAGACTTACCTTATGATCCAGCAATCTCACTTCTGGGTATATATTCAGAAGGAAATCTAATTCAAAAAGATACCTGCACCCCAGTGTTCATAGCAGCATTATATATAATAGCCAAGACATGGAAGCAACCTAAATTTCCATCAACAGATAACTGGGTAAAGAAGTTGTGGCATATTTATACAATGGAATAATACTCAGCCATAAAAAAGAATAAAATAATGCCATTTGCAGCAACATGTATGGACCTAGAGATCGTCATTCTAAGTGAAGTAATCCAGAAAAAGAAATTATGAGAGTTTGAGATTTGCAAATGTTAGCCATTATATATAAAAATAGATTTTAAAAAGTTTCTTTTGTATAGCACATTGTGCTGTATACCAGAAATTAAACAAATAAACAAACATGTCTTTTAAATAAGTAAAAAAATCTAACAGCCAGGACAAAGTCCCCTGATGGCCTCCAGAATGGGTACTTTTTCACAGGGAGATAACTTGCTGCTTTTCTCACAGCCCTGCTGTCCATAGAATGGTTTCCAGGTCTCTATTGTGGATTCAAGTGAGTTGGGTTTCATGTTCTATCCAAGGGTGCATGTATGTGTGTGTGTGTGTGTGTGTGTGTGTGTGTGTGTGTGTACATGGTTTCCAGGGATCAGCTGGCAAACAGAAAAGATGTAGATTGACAATTGGCAGGCAGTCAAGATCAATAACTGAAACTGGATAATCTGACATCAAACAAACCTCACTTACCACATTTTGCTTTCACGTCTCTGACATTCCTACTACTGATGCTGTTTTCAGCATTCTGTTGACAACCTTATGGCATTTTGCTCTAAATTAAAATGTATGGGGAAAAAATGAGCCATTTTGTTACAAGTTGAATTGCTGACATTTTCTTCCTTTGACAAGTCCTGACTTATCTCCCAGCACTATCACATGTGTGCTAGTGTATTTTTTTGTGTTTTGTCTCACTTTAAATGAGCTATAATCCTTTACATCATAGTATTGATTATGCTTTTAAAAAAGATTCTCTAATTCCATTATACTTCCTAATCAACTTATATCATTTTGCATGAGATTTTTTTCTTACCACACAAAATGTTTTTATTTTACATTAGTCTATATGTCATTTGCAGAATGTTGAATTATATCTCCAAGATTTATTTTGAAAAGTGTTAGTTTGCTTTTAAAAAAAGGCCATTTGACAATTTCAGTTTCTTTTTCTGATGTGTGTTTCTGCTTATTTATTGAATACATATTTGTTATACCAGCACTCATAGGCAGTGCTGAAGTTAAAATCATATTAATCATTAATTAAAATGAAATTTAAAATAATGAATATTAATGTAACAATGTATGTTAAGTTGTCACCAAATGCTAGATAGCATGCAAAAGGGCTTTATAACTCCTTAAATAATAATAATAAACATTCATTGAATGTTTATGCCCTGAGGAATTTCAATTTTGTTTATATAAAGAACATTTCTCAGGAACACTCTATGATGTAGGTACTGCAGTTATTCCCATATTCAGATGAGAAGTTAAGGCAAAGAAGAAACTAAGTGACTTGATCACAGATAGTAAGTGGCAGAGACAGGATTCTAAGCCTCTTAATCACTGCAGTTTTTTGTAGGTATTGGTGTTTTTGTCATTGTATATTTTGCTTTACTATCTACAAAGCATATAAAAGATCAAAGTCCTCCAAAGGAAAGCACTTAAATTCCCATTTGCCCACAAAGTTTACCTAGAAGTTTACTTAGGAAGTTTAATCCCTCTTTCACAGCATCTCCTTTACTAGATATGACAGAAAAAGCTTCAAGAGCATTTAGTGTGTTGCCTCCAACCTCACAGCTATTTAAAAATGTCAGAGCCACCAGTTTTGGGATACCTTGCTGTACTGAAGGACTCAAATAGGAGTAAGGGGCTCAGTTTGCACCCATTTTTTTCCTAATTTTGCCTTCAAGTAATTACTCTGTAATAACACTTACTTTTACAAGTTTGTTCTGCCCTATATCTCAGGTACAATATTAGGTTCTACTATAATTATTATGATTTTGTCACCTGTCCTAGTGAACATTTTTATATTTTTTAATTGCCCTTGAAATAGTTCTTTCTGAAGTCTTTCAAACCCTATTAGACAATTACTTGATGATGGGAAATCTTCTTTTGTCTGTTTCACAATTACTCTTCAGTCTTTCTCAGAGTAGGAACTCAGTAAATGTTTGTTGAAATGAATTAAAAGAAATTGACCTGCAGTGATGGTAAATGGCTCACAACATACCATCATACATTCTTTAAAGTGTACTTAAGTCTAGAGGTTTGAGGATCTAGGCAGATGAGAAATTTAGTTCTATATATATTTATTCAAAGTTCTTACCATGTCTTTCTTTTTTCTTAAATGTACTCCCAATACATTTTGTTGAATTTACATATAATGAAATGTGCATATCACAAGTGCAGAGTTCCCTAAGCTCATTCAAAACTAACACATACAAATAAAATATGATAGTATTTCATCTGTGCACAGGAGGCAATCTGAACAGATGTTGTAAAGAAAATTATTTTAATTAATACACTTCTGATATGGGTTGAATTGTGCCCCCCAAAATGTATGTGTTGAAGTTCTTACTCTCAGTACCTCAGAATGTGACCATACTTGGAAAATAGGGTCATTGTAGAAATAATTAGTTAAGAATACAGAAATAAAACCAAGTTAAGATTGGAAGTTACACTGTCACAGCCAAGGAGAGAGACTTGAACACATTCTTCTCTAGTTCCTCCAGGTAGAAAATGGCCCTGCTGACACCTTGATCTCAGTATTTTAGACTCCAGGACTGAGACAAGAGGATAGAAATTATTTCAAGCATCTTTTCTGACGATATGCCATGAAACTAGAAATCAACCACAGAAAAGCAAAGGAGGACTAAAACAACACTATGGAGATCAAACAACATGCTACTAAGAAAGCAATGGGTCGATGATGAAATCAAAGAGGAAATCAAAAAAATACTTTGAAACAAACAACAATAAAAATACAATCACACAAAAGCTATGGGATGCAGCAAAAGCAGTCCTAGGAGGGAAGTTCATAATGATACAGGCTTTCCTCAAAAAACAAGAATAATCTCAAGTAAACAGCCTAACCTGCCACCTAAAAGGATAAGAAAAAGAAAAGCAAACAAAACCTAAATTCATCAGAAGGAAGGAAATAATAAAGATCAGGGAGGAAATAAAATAGAGATTCAAAAAATAGAAAAAATCAATTAAACCAAGAGCTGTTTTTTTGAAAGAGTAAAAAAAAATTGACACACCCCTGGCCAGGCTCGCTAAGAAACAAAGAGAAATAACACGAATAAAATAAGAAAGGAAAATGGAGAAATTACAACTAATATCACAGAAATACAAAAAAAAAAAAAAAAAAGTAAGAATACTATGGACAATCATATAGAAACAAATTGGACAATGTAGAAGAAATGGACAAGTTTCTGGAAACATGCAGTCTATGAAGACTAAATTAAGAAGAAATTGACCACTTGAACAGACCAATCAGTTACAAATGAAGTAGAATCAGCAATTTAAAAAAAAAACCTCCCTACAAACAAAAGCCCAAGACCGAATGGCTTCACCAGGGAATCATACCAAACATAAAAAGAAGAGCTCATACCAGTCCTTCTCAAACTATTCCAAAAGAGCTGAAAAGGAGGGAGTGCTCTCAAACTCATTCTATGAAGCCACCATCCCCCTGATATCAAAACCAAAGGCACAACCAAGGAGTAAAATTACAGGGCAATATCATTGATGAATATAGATGCAAAAGTCCTCAACAAAACATTAAGCAAACAGAATCCAATAGCACATGAAAATGATCATACACCATTATCAAGTTGGTTCATCCCAGGGTTACAAGGGTGGTTCATCATAAGCAAATCAATAAATATGATACACCACATCAACAAGAGAAAGGACATAAACCACATGTTCATCTCAATGGATGCAGAAAAATCATTTGATAAAATTCAACACCCATTTATTATAAAAACTCTAAGGTGGGTAGAGAGGGAACATATCTCAACATAATAAAATTACTGATGACAAACCCACAGCCAGCATAGTACTCAATGGTGAAAAACTGAAAGCCTTCCCACTAAAACCTGGAACAAGACAAGGATGCTCACTCTCACCACTTTTATTCAGCACAGTCTTGGTAGTCCTAGCCATGGCAGTCAGGCAAGAAAAAGACATGAAAAGGAATCCAAATTGGAGAGAAGATGTAAAATTGTCACTTTATGCAGATGGCATGATACTATATATACAAAACCCTAAAAGCTCTACACAAAAACTACTAGAGATGGTAAAAGTATGGCAAGATAGTAGGATGTAAGATTAGATAACATACAGAAATCAGTGCATTTCTTTACACTAATAATGAATTAACAGGAAAAGAAAGTGTAGAAGCAATCCATTTTAAAATTGAATCCAAAATAATAAAATATTTAGGAATAAATCTGAACAAGGAGATGAAAGACTTATACATGGAGACTTACACAAAATATTGATTAAGGAAATTGAAGATGACTTAACAAAATGGAAGACATCCCATGCTCTTGGATTGGAATAATCAATATTAAAATGGCCACACTGTCCAAGGCAATCTACCAATTTAATATGATCCATATCAAATTACCCAGGGCATTTTTCACAGAATTACAACAAATAATACTAAAATTTATGTGGAATCACAAAAGATCCAGACCTGCCAAAGCAATACTGAAGAAAAAGAATGAAGCTGGAGGAATAACTCTCCCAAATTCAGACAATACTACAGAGCTACAGTAGTCAAAACAGTGTGGTATTGGCATAAAGACAAACATATGGATCAATGGAGCAGAACTAGAGAACACAGAAATAAACCCACAGACCTACAGTCTTTGACAAAGGGGGCAAGAGCATAAAATGGAGAAAAGACAACTCTTCAGCAAGTGATGTTGGGAAAACTGGACAGCAGCATGTAAATCAATGAAGTTAGAGCACTCCCTCACCCCATACACAAAAATAAGCTCACATTGGCTTAAAGCCTTAAATATAAGACAAGACATGATAAACCTCCTAGAAGAAAACATAAGCAAAACATTCTCTGACATAAATCTTAGCAATGTTTTTCCTATGGCAGTCTACCCAGACAATAGAAATAAAATAAAAAATTAACAAATAGGGACCTAATTAAACTTATCAGCTTGTTCACAACAAGGGAAACCACAAGAAAAACGAAATGACAACCTACAAAATGGGACAAAATATTTGTAAAAGATGAGACTGACAAGGACTTAATTTCCAGAATATATAAATGGCTCATACAACTTAACAACAAAAACAACAACAACAACAATAAGTAAATAAACAATCCAATCCAAAAATGGGCAGAAGACCTAAACAAGCAGTTCTCCAATGAAGACATACAAATGGCCAATAGGCACATGAAAAAATGCTCAATATCACTAATTATCAGAGAAATGCAAATCAAAACTACAATGATATACCTCACACTAGTCAAAATGACCATGATTCAAAAGTTCATAAAAGATAAATGCTGGAGAGGGTGTGGAGAAAAAAAAAAAAAAAAAACCCTCCTACATTGTTGGTAGGAATGTAGTTTGGTGCAGACATTATGGAAAACAGCATGGAGATTCCACAAAAGACTAAAAATAGACTTACCATATGACCCAGCAATCCCAGTGTTGGGCATATGTCCAGAGGGAACTTTAATTTGAAAAGATACATACACCCCAGTGTTCACAGCAGCACTATATACAATAGCCAAGACATGGCTGCAACCTAAATGACCATTGAAAAATTACTGGATAAAGAAGTTGTGGTATATTTATACAATGGAATACTACTCAATGATAAAACAAAATAAAATAATGTCATTTGCAGCAACATGGATGGACCTGAAGATTATCATTCTAAGTGAAGTAAGACAGAAAAAGAAAGAAAATACCATATGATATCACTCGTATGTGGAATCTAAAAAAAAAAAAAGACATTGATGTACTCATCTACAAAACAGAAACATACTCACAGACATACTAAACAATCCTATGGTTACCAGAGAAAGAGAGTAGGAAGGGACAAATTTGGGAGCTTGAGATTTATAAATATTAGCCACTAAATATAAAAATAGATTAACAAAAAAAGGTTTTTCTATATAGCACAGGAAACTATATTCAATATCTTGTAATAACATTTAATGAAAATGAATATATGTATGTACATGCATGGTTGGGACATTACACTGTACACAAGAAATTGACCCACTCATTGTAACTGACTGTAATTAAATTTTTTAAAATTTAAGAAATATGACAAAAAATCAGTGAGCTAGAAGAAAAAGTGAGACACCTCTGGGACAATATAAAGCACACAACATTCATATTGCAGGGATCCCCTGAAGGAGAAGAGACAGAGAAAAGGCCCAGGAAAATATCTGAAGAGATAATAGCTGAAAATTTCCCTAATGTGGGGAAGGAAACAGCCACCCAGCCCTGGAAGTGCAGTGAGTCCCACCCAGGATTACCCCAAAGAGGAGCCCACCAAGACATATTATCCTTAAAATTTCAAAAATTAAAGATAAAGAGAGAATATCAAAAGTGTCAAGGGAAAAGCAACAAATAACATACAAGGGAATGCCATAAGGTTATCAGCTGCTTTTTCAACAGAAACCCTGCAGGCCAGAAGGGAGTGGCATGATATATTTAAAGTGATGAAAGAAAAACCTACAGCTAAGAATATTATATCCAGCAAGGCTCTTGTTCAGATATTTTGGAGAAATTAAAAGCTTTGCAGACAAGCAAAAGATCAAAGAATTTAGCACCACCAAACCAGCTTTACAACAAATGCTAAAGGAACTTCTCTAAGCCGAGAAGGAAAGGCCACAACTAGAAACAAACAAACAAAAAAGCTCACTGGTAAAGACACATTTCAAATACATTCTCAAACCTGTCACATCTTGCCTCCCAAAGGTATTCATTCAGCAATACCGGCATGTCTTCTTGGCCAAATGCTGGGCTGGAGACCTGTAATACACTGGAAACCAAGGCATAGACTCTGTTCCCAGGTGGCTGAGCCTCAGTTATAATAAAATGCAGAGAAAGCTGTTGTAGGCAGAGTACTAGATAATTAAAATTATGACCTATCCCCTTCTCACAATTCTTAAAATCATTATTCATTTTTCTTACCCTGATACTCCTTCAGGATACACAGGATCTTAGCAAAGTTCCCCAGGGCAAAGCAGACTCAGTGCTGGGCAAGGGAGACATTGTGGACCCCATCCTGGCTGTGCTGAGTAGGAGAATTTCCCTTTGACTCCCACTGAGACCTACTGCCCACATTCCACTGTCTCCTAGGTATTCAGGGATAACCCCACTGTCTTGTGAGCAGATCACTTGCTACCCAAAGATCTACATTGCACATACAGAAGGCAACGTGTTTTAAAATATCTCTGCTACTTTACATTGATTGTCAAAGTATTTTACTTAAATTTAGATGTTTACAGATGGTTGAGGGGAGAGAGGAAGAAAGACAAGTGGACATAGATGGGGTTGGACACAGAATTTCACATGTCTAGGTGTCACAAGGGACAACTTCCACTCAGTGGCTCACCTTATATTTGTGACTTTTAGTAGACTTCCTTTAGCTTCCACATGAGATTGAAGAAGAAAAACATATGTCTCTCTCTCTCTGTATATATAGACACATGCTTTTATAAATATATATAGGTATATATACATTTATACATCATATATATATATATATACCCTAAAGAAATTCTTAGTTTATAAAACATGTTCTGATGAAGGTTAAATTAGAAAAGACCACTTTTGCAGAGTGGAGTGTTTCTCATAAGCAGTTACACAGGGCCCTCTGGTGGCCTTGTGAGAAATGGCATGAGTGCTGCTTGGCTCCATGGATTTGTTAGACAACATTCACACTTACACAACATCAGTCTTGCTGTTAGAAGAAACCAAATTTTGTAAGTCAAAGTTTTGGTGGTCCCTTGTAGTGGAAGTCCTTGTCTGGACCATGACATAACAGGGCACTTCCTAGGTGCAATGTCTCAGGGAGAGTTGGTGGAGTACCTGAGTCAGGCCCTGGGTCCAGAGCAGAGAACAGAGAGGAGGTCACTGCCTCACAGGACCGGAAGGGAGAGGCTGGGAACATGCTGGGGTCACTTGTCCACATCCCAGCTCTGTGTGTCTGATACATAGAAATTAGTCCTATCCAACAAAGGACATTTATGGCATTTTGACGTTTATATTAACACTAAAACCTAAATAAAAATGAGAAATCTATCACACAACATATTTATCTAATTTCACCTAAATTTATGTAGAACTTGAAAAAATGAGACCACCCTATATTAATTACCAGTAACTTTTTCAGATGAGTTATTATCACATCCATTTAAAACTTTAGAAAACATGAATTTAATGGTTGCATAGATTCCTATAATCCTTTTAATTAAAGGACGTGTTTCTATTGTTCCTGCTCCCAGCTTCCTCCACAACTATGTCTTGTTCTTCTTTGAAATTGGAGCCAAATTCTACCCTACACAGGCAGGTTCTAAATCTAGGATCACTCCCTGAACTTCCTGATCTTGGTCTCCATCCTTTTCTCCTAGGCTGGCAAGCACTTCACACCACGTCTTCTGTCTTTCTGTGGATTCAGAGGTTTGCTCAGATCAGAATTCTCCTCAATCAGTTTCCAACCTGCTCTCTGCACAGTGCTTGACCTGTACTAAATTCTCAGTTAAGACCTGGAAACAGTAAATCTAAGTGAGTTTGCATTATTGCTGATGTCACCCTAAACCTAGATTTAAATCCTGGAAAATAATCAGTGTTATCTTGAAGCAAAAGGACTGGTTCATTGTTTGCAAGGTTTGTAAACCAGGTACACATCACCTTCGCCTATAACTCAAAGTATGTTCCTGGGTGGTTGAGGAGTTGAAGGATTTTTAAAAGCAAACCCCACAGAATATATTGGTGGGAGACTTGCGAGGGGATTGGAAGGCCTTTACAGACTGACTACACATTTTTGTAGATGGACCCCAAGTTTTCCATGATTGACTGACATCTACTTAAAGGCTTTACCAAGTGGGACCCTTAGAGTTTTGTTTTGTGGCTTTCTAAGAACTCTGGAGTATTTTACTAAACCCCAGGTCTGTCATGAGCTACACAGTATCTCATGTTTCCCACACCTCCAACTGGCCAAGGGATGTTTGGGGTTCTGTACTGAAGGCATTTTCTGGAGGTGAATTTGGCTTTGCATTCAGACTCTGATGTGATGATTTTTGGCCAAGTCCTACAAACTGACACAGAGCCTGTGCTCCTAACCATGAAGTTGGAGCTTCAGCCCAGGCAGCTCTTCCTTCTGGTCTTCTGATCTCTGCTTCATCTGCTCCCAGTTAAATCAGGGGCTTCTGTCTTTCCTCTTCTAGGGAGAACCTGGAACTTCTTCCCTCTGAGGACCCATGTTCTCTGCATCAGGGGCTCCATCTCTGGGCAGAGAAGAGAGAGGCTGATGATCATGAACACACTCAGTTACCTCAGACATTGGGATCACTCTGTCCTTACTTTGATTAGACATGATGGCCACTCCTTTTTCCCCATTTGTGGCTTTGGGCCAAAGGTAGATCTACTTCCCCTGCAGAAGCTGAATGGCAAAGATGCCACTCCTGGAAGCCGGAGCAGGAGTGGTGCAGAGGGTCCCTGCAGGGGCAGCCTGAGGGGTGTCAGGGCCTGTGAGTAGCTCCCAGGGGTCCTGGCATAAGGCTCTAAACTTCCTGCCAATTCTCATGCACCTGATATATTTTCTTAAGGCTCTTTACTCATATGAGCTCACCTGAGTGCCGCTAATGTTTTGAAATTCCCTCGGGTGGATCACACCTAGGACACTGCTTTTAAGTCGGTGACCTCCCTTATTTTTAATTTAAAATAAATTTTATTTGATGCAAAAAACAATGATAATCACTATCCTTATATATTATACAGACTGACACAGCAGGCCACAAGTAATAAATTATCTGTGATAAGAATAATCAGGACGTGTATATTCAGAGACACATAAGGAACACTGGGAGTCCCAGCACTGCAGGTGAGGGGAGTCAGGAGAGACTGGCTAATACTGACAGCAGTGTCCTTTGCTCGGGCTCTGGAGCTGTCACAGGCAGGAGAGGTGTAGCTGGCTCTTGGTCTCCAGATGTTTCCACAGTGGGTTCCGGAGCTGGTGCTGTACCTCCAAGAAGGGAAACTATCATCAGTCTGCTTTTCCACATGTCTCCCAAAGACAGGAAAGTCCTCACTGACAATCAGAGATGTCTCAGTCCCAAATCCCACCACCAGGGGGTGTTCTTAGACTGCAGTCCAGGGGAACTAAGCCTCCTCATTGCTCCTGGCCCTGTTACAGCCTCAGGAGGCTCTGCTCTGTCTGGTCCAGGGCCTTCCCCTTCCCACTCGCCCCATCACCCACCCTGCATCCTCCTCACAATCACCCTCTGCCTCTAGGGTCCAGGTGCTCCAGCTGTGCCAGGAGAAATTGGGCCTGGTGCCCCAGGTCTGGGCTAAGCATGCTGAGCTCTATGTAAGCCAGTAGCATCTTCAGGAAGGGGAGTCCTGGGGGCTGGTGGAAATCCTCTGGGCACTGGTGCAGCCAGGTGCCCAGGATGGAGGATTTGGCCTGTGGGTAGCCACGGGGGCAGCAAAGTCAGAGGCCTGGCCTTGACTTCCACACTGCACTCCCAGGGATATGAGCATTTTTGCCTTTGGCTCCTGCTATCCAGAGGCCGGTTCTACTCAATGTCCTATCTAACATGGCAGTCTTGCCAGAGGCAGGTCTGAGCATAGAGGAGGGGTTTCTACAAGACTTTGGAAGTGACAGCCCTTTAACAGTGGTGTGACAACCTCTCCGCATCTTCAGGGATGCCTGACACACTGCTCTGTCCCTCTCTGTGCCCCTCCCCACTGGATGTCTCTTCCGTGAGGACAGGCAGGCTGTCTGCTCTGGGCACTTCTCTCTTGGGAAGACAGGCGCTGCTCTATGAGCACCTGACCCAGGAGGGAAAAAGCAGGCTGTGTCTCCCACCGAGAGTTCCCATGGGCCTCCTCACAACTCAGATTTCAGCTTGTGTACCTACCAGCTGTCTAACCCTTCATGGCCCCTGCCTGGATCTCCTCCTGTGCCTGCCACTCACCTCCCAAAGGCAGGCTGAGCTGTCCCCTCAGATTCACTGGGTCCCCTGAGCACCAGCTGAGTCCCCACCATTGAGGTTCCACCAGAGAGCAGGCTGCTTTCCACCTCTTGTGTTCTGGGTCCCAGGAAGGGGATGGAGGTAGGGCTGAGACAGAGAGGGAATGGCTGTGCATTCTCTGAGGGGCTGACTCTGTCCTCTGACATCCTGAATGCTCCTCACAGCACCAAAGCCTTGTCCATGGCTCTCTGGTCCTCCTTTCTTCTTTGCCAGGCTAAGCCCTAAGACTTCTGCTCTCAAGCCAGAATCATAAGTTGTGTGGGGCCATGGTTTTGCCTGCTCCTTCCCATTGACTAAGCCCCAGCTCCACACTGTTTTTGGAGCAGGAAACTCACTGTTCCAGCTGTTCCAGTGTCCATTGTACTCATCACAGTAAGGGAGGGCACATCCCTACGTAGAGGAGAGCAGGAAGCCATCTAATGGACTGTACTAAGAACACTACCTGGATGTGATGTCTAGTGTGACAGTGTGACTCCCAGCAGAATGGAAGCCCTGAACGCAGACCTGGTGTCTTCCTGATGCATTAAACGATGGTTTTTCCTAGAAAATCACCTGTCCTTAGTGGCCCTTCCTATATATTTGAAAAATGAGCTCAACCAACCCCATCACACAGGTCTGAGTGGATCTGGGGCCACACTGCTCCCTCCCAAGGATCCCTGCTCTAACTTTCCTAGGACAGGGACACCTAATCTAATCACAAATCCTTTTTCAACTGTAAATATGAATTTTCTTCTCAGGTGAGCATGAATCCAGCCACTCTATGCTGAATAAACCCATATCCTACCACAAGGAGCATAGCAATCTTGCAGGACTTGTCCCTTTTCTCTCAAAGTGAAGATATCTGCCTTGTGGAAAGTAGTCCCAATTATTGCAAGGCAAATGTCCTTTTAAGTCCATGAAGAAACCCATCCCTTCCCAGATTCCTACTTCACACCAGACTAACTGCTTTTCTCTCCATAAGTAGGTTCCTTTCTCTGGCAAAGTGTGGCTTAGCGACTGTCCAGTGATTATACAGGGATTCTCTTCCAAGCAGGTTTGAAAAATTCCTGGGGTCTGCACCATTCCCTGTGAGACTGAGCCTGGTGTTCTGGCAAGATAATTCCTACTTACTGCAAGTCAAAATTACTCCTAACTCTGGTGAAGTAACCCGTCCATCTTTACACTGTGTTTTATGTTACCCTTGAGTTACTCCTTTTCTCAACATATGCAAATTCCCTCCTAAGAAGCATAGAAACCCAGGCACTCTAGAGCAATTTTTTTAATCTTATCATAATTAGTATGGCAAATATCATGAGATAATCCCTCTTACAAAGTTAAAAATCTCATTGCTCTTGGGAGAGTAATCCCCATTATTGGAAGCCAAATCAGGTCTTAACAGGGGTGAAGAAATTATCGATTATCATCATGAGATTATTTCCATTTGCAGTCCTGATTATAATCCCTTTTTACTGTAAATATGGGTTTCCTCATCAGTTGAGAAGTAGCCAGGCACTCTCAGGTGATCATCCATAACTTTCTCCAGGTGGTGCCAAATCTTATGCGATCTTCCCTTTTATCATGAGATTTAGCCCACTACTCTGGAGAAAGGAATTCTCATTATTGCAAATCAAATCTATTCCCCTCTGAAGGGAAGAAATCACACCATAGCCAGATTCAGTCCTTCATCACTCCTGAGTCTAAATCCATTTCTCTGTAAGGATGGATTTTTTTTCTCAAGTGAGCATGAATCCAGCCACTCCCTGCTGAATATACCCATATCCTCTCACAAGGGACTCAGCAATCTCTCCAGTCTCTCAGGAGTGTAATCCCTGTTATTAGAAGCCAACTGTGTTCGTAACACAGATGAAGGAATCATCACGGCTAACTATACCCTTTTGCAGTCTTGAGAACAGATCACTTTTACTGTAAATATGGGCTCCCTTCTCAGGCTAGCTGTCACCCAGGCACTCTCAGGTGGTCAATAATAATCCTCTCCCGGTGAAGACAAATCTAGTGAGATTTGCCATTTTCTCATGGGATATAGCCTGTTCTTCTGGGGAAAGTAGTTCACCTTATTAAAAATCAAAACTAATCATTCCCAAAAGGAAGAAATCACTCCACCGACAGATTCTGCCTTTTATCACTCCTGAGACTAACTTCTTTAGTCTGTAAGAATGGATTTTCTTCTCAGGGGAGTGTGAGTCCAGCCTCTCTTGGCTGCATTAACCCATATCCACTCACAAGGGGCTCAGCAGCCTCGTGAGGTTTGTCCCTTCTCTTGGGAATTAACTTGCCAGGATGCCAGGCTTGGTCTCACAGGGAATGTTTCAAGTCCCATGTGATTTTCACCCCTGCTTTGAAGAGAACCCCTGGATAATCAAAGGGCAGCGGCTAAACCACACTTTGCCAGATATAGAAACTCATATATGAGGAGAAAAGAAGTTAGTCTCTGGTGTGAAGCAGGAAAGATTCTGGTGATGGAAAAATTTCTTCACAGACTTAAGAGGAAATATGCCTCAGAATAATTGTAATTACACTCCCCAGAGAAGGGGGCTTAGTCTTGTGAGGAAAGGTACAAGCCTTGCGGTACTGCTGAGCCCCTTGTGAGAGGATTTTGGTTTATTCAGCTGAGAGACGCTGAATTCATGCTCACCTGAGAAGAAAATCCACCCTTACAGAGAAAAGGAGTTAGTCTTAGGGGTGATGAAGGACAGAATCTGGTGAAATAATGATTTTTTTTCTTCAAGGAATAGATTTGATTTCCAATAAGAATTACTGTTCCCAGAGGAGGGGGGTGAATCCCTTGAGTAATGGGCAGACTATGTGAGACTTGGCTCCACCTGGAGGTGACTTGGGATGATTACCTAAGAATGCCTGGGCTACTGTTTGCCACAGAAGGAACCCATATTTACAGTTTTATTCTCAGTATTTATTCTCAGGACTGCCAAAAAAAAAAAAAAATCTAGTGTTGATGATTTTTCAACTCTGTGAAGAATAGACTCAACTTCCAATAACAGTGATTACTCTCCCAAGAGCAATGATTTTGTATCTCCAGAAATTAAAAAAAAATCCATGAGATTTGTGATCCTAATTGTGATATGACAAAAAAAATTAATCTCCAGAGAGTGCCTGGGTTTCTACTCTTCTTAGAAGGGAAACTGTATATATTGAGAAAAAGAAATAACTCTCCTGGGTAAAGTAAAACCTAATGTAAAGATGGACGGATTACTTCAATGGAGTTAGGAACAGTTTTTACTTGCAATAATTGGGAATTCTCTTGCCAGAACATCAGTCTTTGTCTCATGGTGAATGGTTCAAATCCCACGAGACTTTCAAACTCACTTGGAAGAGAATACCTGAATAATGACTCGACAGTGACAGTGGCAACCACATGCTGCAAATAAAGAAACTCTACATGCGGAGAAAAGGAGTTACAGCCTCTGGTGTGAAGTAGAAAAGAATCTGGTGAGGGATGGATTTATTCATGTACTTTAAGAACTTTATTTTGCAGTAATTGGGATTTCTCTTGCCAGAGCACTGGTCTTAGTCTTGCGAGAAAAGGGACAAATCTTGTGAGATTGCTGAGCCCCTTGTGAGATATGTTTTTATTCAGCTAAGAGAGGCTGGACTCACACTCACCTAAGAAGAAAATCCATCCTTACAGAGGAAAGGAGTTAATCTCAGGAGTGGTGAAGGGCAGAATCTGGTGATGGAACGATTTCTTCCCTTCAAGGAAAATAATTTGACTTTTAATAATGAGAATTACTTTCTGCAGGGAAGCGGGCTAACTCCTGTGAGAGAAGGGCAAATCTCAGGAGATTTGGCCCCATCTGGAGAGGTTTAGGGGTGATTCCCTGAGAGTATCTTGGGCTACTGCTTGCCTGAGTAGGGAACCCATATTTACAGTTGATAAAGTATTTGTGGTTCCATTTGGTGTCCCTGTCCTAGGAGAGTGAGAGCAGGGGTTCCTGGGAGGGAGAAGTGTGGTCCCAAAAGCCCATCAGACCTGTGTAATAGGGCCGGCTGAGCTCATTCCACACTGATACAGGAAGGCCAAGTAGGACATGTGCTTTTCTAGGGAAAACCATCATTTAATGCATCAAGCAGACATCAAGCCTGCTCTCCAGGGCTTCCATTCTACTGGAAGTCACACTGTCACAACAGACATCACATTCATGTAGTCCTCTGTAAAATCATGTGACAGCTTCCTGGTCTCGTCTAGATATGGGTGTGTCCTCTCTTACTGTGATGAGTAAGCATACCCCAGGACCAGCTGAACAGTTGAGTTTCTTTGATTGAAGAAGGAACTCCCTGCCCCCAAAACACTGTGGAGCTGTGAGCTCCATGAATGGGCAGGTGCAGGCAGAACCCTTGATTCCACTCATCTTATGATTCTGGATTGAGAGCAGAAGACCTGTGGCTTCTCCTGGCAAAGAGGAAAGGAGAACTGGAGAGCTGTGGGCAAGGCTTTGGTGCTGTGAGGAGCATCTGGGAGGTCAGAGAAAAGAGTCAGCACCTAAGAAATCCATAGCCATTCCCTCCCCACTTCAGACCTGCCTCCACACCCTTCCTGGGGCCCAGAAAAAGGGATAGAGAGCAGCCTGCTCAGCCTCTGTTGGAGCCTCAATGGTGGGGATTCATCTGGCGTGCAGGGGACCCAGTGAGCCTCAGGGGACAGCTCAGGTGAGTGGTGGGGGCAGGAGGAGTCCCAGGCAGGACCCCTGGAATATCAGGCAGCAGGTAGGTGCAGGAGCTAAAGTCTGAGATGTGAGGAGGCCCACAGGAAGCCTGGGTGGGAGACTCAAGCCTGTTCTTTCCCTCCTGGGTCAGATGCTCACAGAGCAGCTCCTGTCTTCCTGAGAGAGTAATGCCCAGAGCAGGTAGCCTATCTGAACTCACAGCACTGACATTCAGCGGGGAGGGGCAGTGAGAGGGACAGAGCAGTGTGTCAGAGCAGTGTCCTTGAAGATGTGGAGAGGTTGTCATACCACTGATCAAGGGCTGTCACTTCTGAAGGCTTGTCAGTCCTACCTCTGTGTCCAAGCCTACCTCTGCCAAGACTGACAGGTTTTTTTTTTGTTTTTTTTTTTTTTAGCTTGACTCCTTTTATTGTGAATTAGTTCGCATGCAAAGCTATTGAAAACTGCAATTAGTTTTTTTTTTTTACATTTTTTATTGATTTATAATCATTTTACAATGTTGTGTCAAATTCCAGTGTTCACAATTTTTCAGTTATTCATGGACATATACACACTCATTGTCACATTTTTTTCTCTGTGAGTTATCATAACATTTTGTGTATATTTCCCTGTGCTATACAGTGTACTCTATTCTACAATTTTGAAATCCCAGTCTATCCCTTCCCACCCTCCACCCCCCTGGTAACCACAAGTCTGTATTCTCTGTCTGTGAGTCTATTTCTGTCCTTTATTTATGCTTTGTTTTTGTTTGTTTGTTTGTTTTTGTTTTTGTTTTTTAGATTCCACATATGAGCAATCTCATATGGTATTTTTCTTTCTCTTTCTGGCTTACTTCACTTAGAATGACATTCTCCAGGAGCATCCATGTTGCTGCAAATGGCATTATGTTGTCGGTTTTTATGGCTGAGTAGTATTCCATTGTATAAATATACCACATCTTCTTTATCCAGTCACCTGTTGATGGACATTTAGGCTGTCTCCATGTCTTGGCTATTGTAAATAGTGCTGCTATGAACATTGGGGTGCAGGTGTCATCCTGAAGTAGATTTCCTTCTGGATACAAGCCCAGGAGTGGGATTCCTGGGTCATATGGTAAGTGTATTCCTAGTCTTTGAGGAATCTCCACACTGTTTTCCATAGTGGCTGCAGCAAACTGCATTCCCACCAGCAGTGTAGGAGGGTTCCCCTTTCTCCACAGCCTCTCCAGCATTTATCATTTGTGGATTTTTGAATGACGGCCATTCTGACTGGTGTGAGGTGATACCTCATTGTAGTTTTGATTTGCATTTCTCTGATAATTAGTGATATTGAGCATTTTTTCATGTGCCAAGACTGACAATTTTGATGGTATATGGATTAGAACTGGCCTCTGAATGACAGGAGCCAAAGGCAAAGAATCCCACAGCCCCACAGGGCTGCCCTGGGAGAGCAGTGTGGAAGGAAAGGCCAGGCCTCTGACTCTGCTGCCCCCTGACAACCAGCAGGGCCACGTCCTTCATCCAAGGTACCTGCCTGCACCAGTGTGCAGATTTCCACCAGCCCCCAGAATTTCCCTGCCTGAAGATGCTACTGGATTACATAGAACTCAGCATGCCTGGCTCAGACCTGAAGCACCAGGCCCAATTTCTCCTGGCACAGCTGGAGCACCTGGACCCTAGAGGCAGAGGGTGATTGTGAGGAGGATGCAGGGTGGGTGATGGGGTGAGTGGGAAGGGGAAGGCCCTGGACCAGACAGAGCAGAGCCTCCTGAGGCTGGAACAGGGCCAGGAGCAATGAGGAGGCTTAGTTCCCCTGGACTGCAGTCTAAGAACACCCCCTGGTGGTGGGATTTGGGACTGAGACATCTCTGATTGTCAGTGAGGAGTTTCCTGTCTTTGGGAGACATGTGGAAAAGCAGTCAGACTGATGATAGTTTCCCTTCTTGGAGGTACAGCACCAGCTCCGGAACCCACTGTGGAAACATCTGGAGACCAAGAGCCAGCTACACCTCTCCTGCCTGTGACAGCTCCAGAGCCCGAGCAAAGGACACTGCTCTCAGTATTAGCCAGTCTCTCCTGACTCCCCTCACCTGTAGTGCTGGGACCCCCAGTGTTCCTAATGTGTCTATGACTATTCAGTTCCTGATTATTCTTATCAGTTATTACTTATTATGTGCCCTATTGTGTCTCCCTGGGTAATATATGTGATTGATTATCACTTTTTTTTTGGATTAAATAACAATTTTACAAGTTAAAAATAAGGCAGGTCACCTGTTAAAGAAAGTGCCCTGGATGTGATCAATTAAGCTCATATGAGCAGAAAGAGACTTAGATGAGAATCTGCAGGAATCTCAGAGCCTCATGTCAGGGGCCTGGGAAGTGACCACAGGCCCTACCACCCCTCAGAGTCCCCCAACTGTGACTCAATACAGACCTAGGGTTAAGTTACATACTCTCAAGTTCTTAGAAAACCACAAATCAAAACTCTAAGTAGACCTCTGAAGCTGCTAAGGGTCCCACTTGGTAAAACCACTAAGGAGATGCTCTGATGTCAGCCAATCATGTAAAATTTGGGGTCCATCGGCAAGAACGTGTAGTCAGTCTGCAAGGGCCTTCCATTCCCCTTAGAAGTCTCCCAACTATATATTCTCTGGGGTTTGCTTTTAAACATCCTTCAACCTCTCAACCACCTAGGAACACACTTTCAGTTACACGTAAAGGCTGTGTATTCCTGGTCTGCAAGCCTGGCAAAAACTAAACCAGTTCTTTTGCTTCAAGTTAACCCTGATTCTTTTCCAGGATTTAATTCTAATTTTAAGAGAACATCAATAATAATGCATAACTCATTTAGAGTTACTGTACAAAGAGCAGACTGGGCATTGATTGAGGAGCATCCAGGTTTCGGAGGAGCTCTGACTCCACAGAAAAAGAGAAGACATGGTGTGAACTGCCTGCCATCCTAGGAAAGAATGGTAGAGATCATGATCAGGGCAAAAAACACATGATCATCTGAATAGATGCAGAAAAAGCATTTGATAAAATTCAACACCCATTTATGATTAAAAAAAAAAAGAAAAACCTTACCAAAGTGGGTGTAGAGGGAACATATCTCAGCATAATAAAAACTGTTTATAACAAACCTACAGCCAGCATAGTACTTAACAGTGAAAAACTGAAAACCTTCCCACTAAAATCTGGGAAAAGACAACATTGTCCACTCTCACCACTTCTATTCAACATAGTCTTGGAAGTCCTAGCCACAGCAATCAGGCAAGAAAAAGAAATAAAAAGGATCCAAATTGGAAAAGAAGAAGTAAAATTGTCATTATATGTGAATGACATACTATATATAGAAAACCTGAAAAGTACCATTAAAAAAAAAAAAACACCTCTAGAGCTAATAAAATAATTTGGCAAGGTAGCAGGACACAAGATTAACATACACAAATCAGTTGAATTTCTTTACACTAACAAGTGAATCAAGAGTAAAGGAAAGAAACAATCCCTTTTAAAATTACATCCAAAACAATAAAATACTTAGGAATAAATCTGACAAAGGAGATGAAAGACGTACAGGTGGAGAACAACAAAACTTTGATTAAGGAAATTAAAGAAGACTTAAAAAATGGAAAGATAACCCATGCTCCTGGGTTGGAAGAATCAATATCATTAAAATGGTCATTCTGCCCCAGGCAATCTACAGATTTAATGCAATCCCTATCAAATTACCCAGGACAGTTTTTACCAAACTGGAACAATAATCTTAAAATTTATATGGAATCAAACGGAATTTCAGGGCTGGGGAAGGTGGAAGAATTGGGGGGGGATCTTGATTCGGGTGGTAGCGGCTGAGGAACGCAGCAAGAGCTAAGGGTGTAGTTAGGGAACTGGAACCAGCTTAACTCCTTTCTGCCCATTTATCTTTGTATTAAGCCCCTTTGACACCTTCTTCTTAGTGCTCAAGTTCCAAGGATGGTTTAGGAGGGAAGAACCTGGCAGGATCCCTACTTTGCCCTCTTTCCCTTTTTTTTTTTTTTTTTTTTGACTTTCTATTTCTGCCTCCTTTGCATCTTCCTGTGTCTTCTCCATTCCATATAACTCTACTCACTGCCCCCCACAGCACCCCGTTCTTTTCCTCAGAATCTCCTCTCCCCTTCTCTAGCTCGATTTCTTCTGCCTCACAGCTGACCACCACCGGCCTGCTCTCCTGAGTGAAGTCATGAAGGTGGTGAACCTGAAGCAAGCCATTTTGCAAGCTTGGAAGGAGCGATGGAGTGACTACCAGTGGGCAATCAACATGAAGACATTTTTTCCCAAAGGAGCCACCTGGGACATTCTCAACCTGGCAGAAGCACTGCTGGAGCAGGCCATGATTGGACCTTCCCCCAAACCTCTCATCCTGTCCTACCTGAAGTATGCCATCAGTTCCCAGATGGTGTCCTGCTCCTCTGTCCTCACAGCTATCAGGAAGTTTGATGACTTTTCCCGGGACCTGTGTGTCCAGGCCTTGCTGGACATCATGGACATGTTTTGTGACCGACTGAGCTGTCACAACAAAGCAGAGGAGTGCACTTGGGCTGTGCCAGGCCCTTCTCAGCGCCCTCTACTGGCTGCTGCACCGCACCGCAGCCTCTGCTGAGCGGCTCCTGGGACGGGCTGGAGGCTGGCACTCCTGCTGCAGCTGCCAAGAAGCAGCTTGCCATGTGCCTTCAGCGCCTGGAGAAGACCGTCAGCAGCACCAAGAACCGGGCCCTGCTCTACATGGCCAAACTAGAGGAGGCTTCCTCCTGGACTGCCATTGAGCACTGCCTCTTGAAGCCTGGGGATATCCTGGCTGGTCTCAGCAGCCCCCAGCTCCAGAGCCAGGCCAAGCAGTGCAGCACGCTTATCAGGAGCATCCCCACCATGCTGTCCGTGCCCTCGGAGCAGCTGCACAAGACTGGCTTCCCCACCGTCCATGCTGTGGTCCTGCTCGAGGGCACCAAGAATCTGACAGGTGAGAGACAGCCAGCCTGCTGGTGAAGAGCAGCATATGCCCACCCCACCTTGTGCCCTGGAGCCCTGGAAAGCTCGCTTCGTGGGTATCATCGAGTCCCCTGAGGGTACTGGAGAGCTCAAGTGGACAGTTTTCCCCTTCCTTAAGCTTCCACAGGTTTTGGTGAAGTTGAAGAAATACTCTCATGGGGACAAGGACTTTACTGAGGATGTCAGTTCTGCTTTTGAGTTCCTGCTGAAGCTCACCCCCTTGCTGGACAAGGCTGACCAGCGCTGCCGCTGTGACTGTACAAGCTTCCTGCCCCAGGAATGCAGCAAGCAGGGGCTTCTGTCTGAAACTAGTATGAACATCATAATGGCCAAGCTCAAAGCAGACCGGGAGCATGCACCGTGGCTGAAATCAGATGAAAATGCCAACCTCCAGCCCAACCCTGGGCTGATCCTCTGTGCAGAGCCCACAGTCACCAACATCCTCAGAACAATGGACGCAGCCACTCTGAGACCCTGGAGGGGCTGCTGGGTGTCCTGGGCCACATGCTGTCAGCAAAGAGCCTGAACTTGTTGCTGGCTGCAGCCATCAGCCACAGGGAAGTTTAACTCCTTTGCCTGGAAATTCATCAATTTGAATGAATTCACTACACACAGCAGTGAAGAAAGCACCAAGGAGGCCTCGGTATGAGCCTTGCTCTTTGACATCTCCTTCCTCATGTGGTGCCATGTGGCCCAGACCTCTGGCTCAGAGGTCATCCTGTCCGAGTCAAGCACAGGAACAGAGGTGTTCTTTGAGACATGGTTGCAGGTGTGCATGCACGATGAGGGCAAAATCCTGAACCCTGACCACCCCTACCTCCAGCCAGACTCCACCAAAGTGGAGTCCCTTGTAGTTCTGCTCAGCAACTCCTCAGAGATGAAGCTGGTGCAGATGAAGTGGCACAAAGCCTGCCTCAGCATTTCAGTGGCCATCTTGGAAATCCTTAACACCTGAGAGAATGGGGTTCTGGCCTTCGAGTCCATCCAGAAAATCACCTATAATATCAAAGGGAAGGTTTGCAATGTGGCAGTGTGTGCCGTGGCTTGGCTGGTGACCTGTGTGTGGATGCTGGAGCTGGATGAGCGTGAGAAGTCACTGCAGATGATCCGCCTGCTGGCAGGGCTGCTGTACAGCAAGAACACACTGCAATTCTACAATGAGAGGGTGGTGATCATGAGCTCCATCCTGGAGCACATGTGTGCTGATGCACTGCAGCAGACAGCCACGCAGATCAAGTTCCCATCCACGGGCGGGGACACCATGCCCTACTGGAAACTGCTGCCCCAAAGTGACATCAAGAAGGTGCTGATGGACGTTATTTGCCAAGGTGCTGGAGAGCAGATGGGTGGACAGCCGCTCCAGCCACATCTTTGACGCCCTATTGCACATGGGAGGCATCTACTGGTTCTGCAACAACCTGATTAGGGAACTACTGAAGCAGATGCAGAAGGAGCACCTGCTGCGGGTGGTGGAGCTGCCCTACACCATCTTCTGTCTGGACATGTGGCAGGGGGACCCTGGTCCTGCTGGGCCACATCCTGCCCAGTCTGCTCACTGACTCCTCCAAGTGGCACAGCCTCATGGACCCCCTGGCACCACTCTGGCCAAGCTGGCCATCTGGTGTGCCCTGAGTTCCTACTCCTCCCACAAGGGGCAGGTGTCCTCCCGCTGAAAGAAGAGAAACTGTGAGGACATCGAAGATTACATCAGCCTCTTCCCACTGGACAACATGCAGCCCTCAAAGCTGATGTGACTGCTGAACTCCAATGAGGAAGATGCAAGTATCCTCTCGAGTCTCACCAACCGATCCATGAGCAGCTCCCTGTCAGCCTCCCAGCTCCACAAATTTAACATGAGACCCGCTGAACTGAGTGCTGGCCAACCTGTTCCTGCTTATCTCCTCCATCCTGGGGTTGCAGCCCACACATGCAATCTGTTCAGTGGTTCATGGAGCAGTGCATGGACTGCCTGGAGCAGGGCAGCCAGGGCACTATCCTGCAGTTCATGCCCTTCACCACTGTATCAGAACTAGTGAAGGTGTCAGCCATGTCCAGCCTCAATGTGGTTCTGGCCATCACAGACCTCAGACTGCCCCTGAGCTGCCAGGTTGCTGCCAAGGCCATTGCTGCCTTCTGAGGGGCTTGGATTGGCCACCAGGGCTGGCAGGAGAGGGTCCAAGCCCCAGGCACCTCAGAAGGGAACCGTGAGGAGAGCTGAGACATCATTGCTTATAGCCACATGACATAACAGCCCTCGGTCAGTCGGTTTCCAGATCTTTCCCCTGCTCTTGACCTCTAAGAAGGCTCCCAGTCTCTTGTAATTTCCTCTCTCCACTGCCAGCACCTGGCTCCTTAGCTCAGGGCAGCCTTCCTGTTTTGCACCCGTACCACCACTCCTCCCCTCCCACAGGTAGCTTTACCTCTGAGGGACTGCACAGGTGCAGGGTCTGTGTGTATACATGTATATGTGTATATGTGTATATTTATATGGAATCACAAAAGGCTCAGAATTGCCAAAGTAATATTGAAAAAGAATGAAGCTGGAGGAATAACCCTCCCAGATCAGACAATATTACAGAGCTACAGGCATCAAAATAGCATGATATTGACATAAAAACAGACATATAGATCAATGGAACAGAATAGACAGCCCAGAAGTTAATCCACAGACCTACGGTCAATTAATGTTTGACAAAGGAGACAAGAATATACAATGTAGAACACAGTCTCTTCAGCAAGTGATATTGAGTAAACTGGACAGCAGCATGTAAATCAATGAAGATAGAACACTCCCTTCACCCCACATACAAAAATAAACTCAAAATGGCTTAAAGACTTAAATATAAGACAAGACATGATAAATCTCCTAGAAGAAAATATAGGCAAAAGATCCTCTGACATAAATCTTAGCAACGTTCTCTTAGGGCAGTCTACCCAGGCAATGGAAATAAAAGCAAAAGTAAACAAATGGGATCTAATTAAACTCATAAGCATTTGCACAGCAAAGGAAATGATAAGCAAAATGTAACAACAACTTATGGAATGTGAGAAAATGTATGCAAATGATGTGACTGACAAAGGCTTAATTTCCAGAGTATATAAACAGCACATATAATTTAATAACAACAACAAAACAACCCTATCCAAAAATGGGCAGAGCACCTAAACAAGCAATTCTCCAATGAAGACATACAAATGGCCAGTAGGTATAAGAAAAAAATGCTAAATATCACTAATTTTAAGAGAAATGAAAATCAAAACTGCAGTGACATATCACCTCACACCAGTCAGAATGGCCACCATTCAAAAGTTCATGAATGATAAATCCTGGAGAGGGCGTGGAGAAAACAGAACCCTCCTACACTGCTGGTGGGAATGCAGTTTGGTGTAGCCATTATTGAAAACTGGAAATTCCTCAAAAAACTAAAAATAGACTTACCCTATGATCCAGCAATCCCACTTCTGGGTATATATCCGGAGGGAACTCTAATGTGGAAAGATACCTGCACCCCAATGTTTACAGCACCACTATATACAATAGCCAAGACCTGGGAGCAACATAAATGTAGAAACATTTGACTGGATAAACAAATTGTGGTATATTTACACAATGGAATACTGCTCTGCTGTGAAAAAGAATAAAATAATGTCATTTGCAGCAACATGGATGGACCTATAGATCATCATTTTAGGTGAAGTAAGCCAAGAAAAGAAAGAAAAATACCATATATTACACATATGTGGAATCTTAAAAAAAAGAAAGGACACTATGAACTCATCTACAAAACAGAAACAGACTCACAGACTTAGTAAACAATCTTAGGGTTACCAGGGAAAGGGGTGGGAGAGATAAATTTGGGAGTTTGAGATTTATGAATGTTAGTCACTATATATACAGACAGATTTTTTTAAAATGTTTCTTCTGTATAGCACAGAGACCTATGCTTAATATCTTGTAATAACATATTAATGGAAAATTTGCTACAGCTACCACCTGACATAGAAGAGGAGAGTTAGTTATCCTGGGCTAGAACCCATCCCTTCACAAGTCCTTGTCCACCACCCTGAGAGCACTGAGTCCTCCTCCCAGGAACAGGCTGACATGAAGACACATTTCCAGTGAACCTGGGTCAGCAGAGGCCGCCCCCAGGACAGGCCACAGGGGAGATGGGAGCAAGTCCACCTTCTCCCCCAGGGCAACCCCCCTCACCTGGCCACCACTGACCCCTGACAGCACCGTGCCCACCTCCCAGGAGCCAACTCACCTGGAAACAAGTGTCCCAGGAACGTGGAGCAGCAGTGGGGAGAGAGGAGCTGCCCCTGATAAACTGGTATATTTGTACCTATCTCCTCTGCAATATGGCTTGGGGGTGGTCTCTGCTGCCCCAGCTTTGCTGGAGGCACCTCCTCATGTCAGCCTGCTCCTGGAGGCAGGCGGGGTGTGGTCAGTGGGCAGTGGTGGTGGGTTAGGAGAGCTGCCCTGTGCGAACCTATGGATCTGCTTCAATCTTCCCCACGTCCGGTCTGGGGGCAGCCTCTGCTGCCCCAGCTTCCTGGGATGCCCGTCTCTTGATCTGCCTGCTCCTGGGAGGCAGGCGCGGTGCATTCTGGGGGTGGCAGCAGTGGTAAAGGGGGGAATGGGGCTGCCCTGTGCGAGTACGGGGATTCGTTCCCACTTCCCGCTGTCACTGCTGCTGCCTCCCCCACATCGATTGCACCATGCCTGCCTCCCAGCAGCAGACTGACCTGTAACCTGTATCCCGCCAACCTGGGGCAAGCTGTGGGGGAGATGGGAGCAAGATGACCAGAGCGGTACATCCGGGGCAGGCCCCCTACAACTGCCTCCATCGCCACCCCCCAAACCCGACCTCACTGCACAGGCCTCCTGGGAGCAAGCTAACCAGGAGACATGCATCCGGGGAACCTGGGGAAGCAGATGCTGCCTCCAAGCCAGGTCTCAGGGGAGATGGAAACAAATCCAGGGGCTCACACCAGGAAGCCCCCCTCCCAACGTGGCCGCCTTAGCCCCCTGACCTCACTGTGAGCAAGGCTTCCCAGGAGTTGGCCCACCTGGGGATGTGCCTCCAGTGAACCTGCACAGCAGAGGCTGCCCCCAGGCAAGGCCACGGGGAAGGTGGGAACAAATCCACTGGCTCTCACAGGGCAGCTCCCCTTATCCCACCTTCACGGCTGTCACACCTGCCATTGTCCCTGCTGCTCCCTGACTGGACCGCACAGGCCTCTAGGGTGCAGTCTAACCTAAAGACAAATGTGAGGCAGCACAGGCCACCCCCAGGCCAGGCAGTGGGGGAGATGGGAGAAAGTGACTGGCTCCCAAGGGGCAGCCCCCCTCCCCTCACCACTACCTCCAATGCTACTGCCTCTGCCATCTTCCCAGCCCCCTGGCCACGCTGCACCCATGGTCTTACTAAAGTGGGTATAGAGGGAACATGTCTCAACATAATAAAAGCTATGAAAAACCTACAGTCACCACAATACCATACCAAGAGAGCCGAAAGCCTTTCTGCTAAAATCTGGAACAAGACAAGGATACTCACTCATGTGTGTAATCTTACAAAAAAACAAACAAACAAAAAAAGACACTATGACCTCATCTACAAAACAGACTTACAGACTTAGTAAACAATCTTACGGTTACCAGGGAGAGGAGGTGGGAAAAGATAAATTTAGGAGTTTGAGATTTACAAATGTTAGTCACTGAATACAAAAATAGATTTTTTTTTAAAAAAAGTCTCTTCTGTATAGCACAGAGACCTATGCTTAGTATCTCGTAATAACCTATAATGGAAAAGCAGCTACAGCTGCTACAGCCACTACCAAAAGAAACAAGGATAGGAGAGTGAGTTACCCTGGGCTAGAGCTCAGCTCCTCCTAAAGTCCTTGCCTGCTGCTGATGCTGCCCCCTGACCACACTGCACCCTTCCTCCCAGGAGCAGGCTGACATGAAGACATGCGACCAGTGAACCTGGGGCAGCAGAGGCCACCCCCAGGACAAACCACAGGGGAGATGGAAGCAAGTCCACCTGCTCCCCAGGGGCAGCCATGCTCCCACCACCACCACAGCCACCTTCCCAGCTGCTGCTGCTGCTGCCACCCCCTAACAGTGCTGCACCCGCCTCCCAGGAGCCAACTCAACTGGAAGCAAGTGTCCCACGAACCTGGGGCAGCAGTGGGGAATTGGTCTATTTTCCCCCATCTCCCCTGCATCATGGCCTGGGGGCAACTCCTGCTGCTCCAGCTTTGATGGAGGAACCTCGCCAGGTCAGCCTGCTCCTGGGAGGTGGCCACAGTGTGGTCAGGGAAATGGCGGCAGTGGGTTAGGGGGGCTGCCATGCGAGCCTTTGGATTTGCTTCAATCTCCCCTAGCAGCCTATCTCGGGGGCAGCCTCTGCTGCCCCAGATTTGCGGGATGCACGTCTTGGGAACTGCCTGCTCCTGGGAGGCAGAAGCGGTGCAGTCAAGGTGCGGAGGCTGCAGAAGGGATGACGACGACAGCTGCAGGGGAGGGGGACATGATCCAGAGAACCAGTCGACTTGCTCCAATCTTCCCCACAGCCTGGCCTGGGGGTGGCCTCTTTTGCCTCAGCTTCCTTGAAGGCAGGTCTCCCTGTCAGCCTGCTACCCGGAACCAGGCGCGGTGCGGTCAGGGGGCAGCTGCAACGAGTGTAGGAGGGATGACTCTGCGACCCTGTCCATTTGCTCCCATCTCCCTGCGGCCTGGCCTGGGGGCGGCTTGTGCTGCCCCAGGTTCAGGGGAATCAGGCTACATGACAGTCGGCTCCTAGGAGGCCGGGCGGTGAGGTCAGGGGGCAGCAGTTTTTGTAGAGGCCGAGGGAGGGGGGGGCCCTGGGAGAGCCGGTCCACTTGCTCCCATCTCCCCCGCTGCCTGGCTTTGGGGCGGCCTCTGCTGCCCCAGCTTCACGGAATGCACTTCTCCCTGTCAGCCTGCTCTTGGGAGGCTGGTGCAGCGCGGTCAGGGGGTGGCAGCTGCGGTGTCATGACTGGGGCTGACCCCGTGCAAGCCTGGGGATCTGCTCCCATTTCCCGCTGCAGCCGCCCCCGCACACTGACTGCACCGCACCCGCCTCCCAGGAGCAGGATGACCTGTAACCTGCGTCCTGAGAACCTAGGACAGCAGA
The DNA here is from genome assembly GCF_009834535.1 of Camelus ferus. Lineage (NCBI taxonomy): Eukaryota > Metazoa > Chordata > Mammalia > Artiodactyla > Camelidae > Camelus > Camelus ferus. The sequence goes on from NC_045714.1 coordinate 24,687,931, forward strand.
GGCTAGCACCAGGCCAGGCTGCAGGAGAGATGGGAGCAACGAGACTGGAGCATCTTGGGCAGGCCCCCTACCCCCGCCGTCAACGCCGCAGCCATCCCCAGACCCCTGACAGTACAGCACAGGCCTCCCGAGAGCAAGGTAACCCTAAGACGTGCATCAGGAGAACCTGGGTAAGCAAATGCCACCCCCAGGCCAGGCCTCGGGAGAGATGTGAGCACATCCAGGGGCTCACACCTGGCAGTCCCCCTCCCACTGCGGGCGCCTCTGCCCCCACCCCCTGACCACAGAGCGCAAGGCTCCTGGGAGCTGGCTGACCTGGGGCTGTGCCTCCAGCAAACCTGGGGCAACAGAGGCTGCCCCCAGGCCAGGGCACAGGGAATTGGGAGCAAATCTCCCAGCTTGCAAATGGCAGCACCCTGCTATTCCCGCCTTGAAAGCTGCCACAGATTTCATCATTCCCACTGCTCCCTGTCTGGACCACACAGGCCTCCAGGGAGCAGTCTGACCTAAAGAGGAACCCGGAGCAGCAGAGGCCGCCCCCAGGCCAGGCAACAGGGGACATGTGAGCAAGTAACTGGCTCCCAAGGGATAGCCCCTATCCCCTCGCTGCCACCACCAAGGCCACGGCCTCTGCCATCTTCCCAGCCCCCTCGCCCCACTGCGCCCATGGTCTTACTAAAGTGAGTATACAGGAAACATATCTCAACATTATGAAAGCTATTCATGACAAACCTACAGTCATCATAATACCCTACCAAGGGAGCTGAAAGCTTTTCTGCTAAAATCTGGAACCAGACAAGGGTGCCCACTCTCATCACTTCTACTCAATATAGTATTGGAAGTCCTAGCCATAGCAATTAGATAACAAAAAGAAATAAAAGGGATCCAAATTGGAAAAGAAGAGATAAAATATCATTATATGCGGATGACATGATGCTATACATAGAAAACCCTAAAAGCTCCACACAAAAACTACTAGAGCTAATAAAAGAAATCAGCAAGGTGGCAGGATACAACAGCAACATACAGAAATTAGTGGCATTTCTTTACACGAAAGTAATAATCCCTTTTAAAACTGCGAGCAAAAACTAAATCTGACCCAGGAAGTTAAAGTCTTACACGCGGAGACGTACAAAACACTGACTAAAGAAATTAAAGAGGACTTAAAGAAATGGAAAGATATCCCATGTTCTTGCATTGGAAGAGTTAATATTGTTAAAATTGCCATACTGCCCAAAACAATCTACAGATTTAATGTGAACCCTATCATATCACATTTTTACAAAACTACAACAAATCAACCTAAAATTTATATGGAATCACAAAAGACACATAATTACCAAAGCATTACTTTGGAAAGAGATTGAAATTGGAGGAATAACCCTCTCAGACTTCAGACAGTACTACAGAGCTACAGTCATCCATGGTATGGGTATAAAAACAGATGTATGGATCAATGGACCAGAAACAGAGCCCAGAAATAAACCTACACACTTTTGGTCAATTAATCTCTGCCAAAGGAGGCAAGAACATACAATGGAGTAAAGATACTCTCTTCAGCAAATTGTATAGGGAAAATTGGACAGCTGTATGTAAATCAATGAAGTTAGACTACTCCCTCACCCCATACACAAAAATAAATTCAAAATGGCTTAAAGACTTAAACATAAGACAAGACACTATTAACCTCTTAGAAGAAAACATAGGCAAAACATTATCTGACATACATCTCAGCACTGTTCTCCTAGGGCAGTCTACACAAGCAATAGAAATAAAAGCAAAAAACAAACAGATGGGGACCTAACTAAACTTACAAGCTTTTGCACAACAAAGGAAACCATAAGCAAAGGAAAAAACAACCTCTGAAAGTGGGAGAAAATATTTGTTATACAACAGAATAACCAAAAAAAAAAAAAAAAAAAAAGCAACCCAATCCAAAAATGGGCAGAAAATCTAAACAAGCATTTCTTCAATGAAGACATGCAAATGGCCAATAGGCACATTAAAAAATAATCAATATCACTAATTATCAGAGAAATGCAAATCAAAACTACAATGAGGTATCACCTCACACCAGTCAGAATCACCATCATTCAAATGTCCACAACGGAGAAATGCTGCAGATTGTGTGGAGAAAAGGAAACCCTCCTATACTGTTGGTGGGAATGTAGTTTGGTGAAGCCGTTGTGGAAATCAGTAGGGAGACTTCTCAAAAGACTAAAACTAGACTTGCCAAAAGCTTTTGATCTCGGGGCAGGCCGACCAAGCTCCCAAAGGCCCAGGTATCGCCCGTTACTCTGAACTGGAGGGTCCAGGGTGGCCTCCACTCGCCAGGCAGGTCCACTTACGCAGGATGGCCATGGTCTGAGGACCAGCCGGAGGTGCTCCGGGGTCTGTCCGGCGCCCTCTCACCTCCCATGGTTGCATCTGTTTTCCCAAATCCGTGTGTGAGTGGCAGTGAAGACACGGGGTTCAGGGACTACTAATGTGGGGGGAGGGAGCATCATGAACCAGGTCTGTGCGTCCTGCCCCGCCGCAGGGTACTAACTCGACGCCTTCTCCCGGGCCTCACCTACACTCCCCTACCTGTGCGCTTCCCCAACCTTGCAGCCCAGGCCTCACCTGCTGGGTCTCTGACCTGCACGCCCCCATCACCGCCCCCTTACCTGCCCAGCGGCCATAACAGAGGTGACGGCAAGCGACGGCCCAGACCCCAGGCAGTGCTCCTCCTCGAGGAGCTGGTCCAGGAATAGCCGGCTCCCGCCAGCGTCCACACGCCCTGGGCGAGTTCCAGCGTCCGCCCGTCTGTGCGTCCGCACGTGAGCGCCCCTCCCCTTCCCGCCCGCGGCGCGGACGCTCGGGCGGGCGATGGGGCAGCCCCACCTCGCCCACCCACTGCCGGCCTAGGCTGGCTGGATCCCCGTCCCCAAAACAGCCACACCCCGGCACCGTCCGGTCCCTGTGCTCAACTAGATCCACCAACAACCCCAAGTCAGGCCACACGCCTCAACCCCACTACCCCTGCTTGCCTCCCCCCCACCGTCACTGCCCCCTCAATGCTTAATTGTGTATTTTTATACTCATAAACTTCTTAGCCAGTGGCCTTCACATTGGAGCACATCTCGGGGTACACAGAGACTGCGCAGGGCACGTGGGTACAGGTAACATGGGAGACAGGATTTCCAGATCCCCATTTCCCACGTGTGTTCCTCCTCAAAGCAGACCCATGACGTGAGGCTGTCCTGTCTGCTAGCCTTTCATGGGAGCTTTTTTCACACTCGAATAAAAGCACCATCAAATCATCTTAATCATCTGCACAGCTCTGTCCCCACAATGTAAGGATAATGATCCAATTTGAAATATGGATGTTGATATGGTGTAGTTAGTAAGTCTGATGAGCAGTAAATACTTCTGCAGATTAGGTGATTTCCATTTTTGTGCTTTTAGCAAAACTGAAGGGGGACCTAATGACATAGTTATCTGAATTTATAATAAGAGTAGTAATGTATATTATCATTATATATTAATTATTTTTAAAATCACATAGATATCACCAAAATAAAAAGGTATAATAGTAATAGTTTATTACTTTATAAATAATACTTTATTATTGTTGTTTTTTTGATGATAGGTCACTATGTGATTTTTTTCATCTGTCTTGGATGGGATATAGAAGAATTCTGTTACATTGCTATAAAATATCTCATTCTTGCCCTCTCTAGTTTTTATAAAAATCAGCTTTCTTAGCACCTATGTCTTTAAAAAGGAACACTGAAATACAATTTGATGTTGAACTACATCATTCCAGAAAAGTGAAATAGTCATCCTGTGTGTGAACTAATTCTTAAAAAGTCTTGCCTATATATTCAGATGCATTTCAAATAAAATTTTACTTTCATGTTTAGTAAATTAACAAATTCATAATATATTTCATGTTTTGATCTATGAAATGAAACTCAATCTAAGAAATTAATTAATATAGGATTGTAGTACTTAAAATTTAAAAATAAATTTAAGCACAAATTTTTGTTGTAGAAACCTACATGAAGATATAATATTAATATATGAGTAAAGATATTTGGGACAAATGGAATGAATGTATGGTTTGAAGGTTAAAATGAACAGTATGTAATCTCTGACTATTAAAAACATGCTCACTGATTTTCTTTAATGAATGATGGTGAGTTCAAATCACTATCACCTAAGATCCTTTCAGTCAGAAAAGGAGAAATATGATTAAGTAATTGATAGTGAAATATGCTGAACATTATACCTTAAGCTTATATTCAACAATTTTAGGTATCAATTAAAAATATGCTAGTGAATATTGCTGTTTAAAAATTATCTTAGCTGTTAAGCAAGCAAGGATGTTTGAAAATCACTGGCTTGGGGACTGCAGGGTTTTTTATTTGGATGTTTTATAATCACTTCTGGAAAAAGATATGTAGATGTGCTTCTTGATGTGCAAATTTGAATTTCATCTCTGTTTTGAGAGAAGGGATCCAGTAAGTACAGCAGTGAGAACAGCCATAAAAGCCTGGGAAAATAAGTGCCGCTGCTGCAATGGCACGTGCGCCGGGGCTGGAGGCCTCAAAAGCAGTGACTGCAGAGCACGGTGTTTACATTAAGTCTTTAATGATACAGTCAGGGGCATAAGTATCCACTTGTATCAAATAACTATAATTTATGGAAACTATCATGACTATTTTATTAAACTGGGGAAAACTGAATATTATTTTATATATTATTCAGAATTTAAACAATAATAACCACAAATATTTGCTAAAGACATGTTTAAGTACATAATTATATGCAGTTTGACTTGCATGGATTTAGGGAATGTTATTACCAAATATTTGCTCTTCACAATGTGGTGAAATCACACAGCCCGCGTGCTTCCAAGGCGTCAGCATACCAAGCCCCAAGTTGTTAATTGATATCTTACTGGCACATACTTTCAGTTTTCTCATAGACATGTGAATAATTTAAATACTTCTTTCTTGTTTTAGGCAATTCAAACCAACCTACAGAGGTGACAGCACTGTATTTCTTTGAAGGACAACAACCGGGAGATGAATTTTCAAGCTGGAGACAGAATCACAGTTATATCATAAACAGACACATGTTTTGATTGGTGGGAAGGAAAGCTCTGAGGTCAAACCAGCATTTTTCCAGCCAACTCTGTTACCATGAATTAAAGTTCATATTATTTCCTTCTTTGAGAATTACAAGAAAACCATTTCTACACACACAGGACTTTCTATCCAGTTAAACAATGCTTAATACAAGTTCAACAGCTCTTCTGTTTATTCCATAAACTTTTATCCTCTATGTAAAAGATTTTGTTTTTCTATATGTAATTTGTTACCTTACGTATCTTTAAATACTTTCCACAAATTTTATTACATATACTATTTAATATTTAATGTCTTCTAATTTATATGGTCACATTTCTTTTGTGTTCATTTTCAAAATTCCATTAACATTTTATTTGGCTTTGTACATGATGACTTTAATTTGGGAAGCTTAAGAATGGGGCATGAATTCTAACTGGGTATTAAGTAATACTCAGAGTTGTAGGTACTAGCTAGAATATTAATTCTTAAAATTATTTCTATACCTTCAAAAATTGCATATATATGTTTCATGTACATATATGTAACATGCTATTACAAAGAAATTCAACCACAATTCATTAAAAAAAAGATGACATCTATTAACTTTTCCTCTTTGTGAGTTTATGTTCATTTGTAGCAGTAAACTTATGTTGACATGGTTCTCTTGTCCCTAAATAAACTGTTTTTAAATGCTAAGTTAATGTTTTGGTCTTGTTTTTCTTATTCACTTTTTGTAAAGTAACCAGAGGTCTGTGGTTGGTCTGCAATTCACCTCCATGATTATACTGCTAAATTCTTTTTTTCAGCTTTATAAACATAAAATTGACAAATAAAAGTAAAAAATTTAGAGGTTCTGTGATTTGAAATACACAGTCATTGTGAAAGGATTCCTACTGAGTTAATGAACACATTCAACATCTCACATTTTTTTTTTTATTTGGTGAGAACCCTTAAGTTCTCTTTTAGCAAATTTCAGTTATAGAATGCAACATTATAACTGTAGTCACCACACTGTACATTAGATCCCCAGAACATACTCCTCTTAGAAACTGGAAGTTTGTACCCTTTGATCAACATCTCTTAATTTTGCTGACCTCCCAACCCCTGGTCAACACCTATCTACTCTGTTTCTATTAGCTTGGCTTTTTTGAATACTATTTGATACTACACAGTATTTGTCTTTCTCTGATTTATTTCATTTAAAATAATCCCCTCAAGTTTCATCCATGTTGTTGTAAATTTCAGGATTTTCTTCCTTTGTTTATATATATATATATATCACATTTTCCTTATCCGTTCATCTGTTGATGGACATTTAGGGTTTTCTATATATAATAACATGGCATCTGTAAGCAGAGATAATCTCACTTCCTCCTTTCCAGTTTGAATGTCTTTTATTTCTTTTTCTTGCCTAATTTCTCTGGCCATGGCTTCCAGTACAATGATGAATAGAACTGATGATAGTGAACGTCCTGATTGTTCCTGATCCTGGAGGAAAAGTTTCCAGATTTTCACTGTAGAATATAATGTTAGCTGTGGACTGGTTAAACAAGAGAAAGTTGTTTAACCTCCACATATTTGTGAACTTTCCAGTTTCATTCTTATAATTGATTTCTAGTTTCATACAATTGTGGCCAGAAAAAGATGCTTGATATGATTTCAATCTTCTTAAATTCATTAAGACCTGTTTTGTGCCTAACATAGGCTCTATCCTGGAGAATGTTTCATGTACACTTGCCAAGAATGTGTATTCTGCTGTTATTGGATGGAATGTTCTATAAATGTCTGTTATGTCCAACTGGTCTGACATAATATTTAAGGCCAATGTTTTCTTATTGATTTTCTGTCTGGATGATCTATCCATTGATGAAAGTAGGGTATCAAATTCCCTCCACAAACATAATTATGTATTGCTATCTATTTCTTCTTTTAGGTCTGTTAATATTTGCTTTATATATTCAGCTGCTCCTATGTTGGGCACATACATATTTACAAATATTATAGCCTCTTGTTGAATTGACCCCTTTATTATTATATAATGACCTCTGTCTCTTATTACAGTATCATGATTGCAGTCTATTTTTCTGATATTAGTGATCTCTGCTTTCTTTTGGTTTTTGTTTGCATGAAATATCTTTTTCCATCCCTTCACTTTCAGTCTGCATGTGTCTTTAAAGCTATTGAGTCTTTTGTAGGCAGCATATAGTTGGGTCTTTGTTTTTTTTAATCCATGTAGCTACTCTCTGTCTTTTGATTAGAGAATTTAGTCTAGTCCATTTACACTTGAAGTAATAATTGATAGGTAAGGACTTACTATTGCCATTTTGTTTATTATTTCTTGGCTGTTTTTTAATTCCTCTGCCCCTATCTTCCTGTCATAGTGATTTGATAATTTTATGTAGTGCTATTCTTAATTTCTTTCTCTTCTTCTTTTGTATATCTACTGTATATTTTTGCTTTGTGTTTACCATGAGGTTTACAGAAAACATAACAGTCTGTTTTAAGCTGATAATAACTTTGTACCATATTAAATCTCTGCGTTTTTACTCTCTCCCCACATTTTATGCCTTTAACGTCACAAGTTATCTATTTTTACCTGTGTATCATCTATAGTTACTTCAATGCTTTGTTATTTAACCTTCATACTAGATTTATAAGTGATTTAACCACCAGCAGCATTACAATAGAAGAGTATTCTGAATGTAAATCTATTTTTAATTTTACCAATGAGTTTTAAGCTTTCATATGCTTTCCTGTTACTGATTTGCATCATTTCATTTCCTCTTGGAGAACTACCTTTAGCATCTCTCGTGAGGCAATGTTAGTGTTGATGAACTTCTTCAGCTTTTGTTTGTCTGTAAAACTCTTTATCTCTCCTTTAATTCTGAAGGACAGCTTTGCCAGGTAGAGGATTCTTGGTTGATGGTTTTTTCTTTCAGCATTTTGAATGTATATCACCCTGAGAGCTCTCTTCTGGCCTGTAAGGTTTCCGCTGAAAATTCAGTGGCAGTCTTACAAGGGTTCCTTTGTCATAATAAGTTTCTTTTCTCTTGCTGCTTTTAAGACTGTCTTCTTGTCTTTAACTTCTAACTGTTGGATTATAATGTGTCTTAGTGTGGGATTCTTTAGATGCAGCTTATTTGGAATTCTGGGCTTCCTGGGTCAGGACGTCTGTTTCTCTCCCCAGTTTAGGGAAGTTTTCAGCCATTATTTCCTTGAAAACCTCTTTTCCTTTCTCTTTTCCTCTGGAACTTCTATAATGTACATGTTCACCTGCTTGGTGGTTCCTGAAATTCCCTTAAATGTCTTTACTCTTTATTCTTTTTCTTTTCTGTCCTCTGCTTGAATAAATTCTACTGCCTTGTTTTCAAGTTTGTTGATCATTCTTTTTGCTCAATATAGTCTACTATTGAACCTCTCATTTGAATTTTTCAGTTCAATTATTTTTATTCTATTTTTCAGTTCTATGATTGCTGTTTTGTACTTTTCAATATTTTCTATCTCTTGTTGAAGCTTTCACTTTGTTCATGCATTGTTCTCCTGAATCAGTGAGCACCTTTATGACTGTAATTTTGAACTCTCCATCAGGTAAATCATTTCTTTCTATTTCATTATGGTAAGCTTCTGAAGATTTATCTTATTCTTCTGCTTGGAATATATTCCCCTGCTTCTTCATTTTCCTTGACTCCCTGTGTTGGTTTCAGTACATTACATAAAACCACCACCTCTCCCAGTCTGGATGGAATGGCCTCATGTGGGAGTTGAACCCTGGAAGTCAGCCCAACCTGAGCTCCCAGTTGTCTATCTTAAACCCCTGTGATTGTCCAAGCTGCTATCTTTGCTTTTAGTGGCTCCCAAGACCCATCAGTTTTCCAAAGGGGAAACTCTCAGTCAGCACCTAAATGTAGGTTAATTGGAAGTTGGACCCTCAGACAGGACTGAGAAAGTATGTAATGAAGGCCTTTCTATGGAGAAACTGGGAGATGAGTGTTTTCACTTGCTCACTCCATGCTGAGGTGTGGGGTGTAGCTGGGGGGTATTCCTGTGTCCATTTAAAAAGTCCATCTTTGTTTCAGTCCTGTGAGACTCCGGAGTGTAATTCCTGCAGGATACCAAACCCGGGTGATTGGGGACCCATCCCTCAAATGGCAGGTATAAAAGCTGGGGCACTAGATGTGTGGACAAGCTCCTTCCAGGGGGATGCTTGGTTTACTGTTGGAGTGAACCAGAGGGAGAAGGCAGGGCTCTGGGAGGGTCACAGCTGGCACCTGGTTGTGTGCTAATTAGATGCTGGGCCCCAGGCAGCCCTTTGCAAAGTCTTCAACCAAACCCCCTCCAGGGAAGTGGAAGAGGGAAGATGGCATTTCTACCTGCAACCTCTGAGCTGGGGCCTCGGCGAGTAGCCCAGCGGGTGCTGGTGCGCCTACTGGTTCCCTGTTTGCTGCATTCCTGTGGGACTGGTGGACACAGGCCCTGCTGACTTTCATATCTCAGTGTCCTTGGATCTCGTCCCTTGGATGGAAGTCTTAAAGCTGGGGGGGGTGTTGTTCAGTTTAGACCCCTTGCTCCACAGGGAGAAGCTGGGAGTTGGGGGTCCCCTCAATTGCAGGGCACTGTGCTGGGGGTGGGATGTATGGTGGGGGTGTGCCTTTCCTACCCCTTCTGATGGGGGTGTTTTCTGTTACCTGATGTGTAGGAATCACTCAGCCAGGCTCTGGGATTCTCTCAGAGGCAACTGCTCCATGAATAGCCATGTAGTCAGTGCCTCTGTGGTAGAAGGGAAATTCAGGAGCCTCCAAGTCACCATCTTTGTCCTTCTAACTTTGTTCTTGAACTCCAGACCCATATCTCCAACTGTGCATTTGGCAGCCCTATTCTGACATGTAATAGCATCTCAAACCTCGCTCGTCTGAGGTAAAGCCTGCTCTTGCTTTCCCGCCACTGAAGCTGGCCCCTTCCACGGTGGCCCTCTTCAGCGACTGGAAATCCCACTTGTTACTGAGTCCAAACTCATTCTGCTCACCACACGACAGGCCAATAAATCAGGAGACAAGGTGTTGGGGCAAGGAATACCGACTTTATTTGGAAAGCTGACAGATCAAGAGGATGGCAGGCTATCTGGGAGAACCATCCTACTCCAGTCAGAATATGGTTTCCTTTTATATGAAAAAACAGGGGAGATGGTATGGTTGGTTGCTGCAAACTTCTTTCTGCAGGAATCTTTGTTCTTGCAGCCATCCATGTGGGACAGGCCATGGTGTTCCTGTAAATCTCCAACAAAACAAAGGTAATTCTCTATTTGCAACTTGCCATCTCTACGTAAGTGCAGAAGTGCTAACATCCTTAAAGGTCAGAGCCCTGATAATAGGCTCTCCTGTGTATTTCAGGCTAAAGGCAACACTGTTTTACAAAAGGTGCAGAGCTAGCAAGAATAAGCCTGGAAAATGTGCACAATAGTTAAAGCCAAAGGAATGGATATAATATGGAGTCATATTTGTTCTTTTCCATTACAGAGGGACACAGTGAGAGCCTCCTGGTGATTGGCTGGAGGTGTAGCCTGCTGAGAGCAGCCTGGTGATTGGCTGGAAGGGCTGTGGGGGTCACAGGGAGGCATTGTGATGCACCACAGATGGTTACAAAAGCCAGCGCTGCTGCCGAGGTCAGCCATAGCAGAGATGCCCTTTCTGGTTCTCTTGCTGGTTGTGGCCATGTCCTCTACTGCCTTTTCCATGCCCATCTTTGACTCACTCCATACCCAATCCTCTTGCCCTGGACCCCTTACCCACACCGTGCACTCTACTCTAATGCCAGGATCCACCTTCAGGCCCCTCTGTGAGCCAGCATGTCTGTGCACCCACACTCAGCACCTCCTGCACCTGCATGGGCTGGCCTGGCTCCTCTCCTTCTGGTTCCAGCCCCACAGCAGGGGATCAGAGTCAGCCACTGTTCCCGGATCCCTTCCCCACCTCTAGCACCACAATCTAGCCCCTTACTCACACTGGGGGACTCGGCAACACAAAATGACAACTTCACTGTGGAGCCTGCTCTATAGTTAGATGTGGCCAAGGAGACAGGGGTTAGAGTCATGAAAGCCTCTAAGATATTCCTTACAGACAGTTTATTCTTCTTCCCTCCTTCCTGATGTTGCTGGAATACAGTCGTGGCAGCTGGATTTGTACCCACCATCTTATTTCAGGAGGATGAAGGCCAAACCAGTGACAGCAGACCATTTAACGGGTTGTGAGGGCTGCAGAAATCAGATCTGCCACATCAACCATAAAGTGCCTTCCTTGGAATATATATGTAACAGAGAGAGTAATTTCACTTGGATAAACCATTGTCATATGAAGTTCCTAACAGCAGGCTGTATTTCTGACCAAGAGCTCAGCATTAACTCCATCCACAAGATTAGTAATAGTGTCAAAGCTAACCCACATTAATAACCAAGACCAAAGCACACATCCTTTCCCACAGGAAACATAACAGCCATCTGGGAAGATCAAACACCCAAACTTGATTAAAAATAAAAACAGCAAACAACCTGGGACAAAGGATCACAGACATCATAAAGATACTGCCTGAAATCCACATCCAACTTCAAACCCAGCCCTCAAGCCTCAGGCCATGATAAACATTACCTTAGGAGCAGACAGCTACATTGATCAGTTTTAGCCAGTGAAATAAGATACAAAGCCAGAAATCAAAGGGACAAATTTATGAATACAGATCATACAAAATACCCCAGTGTCCTATGAAAGCTGTCTATAAACCTTAGTATGTTTATCTTGATTATCAAAATGTGACTTAGATATATTATCTGTAATAAACACTAGATATTAAAACAACAATTGTGAGGACTCTGCTTTTTGGAAGATGGACAAGTACTTTCCCCTATTCCACCTCTAAGTACCCTGAAAGTCCTGGATGTTACACGTGAAACAGTCATCTGAAGGTTCTGGAAGGCAGAAGGAAGGAGGCAGAAACTCAGGACCAGGAATGGCATGGAGGTAACACCTGGGGCTGTCTTTTTGCCTCACGTGTCCCACACTGAGAGCTGGAGATGCAGGTGGCCCAGAAACACCAACAGGCACAACTGTGAACTCCAGCAACAGTCAGCTCTCTCTGGCCAAAGAATTAGAAGAGGGCAGCCTTGAGAAGAAAACGACTATACAATAACTCTCCTACTCCAGGCAAACCATCAAAAAAAAAAAAATCTGAAAATTTCCACCCTTCTCAGGCTGTGATGAAGGACCAACCCCAGGCTGGGCTGTCAGAGAGGCCATGCAGAAAGCTCTACCTCTGATTTCAGCCAGCTGTTAATTCATGATGCCACCACACCTTGATCCACATAGTCAGTAAAAACTAACAGCTTTTTTATTCCTCTCTCCCAGTAAGAAGCCAGAACTCCTGCACAGCAGGAAGGTGGTACTCCCACCCCCATGAGTCCCAACAAGCTCCCAACAGTGTGGAGCTTGAAGTTGTACCCCACCTGGCAGCATCAAGGTGGTGGTACTCACCTTCCTCTGCCAAGTATAGCCTGGGAAACCAGCCAAAAGAAAAATTTCCACATAAAAGAGTCTCATACTTAATATCCAGGTTCCAATCAGAAATCACTCATCATACCAAGAACCAGAATGGTCTCAATGAATGAACACACAAAATCAACAGACACCAATACCAAATGACAACAAGATTTTAGAGAAGTCATCATAAAAATGATTCAATAAACAACTACAAACATGCTTGAGGAAATGAAAAACAGAAACTCTCAGCAAAGAAAAAAGAAGATATAAAAAAAGATTCAAATAGAAATTTTAGAACTGAAAAAAAAAAAACCAAAAACAAAAACATCCTGAAATAAAAAGCTCACCAGATGGGAAGAACATCAAAATGGAGAGGACAGAGAAAAGCTTAGTGAACATGAAGAAAGAACAGTGAAAACTTCCCAAAATGAAACTGGAAAAATACTAACCTCGGGGACCTCTGGGACAGTAACAAAAGACCTAATATTCATCTCAAAGGAGTCACAGAAAAAGGGGACAAAGGAGGTGGCTGAAAAAATATTCAAAGAAATAATGGATGAAAGTTACCAAATCTGACAAAATACATAAACCAGCACATTCAGGAAACAGAAAATTCTAAAGAGAACAAACAAATCTACTCCAAGACACAATATAGTCAAACTTCAAAAAACTAAAGAAATGAAAGTGAAGCAGTGAGGGTAACACCTAACCTACCGAGGTAAGACAAGTCAAATGACAGTGGTTTCCCATCACTCTCATACTAAAACCAGACAGTGATCACAGAAAAGAAAATTATAGGCCAGTATCACCAATGAACATAGTACAAAAATCCTCAACAAAATACTAGCAAACCAACTCCAACAATACATTAAAAGATAAGACACCATGATCAAGTGGGATTTATCCCAGGGATGTAAGGATTTTTCAATATCCACAAACCAATAAATATGATACACCACATTAACAAATTGAAGTACAAAAACATATGATCATCTCAATAGACGCAGAAAAGCATAAGACAAAATTCAACATTTATTTGTGATAAAAACTTTTCAGAAAGTGGGCAGATAGGACATACCTCAACATAATAAAAGTCATACACGACAAACCAAAGCTAACTTCATACTCAACGGTGAAAAATCGAAAGCATTTTCTCTAAGATCAGGAACAAGACAAGGATTCCCTCTATCATCACTTTTATTCAACACAGTTTTGGAGTTCCTAGCCACAGCAGTTGGAGAACAAAAAGAAATGAAAGGAATCCAAATTGGAAATGAAGTAATAAAACTGTCACTGTTTGCAGATGACACAATACTCATATAGAAAATATGAAAGACACAAACAGAAAATTACAAGAGCTCATCAAGGAATTCAGTAAAGTTGCAGGATACAAAATTAATACAAAGAAATCTGTTGCACTTCTATATACTAATGACAAAATATCAGAAAGGAAAAATTAGGAGAGGTGCCAAGATGGTGAAGTAGAGAGACTCAAAGCTTGCCCTTTCCCCCAGATACACCCAGAATTACATCTACAAAACCAATGAAGTGCAAAGAACACCTACTGAACATGGGCAGAGCGTCTCTCATTTCAAAATATAGGAGAATCCTCACAAAACCGGAGGCAGGGGAGAAAAAATAACTTGGTGCAGGACCAGCACTGCAAGGAGAAAGCGGCGCAGGATGACAGGCACACTGATGCAGGGACACCCCCTCTACAGCCAGGAGGTCAGCAGGGACAGAAGTGGAGATTCTGAGGCTCAGAGGACAAAGTGACAGCTGCTTGGTGGACAGAACTAAGGGACACTGGCATGATCCCCAGCCCTAGATATAAGCTGGCAGGGACAAGCTGGAACTGGCTGCTGGAGACTGGTGGGGCCCCCAAGCAGAGGGCTGAGGCCCACTGCACAGAGGCGGGGGCCTGGCAGTTTCACAGGTGGGACTGGGATTTGTTTATAGCTCCTGGCAGAGAGGGCAGATGTGCTCTCTCTGGACCCTTTGTGGATCCAGGCCTCTGGGACTAACAGGCACTGAGTGGAGCTCTGGCACATGGCAGGGGTGAGTGCGGGGATTTACAAGAGGCCAGCTTACCGTATGTGTGTGGAGGTGAGGCTGGTGTCTGTGCTGACTCCGTAGCACACCACAGATTCAGGTGTGTGCCTGCATGCTTGATACGGTAGGTCCTAGCACCTGACAGATTTGCACTGGTGGTTCCTGGGGCCCAGAACATGGGAGACATCAGAGCAGGTGGCCAGCATTTACACAGCTAAGGTGGGAACAAAGGCAGCGTCAACAAAGGGTACTTTGTAAGCCCATATGAAAAGTGACAGACACCACCACAGAGGGCATGTCCCAGGGGCTGTCTCCTGTGGAGGTGCACTCAGCAACTCTTCTCCCCAGCTGAAGCACCCCAACCACACCTGCCACACACCACAGCTCAGAAACGGGTCTAGCAGCCTCTATTCCAGCCACAGGGGAGCAGACTCAGCTCCTGGCAAGGCTGTGACAACCACAGAACAAAAAAGGAGGCCATGCTCAGCAATGACCATAAGGGTAAACTCTGATCACCAAAACATCAAACACACCCCCAATCAAAGGGACAGCAGCCAACAGACACAGGAGACAGACACAGCAAACATAAATACTAGGAACAGCCCTCACAACAAAATTATCAGGTGCACAGTCTACACAGGAACACTCGCACTTTAAATGAAAACCAACAAAAACTAAAACAGCCCTTCAAGACCACAGTAGATAACTGATACTCCTAAATTCACAGAGCCAGAGAAATATAAGTAAAATGAAGAAGAGGAACCACTCCCAACTAAAGAACAAGAGAAGTCCCCTGAAGGGAAGAACGATGAGATAGACCTCAACAATCTACTAGATCTTGACTTCAAAAAGGGAGTGATAAAAACACTGTGGAAAATAAGAGAGACTATGAATAAGAGACAGAGAATACTATGAAAAGGAAATACAAACTATAAATAAGAGCCAATTAAAAACAGGAAACTCAATGGCTGATAGAAGAGCTGGGCTAAATGTCATCAAAAGCAGACTAGATAAAGCAGAGGAACAAATAAGTGATTCAGAACACAGGATAACAGAACTCACCAATCAGAACAACAGACAGAAAAGCAAAAATCAATGAAAGCAATATATGGGACCTATGGGATAATATAAAGTGTACAAACCTACGCATGATAGGGGCCCCAGAAAGAGAAGAAAGAGAAAACTGGATTTCAAAGGTACTGGAAGAAAGCATGACTGAAAACCATCCAAATCTAAAGAAAGAAACAGATATCCATGTACAGGAACCACAAGGGTCCCAAACAAGAACCCAACCTGACCTACACCAAGACATATTATAATTAATATGGCCAAAGTTAAAGATAAAGAAATGATTCTAAAGGCAGCAAGAGAAAAACAAAGAGTTAGTTACAAGAAATCCCCATAAGGCTTTCAGCTGATTTCTTGCCAGAAGGGAGCGGTGAGATCTATCCAAAGTCCTGAATGAGAAAATGATGCAACCTAGGATATTATCTGGCAAGACTATCATTTAGAGTAGAAGGAGAGATAAAGGATTTCACAGAAAAGCAAAAACTAAAAGAACTCAGCAATATTGAACCTAACAGAAACATTAAATGGTTCTACTCTAAATAGAAAGGAAGCTGGATGCTATAGAAATGGGAAAACCATAGTTGGAAATTCAGTAACAAGTTACAAGAGAATAAACATGAAGATGTAAAAAAGAAAAAGAACACCAAAGTAAAAAAAGGTGAGAATGGGAGAGAGGAGCAAGAAAATATAGATTTTTTTCTCTTTCTTTTTTTTTTTCTTCATTATTCTTAGGATGTGTTGGAGCCTACGTGACTACCAGTCTAAAGGAAATAGATATAGTAATGGGTTGACATACTTGAAAAATAAGATAACCGCAAATCAAAAGCATACAAAACAGTCACAAAACAAAACAAAACAAAACAAAAAGAAACAAACTCAAAATGGCTCAAAGACTTAAACATAAGACAAGATACAATAAACCTCCTAGAAGAAAACATAGGCAAAACATTATTTGACATACATCTCAGCAATGTTCTCCCAGGGCATTCTACCCAAGCAACAGAAATAAAAGCCAAAGTAAACAAATGGAACCTAGTTAAACTTATACACTTTTGCACAACAATAGACCATAAGCAAAACAAAAAACAGCCCATGGAATGGGAGAACATATTTGCAAAAGATGAGACTGACAATGGCTTAATTTCTAGACTATGTAAGCAATTCATACAACTTAATAAGAAAAAAATAAACAACCCAATCCAAAAATGGTCAGAACAACTAAACAAGCAATTCTCCAACGAAGACATACAAATGGCCAATAGGCACATGAAAAAAATTGCTCAGTATCGCTAATTATCAGAGAAATGTAAATCAAAACTACAATGAGTTATCATCTCACACCAGTCAGAATAGCCATCATTCAAAAGTCCACAAACAATAAATGCTGGAGAGGCTGTGGAGAAAAGGGAACCCTCCTACATCACTGGTGGGAATGTTGTTTGGTGCAGCCATTGTGGAAAACAATATGGAGATTCCACAAAAGACTAAAATAAGACTTATCATTTGATCCAGCAATCCCACTCTTGGGCATATATCCAGAGGGAACCTTAATTCAAAAATATACCTGTACTGGAATGTTCACAGCAGCACTGTTTACAATAGCCAAGACATAGAAGCAACCTAAATGTCCACTAACAGATGACTGCATAAAGAAGATGTGGTATTTAGATATAACAGAATATTACTCAGTCGTAACAAAGAAGGAAATAATGCCATTTACAGCAACATGGATGGACCTGGAGATTATCACACTAAGTGAAATACGTCAGACAGAGAAAGACAAATATCATATGATATCACTTATATGTGGAATTTTTTTAAAAAGATACAAATGAATTTATTTACAAAACAAAAACAGACTCAAGACTTAGAAAACAAACTTAGGAGTTGGGGATTAAAGGATACAAACTACTGTATGTAAAACAGACAAACAACAAGGATTCACTGTAGAACACAGGGAACAATACTCAGTTTCTTGCTTCCCATAATGGAAAAGAACCTGAAAAAGAATAGACTATATACCTGTACAACTGAATCACTATGCTGTATACCTGAAAGTAACAAAACAGCTGTATACCTGAAGCTAACACAACACTGTAAATCAACATTTCAATAAAAAAAACCTCAATGATAAGCTCTAAATATCTTTATTCAAAGAAAATCTTCAACTCACCCCTCTTATGAAAATTAAAATGGGAAGCTTGAGCAGGACCAAATTATATTGGATGGGCGGTTACATATCTCTTCCAGCACGTGGCCCATGCTACACACACATCGTGTTTCCCTTCAGATACGAACGGCCCTGGCTGCACAGGGAGAGAGTCCTGCTGGGACAAGTCCTTTGTGGCAACAGCTCCATCTCACCAGGAGGACAGGGTTTTCAGAGGGGAGGGGACACAGAGTCATACACTTCAGATCTATTTCCTGAGAAAAACTATGGAGAGACCAAATTCAACTGCAGTGTGGGAAACATGAGCAGGTCCCTAGGCAGACTTTCAGGTCCGAAGCAAGATGGACCGATGGTCACACTGGAACCAGAACAACAACTGCCTGACCCCAGTTAAATGACCATCACTTCACCTGCAATGAAATGCTTGTACTCAATGTCAGGGATGTTTCTGTTGAGACTTGGGAGATCAAAAACGTCATACCAGGGAATCCAGACCTGGTGGATGTCAGGGCCCTGCCAGTGGTAGAGGCGGCCCCAGGGGGGCAGCACCAGCAGTGACTCCTCCATCTTCAGCAGGGTCTTCAGGAGGAAGGCGATGTGGATGCCGACGTCCCTGTGGAGGCTGAGGCCCTTTGGGGAGTTGACGTCGCACAGAAGGTACCTGGCAGTGAGCAAAGGAGAGTGGTCCTTCAGGGCCAGGCCTCTGCACAGGAAACCCTGATCCACACCCACAGCCTATGGCCTGGACTCCAGGCACATTCAGCAGCTTCTGGTTTGTAAGTGGAGGCACTGCCCACCCATCTCCATGTGACCAATTACTTGGAGTCCGGGAGTAGATGCAGAAGACATCTTGGCATCTGTTTAACACCAGCTAAACACCTGACTAGCACCTGAGCACCCGTTCTCCAGGGGCTCTCAAACTTCTTGGTCTACAGACCCCTGTACACTCTTAACAATTACTGAGGACTCCAAAAGGCTGCTGTTTATGTGGGTTAAATCTGTCAATAGTTCCTGTGTTGGAAGTTAAATAAGAACTTTAAAAAATGTATTAATTCACTTAAAAATAATAACAACCTACTACATGTTACCATTAATACTCTGAAACAAAAAATAAGTATATTTTTCAAAACAAAAATCATTAGTGAGAAGAATAACAGTGATTATTATTTCTGCAAATCTCTTTTTGGACTGGTGAGAGCTGAATTCTCCTATCTGCCTCTGCATTCCCTGTTTTGTGATATCACAGGCCAGGTTTTCCCTGGAAAACCCCACAGGAAACTAGGGAGAGCAAGAGTGCAAAAAGCAGGTGACATCCTGGCATTTCTACGAAAATGGTCTTGTACCTCAGGGGCCCTTGGACACACTTTGATAACTGCCACCCTATCCTAGTCAAGACTCCCTTACACAATAGCCAGACAACGGTCCTGGCTTCTGTAATGAGTTACTGCCACCACACCCCCTCCCTTCTCTGTTTTAGTGTTCCCCACAACCTCTGTTACTGCAGATGAGGATGCAATCCTCATCTGGGGCCTCTAATCCCAGAAGACTGCCAACCTCGAGAGGGAGGGTCCCATCTACCATCCCTACACCCCGCAGTCTATTTTGAGTCAAGCCCTCGATAACTGCTAATCAGCACTGACCCTGGTGTCTTATTCCTAAGGTTTACTGAAAGAACCAATATCTGGTTGGAACTAAAATTTCCCTGCTGATAAGCAAGGCTGATAAACCACCCCACTCCAAAATTTGAATCTCCGGCTTTTCTAAACACGAGCAAGGCCCGGGGCCTTTCCGGGGACTCTGGGAGGCCAGGGCTGCCCAGGGCGACCAGGACTCGCGCTCCCGGCCCCAGCGCGGGAGGGGGAGGACAGCCCGAGGCTCTGCCCCAGCCCTGTCCCACCAGCCCTAACCCGCTCCCCCGCACCACAGCCCCTCCACAGCCGCCACCCCCACCCCGGTCCCTGCCCACCGGCCCCGCGGACTGCTAGGACTCACGTTTACCGTCTGTGGGACGCCGCCCCCGACAGGATGTCGGCCACCGACTGACCAGGCCAGAACTCGTCGCCCGAGGCCGAGGCCTGTGGCCAAGCCGCTGCCCCCAGCAGCAAACACCGCCAAGACCGCGGACAGCTACAGGACACCATGCCCCGCCCTGGAAGCTCACGCCGGCATTGCGGATCACGGCGCCCGTAGCCATGGCAACGCCACGGGGCCCTCCCCAAGCGCTTGCGTCGAGCGTCCTCCCGAGGCTGGATGTCCCAGGGGCAGAACGTGCGGAGCCAACGGGGGCGGAGGAGGGGCCGTGACGGGGGCGAGGCTTATGGGGGAGCTGCGCGGGGCCTGGGCGGACGGGGTCGCGCGGACGTCCTCACCCGCAGGTTGTGCCGGCTGGAGGCTTGGGCGGGGCTGCCACCGGTGGGCGGGGCAGTGGGGCGAGGGCACCCTCACAGGTCGGCAACGAGGGTCTCAGCCTGGGCTCCTCTGCCTCCGCTTGCACCGGTCGTTGACCCGGACTGCGGGTGGGCAAGCTAGAGGACTGAGCCCAGGCCCGCAAGGCTGGCTTGGTAGGGCACCTGAAGTGCAGATCCGCCAGGCCCTCTGTGGGCCTTGAATTCGTGCTGCTGGACAGATTCCAAGAAGACAAAGTCTGTCCCAAGAGAGAAGGTAGGACAGGAGGCCATCTGGGCGGGGGGTACCAGATGCCGGGCTGGGTGCGGTCTCACGGGAGAACCACGATGAGAGGGCGCAGAGCGGTCTCTGTGTTGGCCGGGCTAGGAATTTGGGGTATGGGGTGGGGATGGTGTGAGCCATGCTCTGTGGTCTCTTCAAGAACCCTCACCCCAGAGCAAGGGGCCCTGCTCTCCCCATCCTTCACTTCACCCCCTTCCTTCCCCAGCACCACCGCCCCTGCTCCCGGAGTGTCCCGTGACCTCCGCCCACGCCTGGCACTGTCTCTGTTAGAGGTACTGAGCTCTAGGTGGCTCCATCCCGAGGGTGGGGGCTGTATTTAACCCATTAGGATGCCTGGAGCCTTTGTAGTTCCTCAGTCCATAATGCAGGGGTGCACAGAGGCCCTTCAAACAGGATTCCCTTCACGGCCCTCCCTGCCACACAGCCACAGCACTGCTGACATGCCAGGCCATGCCAAGCCATGCCAAGGACCACTGGCCCATATCCTCCTGTCCGTGCTCAAGAGTGCACCTCCTACACTGCTGGGCATTTGGGGGGCCTTAGAAGAGCAGCTGGCATTTTCATGGGCAAATACTTGCTCTTTTGGGAAGATATGAGCGCAAAGGGATGTAGGGTATGCTTTTTCTGTTGCCCAGTAACTGGTGACTGGGATGCAAACTGAAGCCAAAGCAGTTTTTAGAGAGAGCCACAAAACATCCCACAACCAAAGATCACTGTTCCCCAACAAAGGCAACACTACCTGGAGGGGGGCTCGCTCCTTCTGCTGGAGGTTGGGAGTTGCACCCTCCAGCTGGGACAGAGCCTGAAACAGCTCCAAACACACTGGGAGTTGCTTCTCAGAAGACCTGTGGTCTCCACTTCAGGTCCGGGTCCAGAGCCCAGGGCCAGCATGGTGACTTTGCTCCCACTGTCCATTCTGGGAGGCCTAGGTGTCCTCCATGGCCCTTCAACCATTGTTTCTTTTGGAAACACCCCCCAGATGAAAGGGGTCTGAGAACAGGAGAGCCCCGCTGGGTGTCAGCAGCCACTGCCCAGTGTGTGACCCCAGGGAGGGGCATCTCCTCTCTGTGGGCTCTGATCTCCCCTCCTCTCTCCCCTACCCCCACCCCTCTCCTCCTTCATTTCCTGATTGATCCCTGGATTATGGTCCTTACCAGGAATGACCTGGGAGAGGTTTTATGAGTCTTAAAGAAAAAAAAAAAAAGAAATCTTTAGACAAATAACTGAAAGTAACTTCCATCTTTCCCAGGAAATTCCTCTTTCCAATGTTTAAGGCTAGTTGACAGGGTGTCAAGTTGCCTAACCACTCACATCTGAGCAAATGCTACCTCTCCCTCCAGCTCCATGCAGCGTCCACCTGTGGCATATTGGCCACAAGAGGGCAAGAGCGCTCTTTGCTCACGCCAGCTCGGCTTCAGAGGCAGTGGAGGCAGAGAGAATCAGGCCCACCTTGAGGCTTGGGGACCCTCCAGCCACAGCCAGAGGAGCTGGGGATTTTTAGAGCTGGCCCAGCAGGGCAACCAGGCAAGGCCACGTGGCCCAAGTCTTCCCTGCCCAGGGAGCCCCAAGAACTGCTCTGAGCCCCACTGCCCAGTCGGGCTTCCTGCAAAAATAACCAAAGTATCCACACCTGAGAAGGCAAGAGGATGGCCCTTTGTCCTGGGGTCCCAGCAGGTGTGTCCTGTAAGACTTGGGGCCACATCTCTTCCTTGTATCACCAGGTCTCTGAAGTTTCAGTGCTGAGCACCCTGGTGGGCAGGGGTACGGGAACAACTCTAAACTCCAAAGAGAGACAGAGAGACTCTTCTGGAAGCAAGGATTCCAGGGAGAGGCCTTGCTCAGAACTGGGAGACTATATCCTGAGCAGACCACCAGGAGGTGGTGTGGGGCTGTGGGGTCCTCTTCAGGGAAGAGAGCAGATGTGCTTCCTGGGGGGGACTCTGCTTTGTCTAGTTGTGTCCATTTATAAGCACCTCCCAGCCCATCTGTGGATGGCCCCAGGGGTGGGGGCAGAGGAGGAGAGGGAAGGGGCAGAATTATGGCCACCTAGCCCCACACAGGCTGCCAAGGGTCAGTAGGAACATCTCAGGGGTCAGGTGCAGGGGAGGAGGATGAGCCCTGAGAACATGCCAAGTTGTGCAGTTAAGTGACCTCTGACCACGAGACACGGGCAGCCATCCACCCAAGGAGGGAGGTGGAAATTTAGACCTAGGCTTTGAGAACCCTGAGAGGGGTTAGAGGGTCCCAGGAGCCCTGAGGAGCAGCTCTCCTGGGGGTGCAGACACCCCAATACACACATTTCTCATGGATGCTTTTTGGGGTGCAGAGTGAGTTACCAGGATGCTGGACTTAGTATGGAATCCTACCCCCTTGTTCATCATGATACCCAGCAATAAAGTCCTGTCATTTGTCCCTGGACATGCACAGGGGAGCTGATCACTGTGGGGGTCACTGCAAGATGGAACCTTCTGGTGTGGGCTCTGTGACAACAGAAACCCAGGATTTCTTAACAGGAGGACCTGAAGACCATGCCTGCCAGGACCACACTAATGGGATGGCCAAGGAGCCTGTGGGACCCAGGCCACCAAGTGACCAAGTCGAGGCTGCCTGGTGGTTTTCTGGGGGTGTGCAGATTCCTGTGGTCAGCACGTGGGCCCAGCACTGCAGGATGGTCTGCCCAAAGAGGGGCCTGCCCTCCTGATGATGGCTCATTACATCTGCAGGGAAACTGCTCCCAGGGCTCCTGGAGGTCCATAGTGAGAGCGTGGTGAGGCACTGTCCTACCAGCCATGTGGGGTCACCTCCTGATGCAGAGGCAGATCTCTTCCCCTTGGGGCCCAGTGGGCACCTGGCTCTGATCCTGCCTGTGTGCCCTGGACACACAGAGCCCCAGAGCTCTGGCACAGCCTGGGGTGTGGTCGTGCCGGGAAAGGGAAGGCCCAGGGAGGGGGCTCATTCAGGGACAGTGGCCACTCTGCAGGGATGCTGGACCTGGCAGCTATGCAGTGCTTCAGAACTCCCCTGGGCTGGGTTTCCAACCTGTGGGGTGGAAGGTCCTCTCCCTCCTGGGGTGCAGTGGGGAGAACTAGATCCATCATGAAAGTCAGTCCTGAAAATGGAGACTGTGCTACATCCATTCCTGGAAAGAAAAATCAGGCCCCTCCAGCCCAGGTGACTCAGAAAGTCATTCAGCTATGTTCGGGGTCCCCAGTTTAGGCTCTGAATTAGAGCTGAGCAGCTCAGGAGGTCAGCTCCCTGTCCGTGGCTCCAGGAGTGGGCTTTCTGCTTGGGGACAGGATCCTCACAAACACCTGTGTCTTTGTGGGAGACTCCCCTCTGACCAGCTGGGAGACAGGGTGCAGTTGTGGGAAATCATGTTTCCGAGAGCAGAGGGCCGCCAGGTGGTGGGGGCACAGGAGACAGTGAGAAGGAGTCCCACAGGCTTTCTGGAGTTAAAACGCTGGCAAATATCAAAAAGTGCATAATTTATTTTATTGAACAGGCTGCATATTTATGTTTGGAGTCCCAGGTTCAAGGACTCCGCATCCCTCCAGGACAACAGCCTCAAGGGAAGAACAGACAGAGGAGGAGGAGGTCTGGTGTTCCTCCTGGGAATGAGGCAGAACTGGGACTTCAGCCGATTTGCAAGGAGACCCCGCCCAATGAGCACAGGGTTACAACCCCACGTGACCCCTGCCTTGTTTGACTTGGACCCTGGATCGGACTGGATCATGGATCGTGTATTCTTCCAGCTGAGTTCCAGAAACTCAGAGGGTGGACTTAGAGAGGATGCTTTTGGAAGCCGGTGAGGAGGTGGAGGGTCCTTTATCCTGAGTCCCCTCAGCCAAATCACTGTAGCTGAGGCCCAACACCCCCCAGGCCCACAGGGTGGCTGTGGAGGGAGAGCAAGCCTGGCAGGTGACCCAGGGGTCCCACTGCTGTGCCCCTCCCTTGTCTTTGTTCCCTTTCACCCCGGAAGGTGTGATTGTCTCATGTCATGGTGACAAGCAATCTCTCTTCTCTGTCAGGCGGGGTCCCCACCCCTGCTCAGCCTTCTCTCTGCATGGATGCTGAAGGACCAGGCTTACTTGAAGTTCTGAGCTTGACAAGT
The DNA here is from genome assembly GCF_009834535.1 of Camelus ferus. NCBI lineage: Eukaryota > Metazoa > Chordata > Mammalia > Artiodactyla > Camelidae > Camelus > Camelus ferus. Next base: position 24,712,660 of record NC_045714.1, read on the forward strand.
AAGGTGGAAACAAAGAAACCAATGGAAACAAAGAAACAAGTGATTGTGGCAAAGCTACCCACCACAGAGAAGCTGCCCTGAGTGGAAGGGAGGGTGTGGGCATGCCCATTTGTTTCCTGTCTCCCAGTGCTCTTCACTTTCTTATTGCAGACCTGCATGGTTACAACAAAATGATCTGCAAAACTGAAAATATTTACTCTCTGGCTTTTACAGAAAAGGCTGGCCAGCCTCTGGTCCCAGTACCGGGCAAGTGATTGGAGTACCTTTCCAGTTTGGAAACATCTGGGCAGGCCCATGTTTGCAAAATTCTTTAAGAGTAGTTACGGAGTTTTGCTTCTAAAATCTTTTATGACTGTGTACTTCTGAGCTGAGGTTGTGTTGTGTAATTCTGAGCAGGGATTTTCTCAAACTGTTTCTCCCCTCTTATACTGGACATCCCGAAGTTCCAAGGGGGATTAGATATTAAGGAAGCCATGGAATTTAGGAAAATGATTCAGATCTCATTTCCTTTTTAGCATCAGTGTACCTCCATCCTAGGCAGTATCAGTTATGTGTTATTGATAGGGGAACTAAATAGAAGCCAGATTTATAGAAAATAGTGGGTCTTTAGGTACACAAGTTCAACTTTTCAACATTTTTTGTAATGTTTGCAGTTTAAGATGACCATTCCTGAGAAACAGGCAGCCTCTTAGAATGAAGTAGCATTTTCACTGACCATACTTAATTTTTATTTCGTAGACAGCAGGAAGGGTAGTCACACATCACATATATGGGGACCTCAGAGATAAAATGTAACTTTCTGGGAGCACACTCCCCATCTCCCACTGCTCTGTTCACTGTCCCATTCTCCCTGAAGGCTCTTTCATATCTTCTGCTCGTGGCTCCAGTAACTCTTCCTCCTCGTTCCTCAGCTGGTAAGGTTACTTTTCTACTTTGACCAAGCAAACTGAAGCCAACAGAAGAGAACTTTCACCAGCAACTCCCAGCTCACTTTCTAATGTCTGTGACCTCACTCTCTCTGCCCCACCTCTTATTACAGGTGACATCAAAAGCCAGTTCCTCCAAGAGTCCCCAGGGCCCCATCCCTCCCATCTTCTCCGGGCTGTCACTCCCACAACCATCCTCTCTCTCTACCTCATAGATTTTGTTCTCCTGCTTGTTGGCTCCTGTCAGTATATAAACGTCCATCCTCTTAAATGAAACAAACAGCACTCCTTGACCCTAAGTCACCCCCACCAATTGCCACCCTTTGTCTTTGCAGCAAATCTTTAAGGAGTTGTTTAAACTCACTGTCTGCATCTTCTTTTGAGCCATCCCCTTTTACACTCACTCTGGCTTTTCCCCTGATCCCTCGTTCTATGGAAACTGCTCTATCAAGGTCATCAGTGACCCCACATTGCTAAATATAGTGGTCAGTTTTCAGTCCTTATCATGCGTGGCCCCTCGGCAGCATTTGACCCAGCTTTTCCATCCCTCCTCCCCCGCGTTCCTCCTTTACTGGGACTCCAGTCCATCGTTCTGTCTGCTTTCTGCTTTCAGCCCACTGGCTGGTCCTTTGACGTTTCCTCTTTTTTCCAAATATTTACTGTGGGTGTGCCCCAGGGTTGGGTCCTGGGTCTCTCCTCTCTCTCTATGCTATTCCTTTGGTGGAAGCAACCAGCCTTAGAAATTGACATGCCATCAATTTCTCGATTTGTCCAAAACTCCCTACTTTGCCCTTTGTATCTGGACCTCTCTCCCTGAGATTCATATTCTTTTTCTTTCATTCATCTTGCTTTCACATTCATATATATGCTCTACTATGTAACTTATTTTCCCAAATTTTGAATCAGTCCATATATATCATGTAAAATGCTCAAATCTATTATTTCCACTAAGATGCTTATTCTACCTTAGAACCTTTCTGCATTTCTGTATTTATGTGAATAAAGCAAATAATATTTCTACAAGACTCATAGTTAAACAGTGTGTTTGTTTGGGGCTATTAGGTAACATGAAATAATGATACATCAACACAGTCCTTTTTCATTTATTTTTGTGTAACACCGAGATGAGGTTTTTGCACAGAAGACTGGTTTTATTGAAATTTTACCTACGTTATGGACAGTCAGTTTATGTGAAAGCCCTCATTTCTCCCCTTTTCTGATACATTTTCCACTTGGCTATATATAACATATACATTGGCATGAAGTAAAATTCCAAATTCATTCACATAATACAATTAATACATTTAAATTATATTTTTTAAGTGTTAGAGAAAAAACAAACAAACAAACAAACCCAGAGTCCTCTACCTATTAGGCATTTCTGTGACAATATCTAATAGACCCCTTAACCATGACATTGAAGAACTGAGCTGATTCCAGCCCCTTTCCACCTGTTCAGCCCCACCTTGTCCATCCCCTGTGGATGGAGAGGACATCCCTCCCATTGTCCAGGTCCAGATGTTGGAACCATGTTCTTTCTCTTTCTTCCTCTTACACACACACAGCAAATCCAGCTTGTTAGAAAATTCTGGCTACTCTGTCTTCATTAATCACCTGCTCCCTGCTCCCCGCCCTCCTAGGAGCCACCTTCAGCCCCTTCCTGGACACCAATAGCCTCCTACTTCCATCTTTGCTTTCCTACAATCTCTCATCCACAGAGTCAGTGGAAGCCTTTAAAAGCTTACATTGAGGGGGTGGGTGTAGCTCAGTGGTAAACCACATGCTTAGCATGCATGAAGTCCTGGGTTCAATCCCCAGCACCTTCATTAAAATGTTACCCCCCAAAAAAACCCAAAACAAAAGCATAAATTGGACTACATCACCCCTCCTCTCAAAACTCACTAAACAGGTCACCATTTCACTAGGAGCCAAAGTTGTCACAAAGGCCTCCAGGACCCAACGTGCCCTGCCTCTCCGCCCACACTCTCCCCATCACTCTTGGGGCCTCTGGCTCCGGCTCTTCCTTCTTCCTCCGGGTCTATTCTGCTTCAAGTCCATTACTCCATGAGATCCACCAGGATTGCCTTATTTCCTCCTGCCTGCATCCCACCCAACCACCATCACCTGAGTTTGCTCATATTACTCTTTTTTTTTAAATTTTTCCAAGCTCTTGTTACCTCCAACATGCTGCCTGTTTCCTGTACTAAAACTCTGAGCCCCCAGTGATGGGGAGTTGTGTCTATTTTGTTGACTGATAAAGCCCAAGAGCCTTGGGAACGAGTCTAGTTACTAGATTCCCATACATAGTAGGAGCTTATACAAATTTGCTGAATGAATGCAGAGGCCCTGGTCCAATCCAATGGAGCACTTCTGTGTCCTGCTTAAAGAATAACTCTCCTTTCTTCCTGAGAGGGGGTGACCACTTCCTTGGTGATCAAAGGCAAGATCTTTTTGCTTAATGCTGTTAATCTTAGGTGAGGAGACTGGGTGATTTTCATATATATTTTAAAATTTGATTCACTCTGCAGTTTGTCTTCGGTCTCTGTATCCTTTTGAGAAACTGTTTATGAGTGATCATTCTTCCATCAGATTGAACAGGATCCAGGGGGAAGGACCAAGCCTGTACCATTGGCCGTCCTGTGTGCTGTGTCCTGTAACTCAGTGGATGCTCAGCACGTAAGTGAACCGACAGGAGTGAGTGAAGAGATGGGAGCATCTCCTTATTGTGGTGGCTGCACTCTGTCCGATGCCTTGATATTTGGGGAAGGGATTACAAGTGCAGAGGGGAGAGGGCAGGGCCTCTGTGCTCTTCCTGAGTGTCCTGGCCTTATGTATTCCCCTGGCCCCCTCTAGGCAGCCAAGCTGGGGAGCTGGGCCACTGGGGGATGTGCTGATCAATAATACACCTTCACCCCGAGTCTGGGGAGTAGGAGCGGCCAGCACACCTTGTTGTAAACTCTGAAGGCAGGTCCTTGGAGGAATTCCTCACTAATGGTTTCCTTCCAAGGGACCATTCAGGCCCCCAAACTGGGCCTTGAGAGTAGGAGCCAGTCTGTCTGCTTCAGAGCCCAGGACTGAGGTGGGCGCACAGCAGGCCTTACTTGGCCGGGTCCATTTAGCTTCCCCGAAGCCCTGTGCAAAACATGAAGTGTGGATGGCCTGGTGAGCACAGCTGTGCCCTCAAGACCGGTTTCAACTCCTCTCTTCCCGGAGAACAGCATCTCTGAGCCCATCCTGGGTGACCTCACAGAGACCACCCTAGTGGCCCAGGCTACTGACTGGGAACATGTACCTTCCTGCAGCCAACCCCAGAGGTCCACTTATGCATCATGTACTGGGAAGGATGAGTCCCTTTGCACTGGTGCAACAGCAGAGGCTCTGCCACAGGCCCAAGTGTTGGTTTGTGGGACATGCAGGGGCACAGGACTGTAGGCGGTGCAAAGGTGTAAGTGATGCCAGGGTGCAGGGACTGTGGAGGGTGCAGGCAGTGCAGGGATGCAGGGGTGCCAGGAGTTCAGGGATTTCCAGGAATGCAGGGGTGCAGGGGTTGCAGGAGTGCAGGGGTGCAGGAGTGCAGAGAGTGCAAGGGTTGCAGGAGTGCAGGGGTGCAGGGAGGTGCTAAGGCACGTGGAGAGGATCAGAAGGCAGGCGCACATCCGCGCAGTCAGCCTGACCCCTGCAGGTGGGTGCGATGCATTTGGGACTGTGGTGGTGACGGGACGGGGCTGCCCGGGGAAGGCAGTCGATTTCTTCTCTTCCCTGCAGCCCAGCCTGGGGGTGGCCTTGGCTGCCGGAGATTTGTTGGACATCGGACTCCAGGTAAGCTTGCTCCTGGGAGTCTGGACGGTTAGGTCAGGGGCGGTGGCAGTGGCAGAGGTGGAGAGTAGCGCTGCCCCTGTTGAGCTGGAGGATTAGCTTCCGCCTCCTTGGCAGCCAGGCCTGGGAGCAGCCTCTGCTGCCCCAGGTCGCTGGTGTTGACTGAAATAAATGCACAGCCTAAAAGTTGAGAGTTACTTTTTATTTGAAGGGAGGACTCGAGCCGGGATGACAGCCCCTCACATGGATCTGAGGGACTGCTCAGAAGAGGGTAGGGGAGGACCTAGGATATATAGATGCTTTACAACAGAGACCAGGTAGATAGAACAAGGAAAGATTACTTGTTACCTAAAGAGAACCAGGCATCTCAAGTTCAAGAATTTAGTGCTATTCTATGTATGGGAGGAAGCAAATATTTGGACTCATTGAATTCATTCCTTTGACAACCATCTAGCTACCTAGGGCGTTTTATTTTGTACTTCCTTATTCTGAGTCCCCTCAGAGGGCACCATTGTGAGTGGCTGCAGAGGCCTGGCTGCAGACCTGTCCTCACTAGGGTGTGGCGACATCCAGTAATGCCTTGGTTTCAGGATTGTTTGCTGATAAGGTTGTAGTATTTTCATTTACAGTACTCCTTGGTCCTAAAGTCGACCAATATTTTGGGAGACATTTCATGACCAATTTTGTCCCAGGGTGCTAGGAAGGCTCATTCCTAGATCAAGTGAAGAATCGGTTTGACTGTGCCACTCAAAGTGCTAGTTTTTGAATCAGGCCCTGTTGATCGTAAAATTCTCTGGATCACCTGTCTTACTAGTCTATTATGAGCAAGGAAATGTTTACCCCTCATTGCTCATTCCCATAACTAGAATCACACTATTACAATTATTCTATGCAGGGTTATAGATTTATCTTTTCCCTCAAGATGGTTAGCTATCATCAATCTTGTTGGAGGCCTAGTTACACAGTGGGAAATGTAAGAGACCACAATCTTATAAAATAGTCAGGGTATCAGTAATACAGCTAGTAACGTTAATAAAGTCACGAGTAAGGATTTAATAGTTGAGAATACATATTTGGGTTAAAAATTTGCTTGTGTTTCTGACTGAGCTTGAGTGATCTTATAAGAAAATTCACATTCATGGTCAGGCTCAGAGCAGATATTGTTAATTGGCCAGGGGAGGTCTCCCACCTCGTAATGTCAATAGTGGCCTAAACAGAGCTATCATTTCTTTTTAGAATAAATTTTCTGAGGGCTATCTAGTTAGAGCCTTGGAGTAGGAAAACCCACCAAGGTAACACAGAAGTACTAGATAGAGGTAATTTACCATGAACCTAACAATTGGATTAGTTCATAATCAAAGGTAGGAGAAATTATCAAAGTAATTGGTATAGAGGCCTGGTCCGGTGTCTCCAGTCAGCTGTCTACCTCAGATGCCATCTTCTTCTCATCCAGGCCTGGTAGCTTCTTCTCCATTTGAACATTGTTTTAAGGTGAGCAGTACTCTATAGGCCAGCCCAGTGCAGGGGCTCTTTCTGACTGGAAATGAATCCAAAAGCCAGTTTCCTTCAGCTTTGCTGTGTATGGTCTAGTTAAGTGTATCTGATAAGGGGTCCTTCCATTCAGGTTGGAGATAATTCTTTAAGTCATGCCTGTTCCAGTGTGTATAATCCCCTGGTTGCAGGTGATGGGGCATCAGACCTTCATCCAAGGAAAGATTACTGAGCTTCAGAGACAAATCTAGAGTATCCTTTTAATAATTCAATTAAACTTTGCAGCAATGTAGCGTAACAGCAAGGAATGATCTGGGAGGTGTCTTAGTAAATATAGACCTCAATTAACAAAACTAAAGTTTAATATCCACTAAAATATCATCTTTTTCTCTCTAAAGTTACCTTCATTTGTATCAAATATAGCCAAATCAAGATTAATTTGTTTAAAGTTAAGTCTGATTATTTAATCATATAGGCTCTTTTAAATTGTCCTTGTTGGAATTTTTAATGAGTCTCAGGCTACAATGTTAATAAGGTTTTCTAAGGCCAGGAAAATCACATCAAGGGTTTGTCATAGATTTTTGCCTTACAGATTTAGGTAAATTCTTTCATCTTTAAGGTCCTTAAAACACCTTGAGATTCCTATACCTGTTAGGAGATGATCATTCTAATTTATCTGATAGAGCCCCTGGGGACCTAAGGCTTTCCAGTCTGGAGGGACCAGATAGAGAGAAAAGATAACTGTTCCAAGTCTGCTTACATAGGTATGATTTATCAAATTGCTGTGAATTCTAATTAGCTTAAGGAGAAGAGTTTCTTTATGTCTGGGAAACAGATTAAAAGCCAGTAATATTTCAGACAAAATAAAAAATTATAACCATATTCATCAGTGTACTCAGTCCCATGTAACTAATCCTTTTGTTAACAGTTTTATGAAATCAGAGTTTTCATCAGACCTTTAAAATTTCTTACCCAGTTTAGTTCAGTGCTATAGTTTGAAATTTATTAGAAACCAGTAAGTCTCCTTGAAGATTTTTGCAAAATCATCAGAATAAAACAATAACTGTGTATAAATGACAAAAGATTTAAAGGCATGCTTAAACACCATTACACTGTAATCGATAAAGAAACCTGGTCACAATAACCAGAATTGTGACTGGTAACATTTCAGATATACCAGGATTTTAGGGATTCCATATAATTTCTAGAATATCTATATTAATATTTTCTCATACAATATAACCTAGGAAGATTTATTATTCATTTGACAATACTTCCCATGTTACTTAACATACCAAATGAAACTTACTACTTTAAAGTCTCTTTGGGATGTTTCAGGGGTCCCTCTGTAGCATCCCAAAGTTAACTGGAGGTCAAAAGAACTTTAATTAGAAATTGATATTTGGGAAGTTTGTTAAAAGGTTTCAAAACACTTGGTCAGATAAAAGTATAGATTACTGTGAAATATTACTTATTCATTAACAAGAAACTATTTCAAAGGTAAATGCAGAACAAATCAGTTAAGGGGCAAAAGAAAATTTATAATCTGTTGCTGAAGGCAGATTAACATTTTAAGAAAACTTTGTACTCATGACAGAGAGAGAAAACCAAAACTCGTCTTGTACCAGCTTACTTTTAAGATTCATTTACTTTGACCAAATTGATTCTAAATTTAGCCAATCCCAACCATGTACAAAACTCTTTCCTGAGAGTTCCTCTTCCACAAGCCTTCCACAACTTTCTATACTCAGATTATTTTGCCCCTTATTTTCCCTTTCATTCAGAAGTAACCAGCTTTAGGACAAAATCACTATTTCCCATTAACAAAATATAATTCCATTCCTTATATCTTCCTTTACATATTCACCTTACTTTCCTAGGATACTGAGATGTTTCCCTTAATAGCAGAGAATATTTCAGGGTGGCACCAACCATTTATTATTTCTAAACACCTTTAGTTTCTCTGTAAGAGGAAGTCAAATGTTAAGTAATTCATATTTCAATCTTACTTTATCTGAAAATGGCATAGCTATTTAATAAATTCCCATCATTTAACTTAATTTACCACAACTCTAGAATTTAAAGACACCAAATATTTACAGAGATTGTCTTAAGCATACATTTCTAAAAATATATTTTTAAAGAATTTACCCAAAAGGTCTCATCTCATTTGCATTTAATTTACTTAGAGTTTTATCACACATTACTAGTTTTTTTGACAAATCTGTAACAGTTATAGTAGGATCTTATTTGACTTTCATTAAACCTAGGTACAGTAAAAGTTTTATGCTTAATATTGGTGACTCTAAAGATGTCTATATTAATTAGAACAAACTTAAACTAAACTTAATACCACGTATTAACTTAATATTGAATATTTTACAGTTCACGTGAACATGATAGTCAATTTGGTCAGCTTTTATTTTAGAAATATTTAATTTGTAAGCTCTTATTTTTAAGTCAATTAAGCAGAGATCTTTGATTTTGACTTTTTTTTTTTTAGCAGTAGAAATATCTCATATCTATAATGTGTACACAGACTTATAAACAGACAAAAGCTAGAGATCTCATAGCTTCACTTTAGAACTTACTTATCAGTTAGGTATTACAATATAAATTTACTGCTTATAAATAACAGTTGGAGTAAGCTGAATTTGCTTCCTGAAATCACTAAGGCTTACTGTTTATGAAAAAGACATTTAAGATTTCTTGACAATGTCTGAAGGACTTGTCAGAGTCTGAGTTCTAAAATGCCAAAACTTTCTTTGGCCTTAAGGTTTTATCTCATTGGAATAATTAGGCTCTTTCTTAGGTCATTGTGTGCTGTATTTACATTTCTGATCTGCAAGACAAAGACAGTTGCTTCCAGTTCCCTAAAGAACTGGTCTGTCACTTAGGCCAATTGTATCTCCTTAATTTGCTTTTCAGTATCAGTGAGAAGAGCTGTAAACAAAGAATTCCATGTTTTAAGACTTTAAGGCTTAGTTTATCACGTCTTCCAAAGCTTGCAGAAGGCATTTAGTAAGGTCTCTTTTTCCTGAGTTATAAGTTAAATCCAGGGTAAATCTCTTATTTTTTATTAGCCCCTGAATATTAGTTTTTAGTTTTACTTTATATTGGATGGCTTAGGCAACTCTATTGGTTTCCTTTAGTTTGTTTAATTAATATTTTCTGAGGGACAGATATGTGCCCAGCCTTATAATACCAAGAAGGGGAAGCGTTTTTCCATTGAAACATATCTATCCCACAACATAATTAAGCAAAAGAGGTTTATATAAAGCCCATTTAAATATACCAATTTTGCAAACTTTTATCTCAATTTTATTACCTCTTATACCTTTAACTTTAATATTCATCAGGTTTAATCAATAATTCTTATTTCTAGAAGGAGTGACAGAAGCCTTTTTCTTTTATTTCTTGTCCACTTTATCTAATTTTATATAGAAGTCTCTGGGATTCTCAAGTTTGAGCCAAAGGACTTAGGCTCTTGTCAATTTTTAATTTGATTAATTGGTTGCCCCAATCATTGATCAAGTATCTCAGTCTATATATATATATTTTTCAGCCCTATAAATATATACATTTTAAACTGGGGTAAATAAAGCGCACTTGTTTGAACTTTAATGTTGGGGACCAGTAGGTGATTTCTTTGGCTTTTTTTTTTTTTTTTAATTTTATGTAGTGTAGTATCAAAACCTTGTATGTTAATCCAAAAATGTCCATTTTATTTATCCCATTCAAAATAACCATCTAAAAATATTTATCCATTTGGGATAAGTCCCTTATTAATTTTTTTCTCATTAAGAAAAAAATCTTTTGACATTTTCACATTCTTTTTTCCAGTTACTCAACCTAATTAACATTAATTATTCTAATGTTTTATTAGCATCTCTAAAACCCATTGAGGGGAAAGGGAGAACACGAATGTAGCTTTCCAAATGGGGTTTTTTTTTTTTTTAACTAAGTTCTTAGGTTAACCATTAGATATATATTTCCACCTTTAAACTTGATTGATTTTAATAGGTACCAATAAAACAGCTGTTTATAATGAGAGCTCTTTTAACTTTCACCAGTTTAGAAGTTTTTCCAAATTAAAGGATCCATCATATGGCCATCAATTAATATATATATATATATAGTGAATTTAAACCAATAAGATGAAGAGGCTTTTCCACATGAGAGTGGAGGTATTCCGTAAATAAAATTCAAAAGTTTACTCCCCAAAAGCTAAAGGCCTTTGTGGTCCAGGCTGATACAACAAGGGTTAAGATGGCAAAATGCCTGAGAGTTGATACAATCAAAGGATTGTTGAGAATCCCAATTTATTTGCTTGGCCACCATATGTACACAATATTTGTACCTTTTGTGGGGCAGAGTCAAAGTTTTCCTTTAAAAAAAAGGAAACACATATATACATACACACACACACACAAAACACCGAGAGAAAGATAAAACGTTTACATTTCAAGGACACAGGAATAGAAATCCAACTTCTCCTTAAAGGGGCTTTTGTTTTTATAAGGCCAGAATTCCAAAAAAAATTTTTTTTATCAGGCCTGGCTAGTTATTTTAATTAACATATATATTAATTCCCAATTAAAGCCATAAGTTATGTACATAAACCTGGCTGGGGTATTAGTTGGAGGCTGGCAATCTGTCATTTCTTTTTCTTTTGTTTTGAAAGTTCTATTCCCCATTCTAAGATCGGGTTGTCAGAATAAAATCGCTAGTAGGTTTTCCAGCAGGGACAACTGCATGGCATGAGGTCTTTGCCTCTGCCACTCCTGCAAGTTTCTCAGACAACCGAGAAAGCTGTTACCAGCCAGGAGGAGGGTCTTATTTTTGGAGTTGAAAGGTTCCTCCTAAGAGTTTTACTTTTATCCTGACAAATTCAATGGAGGTAGCCAAATTGAGGAAAGTGTTCGACCAGCCTCTTACCTAACTACTCAGCCCAGACCCCAGTATTTTTTAACCAGGCTCCACCCAGGGCATCTCCACTGAGAGGGTATTTCCCTTGTATCTTTCAACCAGCCCCACCCGTGGAGTCTCCACTGGGTGGGTATTTCCCCCCAATATCTTTCAACTGGAGGGCCAGGTACCTGGATACACAGCTAAATAAAACTCAGGATCAACTAATATGGGAGATCCGAGAACCAGGAGAGACTCACCCAAATTCCTCTGGACTCCCCGAGTAGGTGCATGGGCACAAAGGGCCGCTGCTCGTACCAAAGCTGCAGTTCCTCGGAGAGTTCAAGTGAAGGAGAGAAGTCTGCTCTGGGTCCCTTTGTGGTCACCAAAACTGTCGACTGAAATAAATGTGCAGCCTTAAAGTTGAGAGTTATGTTTTATTTGATGGAAGGACTCGAGGAGGGATGACAGCCCCTCAGATTGTTAGAGCAGGCAGATAGCTAGATATGAGCAGAGAAAGGGGGACACAGACCAAATGGCAGGAATTGGGCAGAAAGGAGGGGCACAGGCCAAATGCAGGAAACCACACATCATGTGAGCAGCAGGGATTCCTGGGCAAAGAAAAGCTGGAATCTTTGGGCTGATAAGGGGCCACACCTTTTGGCCTGGAAACCAAAAAAGAAAGGTCAGAAAAGGCAGGAATTTCCAGTGTCCGAATGTAACCTTTTACTCATATGCCCTCATTTCAATAAAATTAGCCTTGCAGATCAGAAGTGCCCATCATGCACCAATGCCACCACACTTCCGATCCAGACTAAATAAGGACAAAAATCCCTCCTCCCTTTGGGAAGGTGGAATTGGGATGATAATCAGGGAATAATGACCCCAAACTCTTCCCTCCCCAATGAATATTCTGCCCATTCATTTTTACACCCTATGTAACTAGCTTGCCAAAGAAACTCAGGGCAGCTGCTCCCCCTGAGCCTGCCCGCTCTCCCCTGAGAGTGTACTATCCATCCTTTAATAAATCCTCACTTTACCTTTTTAACCTCTAAGTCTTGTCTCTGAATTCTTTCTGGGATGGGACAAGAACCTGGAACACCAGTTGCACCTATTGGAGGCGAGATTGCTCTGAGGAACTGCTCCGAAGAAGTAGAGGAGCTAGGATATATAGGAGCTTTATAACAAAGACCTGGTAGTTGGAAAAATTAAAGATTGCTTGTTATCTAAAGAGAACCAGGCATATAGAGTTAAAGAATTTAGTGCCTTTCTAAATTTATGAGAGGAAGCAAACATTTGGACTCATTGAATTCATTCCTTTGACAAGCATCTAGCTATCTAGGGCCAGTATCCTGTCCTTTCTTATTCTGAGTCCCCTCAGAGGGGACCATTGTGAGTGGTTGCAGAGGCTGGGCTTCAGGCCTGTCCTCACTGGGGGGTGGCGACAACCGCTGATGAACTGGTTTCAGCATTGTTTACTGATATGGTTGCAGTATTTTCATTCACACCAGATACACCAGTCCCACTCAGCTTGCTGAGGAGGGGAGCGGGGGCTGTGCTATTAGGGTGTGCTCTGCCCTACCCCGCGGCATGGCCTGGGAGCGGCCTGCTGCCCAAGAAGCCGGAAGCCCTTCTCCAGGTCAGCTTGCTCATGGGAGGCAGGCACGGTGCGGCCAGGGGGCGGGTAAGGTTATTTATTATTAAAGATTCAAAACTATTTACATGGTCTCTTATTTAGAAATAGCTTTATTAGAAGACTGAAGGGTATTTAAAAGGTGGAAAAATACCCATGATGTTACCATCATTTTTATTAACAAAATGTCAAGAACTGTGCAGGGTCTAATATTTGACCCCTCTTGCAAGCTAACAAGTTAACAAGATGCAGTTTTGTGGATGCTGCCAGGGGACAGGAGACTCCCTCCTGGGTCAGAGACCAAGAACTTCCTACCAGCACAGCAGGCAGCCTGTGGTTCACGTTCATGTTTGTTCCTGAGTTCATTTCCTATTGCTGTTGTAACAAAGGGTGACAAAATCAATGTCACTGGGCTAAAACCAATGTGTGGTCAGGGCTACGTTCTATACAATACCTGCCTTTCCCAGCTTGTAGAGGTTTCTCACATGCCTTGGCCCAGGGCCATGTGTCACTGTGACCTCTCCTGCTACTCCACATCTCTGTCTCTGACAGTCCTGCTTCTCTCCCATAAGGATCTTCGTGATGTCGTTTGCTTACCCACAGTGATCTCCCATCCCAAGGTCCTTAAGAGTCACACCTGCAGAGTCCCTTTTACCACACACAGTGACATATTCACAGGTTCTAGGGATCAGACCGTGGACATATTGGAGATTCATTGTTCTACCACATTCTTCCCTTTGGCCCCACAGATTCATGTCCATCCCACATGCAAAATGCATCCACCTCATCCCAACACACTTCAGAGTCTCATTTACTATGCCATCAACTCAAAGTCCAATATGTAGTCTAACTATTTTCAGCTCAAAAGTCCTCAACATTTTCATCCTCATCACCTAAGTCAGGCGTGGGTGAGACCCAGGGTGTGATACTTCTCTGCTCAAAATCTTACAATGGATTCTCATTTCACTCAGTGAAGAAGCGAGAGTCCTTTCAGTGAACTCAGAGCTTTCCTCCCCCCTCCCCAAGCTGAGCTCATCTCCTATTTTCTTCCTGGATCACTCCCTTCAGCTGCACTGGGCTCCCTGCTGGCCCTTGGGAACTTCAGACATGCACCCACAGGGCTGTTGCCCTGGCCAGTCTCTGTCCAACTCATATGCTGAAGTCCTAATCCCCAGGACTACAGAACATGACCTCATTAGGAAATAGTGTTGTTGCAGATGTCATTGGTTAAGATGAGGTCATTAGAGTGGGCCCTAATCCAGTATGACTTGTGTCCTTATAAAAAGGGGCAATGTGGACACAGAGACACGTGTACATGGGAGATGACGTGATGAGATGTGGAGAGAAGACGGTCGTCTCCAAGCCAAGGAGAGAGGCCTGGACCAGCCTTTCCCTCCCAGCCCTCAGAAGGAACCTGTCCTGCTGACATCCTGCCTGCAGACTCCCAGCCCTTGGAGCTGTGTGACAATGAGCCTCTGTGGTTCACGTCACCCAGTGTGCGGTGCTGTGTTAAAGGAAGCCCAGCAAATAACACCCCCTTCTCATGGTCCTCAGTGAGGTCAACTCTGGCCATCTCATTTTAAACTGGAAACTGCCTTCCCCTTATCTCTGCCCCAGAACCCCCCACTCCCTGATCATACTCTTTCTATCACCTTCTAGAATACCATACAAGTCACCTGACTGTTATGACTGTAGTTTATGTTCTGCTCCTCCTCAGTCCTGCAAGGAAAAGGATACTTATTTGTTCACCGATGGATCTCTGGTGGCTTGACCAGTACCTGGGACACTGCAGTCAATAGAAATTGGCCGGATAGAGGGAGGGACCATTATTATATTCACAGGTGAGTGAACAAAGGTTCCGGGGGATTGAGTGTTTCGCTCAGGCACAGAGCTGGTAAGTGTCAGACCAAGGTGGGTTTCAAGTACCTATGAACCTGAGGGTGGCTTGAGTGATTCCCTTTCTGTTGGTTAGTATTTCTCAGGTGTCTGTTTTTTCTGGCTCTAACTTTTGACCTCTTTCTGTTGCTCTTTTAAGCTTTCAACCAGTTTTAAGTTTTAATTTTGCTTTGTTTCGGGTAAACAAATGAAACCTGTAAATCTTTTAACTCATTATTTATTTCATCTGAATACGTTGTGATTAGCGATGATGTTTTATTTCTGGCATCTTGTTTTGTGATTTCTATTTGCTTTGCTCTGCTTTTCTCCTGCCTGTTTTATACCTTGCAGTCATGGTTAAGAGCATGGCGTCTAGAGACAGCCTATCTGGGCTTGGTTCCCTCCCTTGCTAACCATGTAACCAGGATATGTAAGCCCGTTGAGACTCACTTTCTTCATATACAAAAAGTGGTACTATCCCCCTCAAAGTCTGTGAGCATTAAGTGATAAAATAGATGAAGAACACAGAATAGTGACTGGCCTATTTTGCATGCTTCATTTTGACTTCTTTATTTTTATTCTCTTTTTAAACAATTATTTTAGAGATTACTCTTGAATTTTAAGGAACACCCTAGATATTGAAGGTTAAATGTTATTTAACCCACACATATAATTTTGTATACCAAATGTTATCTGTATTTTGTTTCCATAAGTTCTGTTTAGTTCTTTAAAGAATTGATGTTTTATTTTTCATGATGTCTTCATTTTTCATTATGTTATATATGATTCATTTTATTTTTTAATGATTCAGTCATACTTATTTTATGCTCTCTCTTAGATTGTTTCATAATTTTAGGCTCTGGAATATTGACCATCCTGTGTTTTATGGTTAGCTCTTTCTACCCTGTGGCCACTTATTTCCTTCTGTTTTTATTTGTGTGTCTGTGTGTATGTAGATTTGTGTGAGCTTCTCTTTAGTGAGTACAATTTTTTTCCTATGATTGTCCCTTACATCTTGGTTTTTAAAGTTTTCCTAGAGAACAATTTGTGTTGGTTATCCTAAGGCTCCAGGTGATTTGATCAATCTGGAATTATTATATTTTTTGGCTTGGGAATTCCTGAATCTTAAGTGGAATATCAACCTGGATTCCATATTCATATGAAGCAGGGTCTTGGAGATTAGATTTTTTTTTAAAGGAGACTTTTTTTTTTCCCTAGAGAACCAGTTCTTTCACCCCTTTCTTGTGTGCACACGTGGAGAACTTTGAGTCTCCCTTTCAGTGAAGAGGCAAGTCTTCCAGTACGTCTTATGCATAGGTTTCTATAAAGGAAGACTCTTCTACATCTGGTATGGATCCTTTATTCTAAATGGACATTGTATCCCTATTTATGTGCAGATTAAAGCCCCTTCCCTCCAGGGTGCGGTGGCATCAGCTCACAAGATTACCATTCTGGCTTTAAGTGTCCTCTTTGTATTGTCACCTGAGAACTTCTCTCTCCACAGTTAGCTCTGTATTACTTTTGTTGTTGTATTTTATCCAACATTACTGAAAGTTTTACTTAAAAGGGATCCAAATTAGCTGTGTTAACCTGTTTCTAGAACTGAAAGCTTCAGTTCTAGAGTATCTGTTTGATTTTCCTTAAAAATACATTCCAGTATATTTCTCTGGTGAAAGTCTTTATCCTGTTATCTATTTTCCCATCATTTCCTCATTTTCTTGAATATATTAAAAATGATTATTTTATAGCCTTTATTGTTAACTCTGATGCCTACAACACCTGGGGGTTTGCATCCATTGCTTAATGTTTCTTATTCTCATATTATCCGTCATATAGTCTTGACATGTTGCATGTCTAGAAATTCTTTATTACATGGCAGACATTGTGAATGAAAAATCCATATGTTATCTTCCGTGAGAGGTTTTCAACCTTCCCATCAGGCAGACAGGGTGAGGGACTGATCATTTCACTCCAAACAGGCCCTGAGGTGGGTCAGGACTGAAGTGCCTTTTTTCTTAAAACAGCTTTGAGGTGTACTTGCAAAATAATTTTCACATATTTAAAGTGTACAACTTAATACATTTTGACATAAGTATATTCCCAAGAAAACATGACCACACTCAAGACAGTGAACATACCCATCACCCACAAAACTTCTCTCCTACCTTTTGCTGTTCCTCCCTCCCTCCCCATCTCTTGCCCTGGAAACCATTGGTCTGCTTTCTGTCACAACATATTGGTTTGCATTTTCAAGATCCTTGTGTGAATGGATTCATGCAGTATCTATTCTATTTTGTCTGACTTCTTTCATTCAGCGTAATTATTTTGAGAGTCATCTGTGTTGCTGTATTAATAGTTTATTTTTCTTATAGCAGAGTATTGTTTAGAGCTGAGTTTTTACTGAATAGTTTATTGTGAGCAGTGTTTGGATAGACCATCATTTGTTTCTCCATTTACTTGTTGATGGATGCCTGGATTATTTACAACTTTGGCTATTATAAATAAATTTGCAATGAATATTTGGTTACAAGTCTTTGTATGGACAAATGCTTTTATTTTCTAAAGCAACCAGATGAGGAATGTCTGGGTCATATGTAGATAGATGTTTACCTTTTTTAAAGAAACTGCTAAACATTTTTCCAAAATGTATTATTGTAAATTCCTCGTTGTATATATGACTTCTGGTTGCTCTAATTCCTTGCCAGCACTTTGTGAGGTCGGCCTTTATAATCGTATTCATTCTAGTATGTATTTGTACTAGTATCTCACTGTGGCTTTTAAAAGCATTTCCCTAAAAACTAATGGTATCTTTAATCCACATCTTTTCATATGCTTATTATTCATCTGGATATCTTTAGTGAAGTGTGTTTTCTGGCCTCACTCATTCATTCAGGTGTTTGCTTTATTACTGAGTCTTGACAGTTAGTTATTCTGGATCAGATGCAAAGAGAGACTGTGAAGGAAAAGCCAGGCTGGTCTAACAAGATAAATCACAAGTCTAGGAATGTGAAGGAGAGGATGGGCTGGGCTAACAAGATAACTCACAAATCTAAGTATTGGAATACTGATCTGAGTTCTGCTGGACTAATTTGTAAATCAAAGTTAATTAGTGTTGGTTTGCTGATTCCTTGTTCATGCTTTTTCTTTTTTGCTAGCCAGCTAGATTTTCAAAGAGATATATCCGGCTTTGGAATGTTGGTTTGCTGCCTCCCTGCCTCCACTTTTGTGATAATGATGCTGCTAAAGCTGTTCCATGCCTATTGGCCGAATAACCCAAGCTTGTACTTTATCCTATAAAACCTCATGCACACGCCTTGGAGGTGCTCAAAGCTTCGGAGCAGAAGCCCCTCTGAGCCCTCTGGCATAATATATCTGAGTACTCCAACCCTCTGAGTGGTGCTTGTTTCTTGGCTTGCCTGTCATTTCTGTAACATTTCTGGAGGCCCCAGCGAGATACAACCACGCCGGCCCATTGAGCCACTGGACTGGTGGCTCCGGCCGACCGAGGGACGGGATTCTGGCAGCGAACGAGGTGGCGCCGCCAGACGGTATTCCGGGTTCTCCTTCGTGATGGCAACTCGGCCCCCCGGGTGGCTGGAGTACAACCAGAGCCAGATTCCATGGAGGGATGGACAGACTAACCAGGTGGCTGTCCGGACAAGGTAGGAACCCCCGGGAGGAATCAGGTCATGTCCCAATGGGCAGAAGAGGAGGCTGATCCCCTCCTACAGACTCTCCGTCTGATGGTATTTCAGGCGGGGGAATCAGGTCACGAATCAGGTCCTGTCCCAGTGGACAGAAGAGGAGGCAGATCCCCTCCTACAGGAAACAGGATATTGGTATTGGTGGGAGGACTGTTGTTAACCTCTGTGTGTGTGTGTGTGTGTGTGTGTGTGTGTGTGTGTGTGTGAGTGAGCGGCCTGTGAAGCATGCGATCAGGCTCGAGTTTGTAGCTCCACAGCATTCTGCTATGGAATTCGAGTGAGTCCCAATCTGCAGTTTTGTGGTTACCTCATACGGCTCAGGGTGGTATCGGCCCCTCAGGGTCCCGAACGGAGTCAGCGACTTATACTGACCCACCAAAGCTAAGAGGCACCTTCGTCCCCACGAGGGGAGCGGCCAGGCCGACACAGCGAAAACCCTCGTCATATCTGCGACACCGGCACAGGGTGGCTACACTGGGAGGGAAAAGGACATAGACAGCCAATGAGTCAATGCCCCTTTGCCCTCGGAGGCTAGGATGCTATTTCTTTGAGAAAGTCTCCCACCTGATTCTGTCACAGAACACCCAAGACTTATTGTTCCCCTACTGAACTGACCCAAATAGTGCCCCTTTTGACTAGCCTTAGACCCCCAGGACTCAAGTTAAAAGACGATTTCCTTCAGGACAGGGCTCACCCAGCCTTGGAGATCCCTTTTCTAGTCCATTTGTTTTACCACCTGCTGTCAGTCCCTTGCCCCTGTTACGTTAGTTCAGGATATAGAGAGGATTTAATGAAGAAAGTCCCTGGAACTGCTTGAGGCCTTGAGCTCCAGAGACATCAGCTGTGACTGGAACCCAGACTCCCTGACAAAATTAGCCTTCAAACAACTCATAGACCCAGCAAGAGAGCAGTCTCTCTGGGAACTCCGGTGTTTTGAAGAATGAAGAAGGAAAAGATATAACGGCTACCTTCCCAAATATCTAAAACAACAGATCTATTATCCTTAAACATCTGAAAAGAATGGGAGGCTCTAAGTCGAAACCCACCACTCTAGACTGCATGATTAAGAATTTCAAAAAGGGATTCTCAGGAGACTATGGAATTCGAATGACCCCTGGCAGGCTCTGCACTTTGTGTGCTTGAATGGCCGGCCTTTGGAGACCGGTGGCCCTCAGGAGGAACTCTGGACCTAGCAACAGTGTGAGCAGTCTATCGAATAATCACTGGAACCCCAGGCCACCCAGATCAATTCCCTTACATTGACTCCTGGCTGAATATCACCCAGACTTTACCCCCATGGATTCAGTTCTGCTCAAATGGACTTGGGCAATGCAAGATATTAGCAGCTCAGCCGGTCCAGGCCAAAAAGACACCCAGAGAAAAACCTATTTTCCAGGGAGATGCAGAGGACAAAATGTGCCTGCCCCCTCCGTATGTCCCCGGGGCACCAACACCTCCCCAACCTGAGGACCCAGAGGCAGAGCCCAGCCCCAAGCCTGAGCCTATAGAAAGGAGACTCTGGTCAGCACAAGCCAGAAGGCCAGCACCACCGGCCCTCCAAATGCCCCTGCGGGAGACACAAGGGCCACAACAAGTTGGGGAAAACAGGACTGTTCAGCCCAGGCACCCCGTACTCTGCTACCAACCCTTTAGCACTACAGCCCTTCTCAATTGGCACCATCATACTCCTTCCTACTCTGAAAAACTGCAGGCATTTCAATCACATTATGGTCTAAACAAAATTAAGAAGAAGAGCTTCCACAATAATAGCAGATAAAGAGCCACTGGTAAACCAGTCAGGATTTTTGGCCTGCCCTCCAAAGAAAAGGAGTGAAAAGTGTCAGAGCGGGCCACAGAAGAAGTCAAGCGGAGCCACGCCAAGTGGCAGAGGATGGAGCAGCGACCACAGCCTCCCGGCAACAACAGCAGCGGCAGCCCCCGCATCCCTGGCACCGCCTCCACCTCTGCCACCGCCTCCTCCATGGCAACTATCGGGGAGCGCCGGCCCATGCCCCGTCCCGAAGCGATGCTGGGATAGTAATAGAGCTCTGTCACAAAGACATGTGAATATTTGGTCTCTGTCCAGCCCACAATGATTTCTACTTGGTGGTATGTGACAACTGTAATCAGGCTGTCAAGACGCAGGCTATGATTGAACTCCTAGAGTCTATCTTCTATTCTCATCAGCCCACCTGGGAAGATGTCTGCCAGCTGCTTCTGACTCTTTTCAATACGGAGGAGAGGAGAAGAATTCTCATTGAAGCACGAAAATGGCTGCAGGGCCGAGCCCCTGGGGACACAATGGATGTAGAGAGATGGGCCATGACACATGCCCCCGACACCAGACCAGATTGGGACTTTAACACCCAAAAAGGAAGAGAAGCGCTGCGTGAGTACCGGGAGGCCATCCTACAAGTGCTAAGAGCGGGAGCCAAGAAGCCAACTAACATGTCTAAAATGACCACGGTGACCCAAAGGCCAGACGAAACCCCCATTGACTTCTATGAGAGACTGTGTGAAGCATTCCGAGTCTACACTTCTTTTGATCCTGAGGCCCAAGAGAACCAGCAGATGGTCAACACTGCCTTCGTAGCCCAATCATACCCAGATATATGCCAGAAACTCCTAAAACTGGATGGATTCGCAGGGATGAATGCTACACTGCTGCCTGAAGTAGCAAACAAAGTTTTGTAAACCAAGAACGGGAAGCACAATGGGAGGCAGACCAGCGAATGAAGCAGAAAGCCGCACTCCTTGCAGCAGCCCTGGGGAAAACAAGCTTCAGCCAGAATCCTGCACCATCCTGGAAGAGGGGACCCGAACCATGGATGCCCCTGAGACAAGACAAGTGCGCATACTGCCGGGAGACTGGACACTGGAAGAACGAGTGCCTAAACAGAAAGGATGGAAAGAGAGCACCCCTCAAAAGGCCTACTTATCAGCTGGAGCCACCAGCCAGTAATCACATCGGACAGGCTGGGGTCGACTCAGAGAAGGAGAGACCGGACTCCCTGCCCCTGGGCCCCCGGGAGCCCAAGGTCAAGATGTTTATAGGAGGCCAACCAATGAATTTTATGGTAGACACAGGAGCAGAGTATTCTGTGGTGACCCAACCTGTAGCACCCCTGACAAAGAAAAAGGCGACTATTTTAGGGGCTACTGGGGATTCAACTGCCCGCCATTTCTGCCAACCACAATCCTGTCAAATAGTGGGCCATCTAGTGACAGATGGCGTTATTCACTGTAAGGGACACCAAAAAGGAAATGACCCTGTAAGCCAGGGGAACAGGTTGGCTGATCAAAGGCAAGAGAGGCAGCCGCCTGGGAACACTCAGTAATTAAAGTTATGGCAGCGCCAGAGCTACTCACTGCCCCAGAATATAGCCACGATGAAAACAAGTGGGCACAGGCTGAACAAGGAAAGAAAGGAAACGACGGATGGTGGATCATGACGGATGGAAGGGTTTTCATCCCAGAACGACTAGCTTCTCATCTAGTCCAACAACAACACGAAGCCACACATATGGGAAAAACGGCTTTGGAGGCCCTCTTAAAGCGATATTTCCTAATTTCTCATCTCCCTACTCTATGCACATCACTCTCCCAACGCTGCTTGCTCTGTGCACAAAACAATCCAAAACAAGGGCTCACTGGGCCAATGGGAATACAATGATGCGGATTGGCTCCCTTCGAAGATTTAGAAGTGGACTTTACTGAACTTAGGCCCAGTAAGGGATATAAGTACCTGCTGGTTTTCGTCTACACCTTCACAGGGTGGGTAGAGGCCTACCCCACCAGGACAGAGAAAGCAAGAGAAGTGACAAAGGCTCTCAGGGATGTTATCCCTCAATTTGGAATGCCTACCTCCATCATGTCTGACAATGGACCCGCCTTTGTGGCGGAAATTGTACAGCAAGTGGCAAAGGCACTGATCATCCGCTTTAACCTGCACACAGCATACCGGCCTCAAAGCTCAGGGAAGGTAGAATGAATGAACAGAACTCTAAAACAAATGATAGCTAAAATCAGCCAAGAAACCCAGCTACCCTGGGTGGACATTTTACCCCTGGCTCTGTTGCGAATAAGATGCACCCCAAGATTTAATATTGGGTACTTTCCCTTTGAAATACTCGATGGGCGACCTCTACCTTTAGTCAGGATGGGAAATCCCACCCCAGAAATAGGAAACTTCGGGCTCCAACAACAACTGTGGGGACTAGGACAAGTACTATGAGAAGTTTGGGGTTGGGTAATAGAGAGAATCCTCTTTTCATTAAGGGTCCAAGTGCATCCCCGTAAACGAGGTGACCAAGTATGGGTGAAGGATTGGAAAAAGGAACCTCTCAAACCAACATGGAAGGGACCATATTTAGTGGTATTAGCTACCCCTACAGCTGTTAAAGTTACAGGAATCATCCCTTTGATCCACCACTCCAGGGTTAAGAGAGCGACTTCACCTCAGACAGAGGGTCTTTGAAAAATTGAGAGTGTCCCGGGAGACCCGCTCAAGATCAAGATCAAGAGGGACCAGAAAAGTATTGACAAGCCCTGCTCTAGCCACACCCGAATGCTGGCTAGTCAATGCACGGCCGAAGCTTGAGGAAAGCTCAACGAAGCTGTTAAATGTATTTCTTTTGTGCTCCCTTGCCTCTTTCCTTGTTTGCTATACCAGTCTGCGTACTAGCAGTGGGGCTAGCTAGCGCCACCCCACCTGACTGGAACATAGGGACAGGAATCGGTGGCATAGCCTCTTCCTTTTATTACTATTATCACCTTAAAGGTGAATTCAGCCACAATCTCCAATGAATAGCAGAAACCCTGGGAACTCTGCAAAATCAAATCGACTCTCTGGCCGAGGTGGTCTTACAAAACAGGAGGGGTCTGGACCTACTCACAGCCAAAGAGGGGGGACTATGCCTCTTCCTAAACAAAGAGTGCTGTTTTTATGCCAATCAATCAGGAATTGTCAGAGGGGTGGTTCAAGAGTTACAAGACCGAGTGGAAAAGAGAACACGTATTTTAGATAAGAACCCATGGACAGGCCTCTGGGGTTGGAGCTCCTGACTGGCACTGTTCATAGGTACTTTGCTCCTGATTTTTGCAGTTCTGCTATTTGGGTCCTATGTCCTAAACTTCCTGACCCGCTTTGTCAGTGGGCGGATAGAGGCTATAAAACTTCAGATGTTAGCCTCCAATTATGAGCCCCTGCAACAGATAAGTGATGATGCGTACTCCAACTAGGGTTGTGAAAACATCAAGAGGGGGGAATTTGAAGGAAAAGCCGGGCTGGTCTAACAAGATAACTCACAAGTCTAGGAATGTGAGGGAGAGGCTGGGCTGGGCTAACAAGATAACTCACAAATCTAAGTATCAGAATACTGATCTGAGTTCTGCTGGACTAACTCATAAATCTAAGTTAATTAGTGTTGGTTTGCTGTTCATGTTTTTTGCTAGCCAGCTGGATTTTCAAAGAGATATATCTGGCTTTGGAATGTTGGCTTGCTGCCTCCCTGCCTCCACTTTTGTGATAATGATGCTGCTAAAGCTGTTCCATGCCTATTGGCTGAATACCCCAAGCTTGTTCTTTACCCTATAAAACCTCATGCACACGTCTTGGAGGTGCTCAGAGCTTTGGAGCAGGAGCCCCTCTGAGCCCTCCGGTGTAATACATCTGAGTACTCCAACCCTCTGAGTGGTGCTTGTTTCTTGGCTGGCCTGTCGTTTCCATAACAAGGCCTTTATCAGATATATGATCTGCAAATATTTTCTGTCGATGGCTTGTCTTTTCATTTGCTTAGCAGTGTTTAGAAGAGCTTTGAAGAGTCTTCATTTTGATAAAGTTCACTATATAAGTTTTTTTTTTAAATAGGTTATACTTTTGGTGTCATAGCAGAGAAATATTTGCCAAACCCAAGGTCATAAAGCTTAAGCCTATGTTTTTTCTCCTAGCTGTTTTATGGTTTTAGATTTCCTTTTAATATCTATGATCCATTTTGAGTTATTTTTTGTGTATTTTGTGAGATATGGGTCAAAGTTCTTTTGTTTTTTTGCATATCACTAATTTTTCCAGCACTATTTGTTGAAAAGATCCTTCCTCCACTGCATCCTTTTTGATAATAAATTGTCCATATAAGTGTTGGTTTAGTTCTGAACATTCTATTGTGTTCCTTTATTCTATTTTGCTGTTTTTACACCAATACCATGCATTCTATTGTAGCTTTACCAAAAAAAGTCTGAAAATCAGATAGTGTAAGTCTTCCAACTTTGTTTTTCTTGTTTAAAGTTGTTTTGGATATTTGGGATCCTTTGCATTTTTATATGAATTTTAGAATCAGTTTTTAAATTCCTTACATCCTGTTATGCCAAAATTCTACCCATCTCTTTGGCCATCTCCAAAACCACATTTTCTGAAGAAGTCTCTCTAGATCCCAGGTGAAAGAAATTTCTCTTTCTCCTGTGCTTCATTCACATTTCACAATGTTTGATTGCATTTATTCATGTTTGGCTGTATGTACTTGTCTGATCTTTCCTGCCATATAGTAAATCTCTCAAGATTAGGAATCTTGACTTGGTTCCCTCTGTCTGCTGAGAAAACTAGTTCTGTGCTTTGCAGGAGTGAGCCCTGCAGTAAGAGGTATATGCAGCAGACATCTAGCTCATTGCTTGCATATTGTCAAGGAATCCTGCAGATTTAGAATTGTTTATTGACTGTTGTCTCCAAGATGGCTCAGTCTTTTTTCTTTCTATTGCTACTGCTGCACTTTCAAAAAAAATTGGCTAATTATTTTCCAAATATCAAAACATGCTGTAATTGAGTTGTGATGCAAATTATGTGCTGCTGTGTTTTAACAACCTGCTTAGTGTTCACATGCACCTTCAGTCACAGATCTTTTGGGAGAATATCATATCCTTAGAGATAGCAATGCTGTCTTTGACTGCCTGAGCAGCAGTATCTGAACTGCTGTATTTCCAGTGACCCTTCTAGCCCTCCTCCAGCCCTCCATGGGGGGACCTGCAGTTCTGCCCTCGAAAAGCCTGTTGTTTCTCAGGAAGAATTCCCTATGAAACATAATCATATCCTTCTTGTGGAGACATTCAGTCCAGAGACCTGACAGCAGGGGAAAATGTTTAGTCTGCTTTTGGTAGAGCCTAAACTCTTCCATACCTATTAGAAGCAAATCCAATGAGGAAATTGTGTTGGCATCTAACAAATCAGCATAAATGTCTGATGAGGAAGATCAGCTTCCCCATCCCACTCAGGCGTCATGTTGATGTGACGCTCACCGTGGCTAACCTTTTCTCCTGTGAGCAACATAAGGTTCAAGACGTTGTGAATGGCTTTTTGTTTTTCTTCCTTAGTCTTTCCACATTCACTGTGTCTGGTGAGATTATATGAATCCTGCTTATTTTCAGCCCAGCACTAATCTTTTTTAAAGGATCATGTGTTAAAAGGCCAGTGGACAATTTGTTAGAAGATAGAAATCCTCTTTGTTTTTGGTCCTAGAGTTGACTCTTGGTTAGTGGTGAATGAAAATTCCCCTTAAAAATTTAAATACAGTGATATAAAGTTTTAAAAATAATTAAATATTAGTCAATTTCATTAAACACTATAGCAGTTATTTACCTTTAAGCCTGTTTCTAGGGCAATTTTCCAATGATTCCCTCTCTTCATTGATTCCCTCTTTATCAGAGTCCTTGAGAGGCCCCTGTCATCACTGTCAGTGTCATCATCATCATCATGGAACTGATTCCTCTGGAAGATTCTAGGAAAATAAAGAGATGGATGGGCTTACGTGTAGGTCAGTGTGTGCATATACAATAAGAACAGTTATCAGACATTAGATGCAAGATATCCATTTCATTTAGAGAAGAATGTGGTCATGAAATCCTGATGTGGTGAATGAAGGAAGCCGTGGGAACAGGATAGTCAATGGAAAGGAAGAGAAAGTGAGTGAAGCTGGGCCGCCTGTGACATGTTACTGTACATGGCAAAAGGGATGACAGATATTTTAGGACAAAAATCTTAGAGGATTTCTGTCTTCTAAATTGTCCATTAGCCCTTTAAGCCCATGATACATTATTAAAGATTAGTGCCAGGCCACAAATAAACAGGATTCATATAATCTCACCAGACGTACTGAATGTAGAAAGACTAAGGAAGAAAAACAAAAAGCCATTCATAAGTGTCTTGAATTTAAATTGCTCATGAGAGGAAATGTTACACAAGGTGAGTGTCACAGCCACATACATAATGTCTGAGTGGGGTGGGAAAAGGGGACCCTGAGATGAGACAATAGGATGAGTAGCCTGGATTGTCAAGGTGGGCCCAATGTAATCACAGGGGTCCTTAAAAATGGAGGACATTTCCCAGCTGAGTTTAGGGTCAAAAGGAGGTGTAGCCATGGAGCGATGTTCAGAAAGGCTGCTGGCCATGAAGATGGAGAAGTCATGGGACACAAGCTAAGGAAGATGGGTGACCTCTGGAAACTGGGGGAAAAAAACAAAAAACAAAAAACAAGGAAACATTCTCTTCTAGACCCTCCAGAAGGAAGGAACACTGCTGGTACCTTGAATTTAGCCCAATGAGAACTGTGTTGGATCTCTGATCTCCACAGCCATAAGCTGATAAATCTGTGCTGGTTTAAGCTATTACATTTATGGAAATTTGTTACAGTGGCAATAGAAAAGTAACATAAGGAGTGGTTGTGTAAGGGATTAAACGTCTAGGCTGGGGTGTGGAGAGGATTTTGACATTTACACCTAAAAAACAACCAGGTGCAGTGGAAGGTGTTTTAAGGAAGAACTACCTTATAGGGCTGTTAAGCAGATTGTTTGGAGTGAGGAGAGCATTGGAGTAGAGGAATCGATTAAATCTCTACCAGAAAAATAAGGAATAAAATGTCACAGGGCTTCAGTGTTACTGGATGTAAGAATGGAAATGGGCAGAAAGATATAAGCATTACTTTGAAATTAGCTATAAGTTTGATGATTGCATGTTGGGGAGAGTTAGCCAATATGTGGACTGAATGTTTTCATCCCCTCAAAATCCATATGTTGAAACCCCATCTCCCGGGGTGATGGTACTGGGAGGCGGGGCCTTTGGAAGGTGATTAGTAGGATAAAATGAGGTCATGAGAGTAGAGCCCTCATGAATGGGATTAGTGCCCTTATAAGAGGCCTCAGAGAGCTTGCTTCTCTCTGCTCTCTGGCCCATGAAGATAGTGGGAAAACAGTCATCTTCAAGCCATGAAGGCTATCCTCTCTCAGATGCCTTTCCCTTGAAAGTCTCAGCCTCCAAAACTTGAGGAATATGCTGATTGTTTAAGCCACCCAACCCATGGTAATTTGTTACAGCATCCCAGACTGACGAAGACAGTAGAGAATGCCTCTGAGTTTGGAACTGATTGCTGAATCCTGGAGAATTCCCTGGAGAATGCTGAAACCCAGGGAAGTGGGCGGCACATACGTTAACTCATTTAATCCTGCCAACGCAGCAGGAGATAGAGTCTACATATTCCTCACTATTTAAAATGCAAGGAAAAAGAGTCACAAATAAGCAGCAGCAGCAGGAGCAGCAGCAGCAGCAGCAGCAGCAGCAGCAGCAGCAGCAGCAGCAGCATAATTTTGTCCAAGATTCACACAGAACCCCCTGGAGGCAGAGTGAGAATTTATACTCAGGCAGGCTGGCCCCAGAGCTCCTGCTCATAACTACTAAATCAGATCACCTTGCTTATGTGGGTCAATTTTTTTCAACTGTGATATGAGAGTATTGTGTCCAGTAACTTATAGTTTCAAAATACCTCACTATAAGGGTATCTTTAGTCACGGGCGTTACAAATCACAGAAAGCTAGACATAGAAAAATAACTCGTTAGGGCAAGAAAACCACTAATGTTTTTAAACATTATACATGCTGAGCCTTTTCAATAAAATGTTTATTTATAATTCTGTCTGGCTACAGAATAACTTCATAATCCTGCATGTGGCTGGTGGCTCCCATGTTGGACAGGACGGGCCTAGAGAATTTAAATGACTTGCCCAGCCTTGCCCAGGAAGCTCGTGGTGGGATCAGAGCTATAGTCTGGGGCTTTTCATTCCTATACAACAAGTGCCTCATGGAGGATTAGAAGCTTCTTTGGTGCCCAGCTCTCTATCCGTACTTATGACATCTTGTCAGGCATCACAGCCTGCTCCTGAACATCAGCCCGTACCCACTTCTGCCCTTTTCTGGCCAGGTAATACCTCTTAGCAACTTCCATTGCCTTCTTGGCATCAGTTCTTATCTGGAAGGGTAGTGGCTAGAGACTGGAAATGTGTCCACATGAGCAGAGGGACAGGTTTTTCTTAAACAGCTGGAGTGGTCAAGAGAAGAAAATGTCAGGAAGACGAGTGGAAGCAGGTCATTTAATATACCAAATGGGTGCTTTCAATGTATCTTTGTGTTATTGAGTCTAAACTTGTTCTGCTCGTGCATTACAGGCCAATAAATCAGGAGACCAGGTTTTGGGGCAAGAAATAGAGATTTTAATTCAGAAAGCCAGCTGAGAAGATGGCAGACTAATGTCTTGGAGAACCATCTTCCCAAGTCAGAATTCAGGCTCTTTTTATATTAAAAAGGGGAAGCGGGAATGCCTTGTTGTTGCAAACTTGGTGTAGGAATTCTTTGTTGTTAGAATCCTTTATACTGGCAGCTATCCGCCTGGGTCAGATCCCTGTAAACCTCCAACAAAGCAAATGTTATTTTCTATTCTGTAACTTGTTATCTTTATATAAATGGAAAAGTGTTAATATCCTTCAAAGTCAGAGCCTTGAGAATAGGGTCTCCTGTATATTTCATGCTCTAGGCATCATTGTTTTACAAAAGGTGTAGAACCAACAAGACTAAACCTAGGAAACAGGGCACAGGGTTAAGGTCAAAGGAACAGATCTAATATGGAGTCAGATTTGTTCTTTCCTATTTCAGTAGTTCCATGGAAAAGGCACTTTGGGCAGCTTTTTGTAGGGTCCTGGAGGCTTTCTCTCTCAGCCTCTGGGCGCCTCTATTGAAAACCCTTCATAGCTGTCTGGCCTGCTGGAAAACCACTCCGCCTTTTTTGCCCTGAAGATATGTTCTGTTTATAACTCATTTCTACTCCTTGGAAAGCAACTCAATGAAAACTCAATTGGTTTTCCACCAGCTCTTGGCAGGGGTGAGGGATAGCATGTTATTATATAATGAAAAATATAAATAATAAAAATGTTATAAAACAGCACTGGGCATGTAGGAGAGAGTCAATAACTCCTTCCTGGCTTAAAGCAAAAGTGATGGCTCAGTTTTCCCATGGCTGCTGTATTTGCTGAGCTAGTTACTCCTTTGCTCAATTACACTTTTTTTTAACTGAAAAAGAAATACATGCATATGGTTAAAAAATTCAAACAGCACAAAAATACGCAAATGAAAGAAGTTTTCCCTCATCCTCTGTTCTCTCAGCCCTCCCTGGAGATGCCACTGTTTATAATCCTTTGTGTGCTTTTCCAAATATGCTATGCATATTCCCACCTATGTATGTAAGTTCCTTTAAAGCTTTACTTATTTTTAACTTAAAGGGATTTAAATCCTCAAGTGGCTTTTGCCCCGATAATAGAAAAGAACAAATCTGACTCCATATTACATCTGTTCCTTTGACTTTAACCCTGTGCCCTGTTTCCTAGGCTTAGTCTTGCTGGTTCTGTATCTTTTGCAAAACAGTGTTGCCTAGAGCCTGAAATACACAGGAGAGCCTATTCTGAAGTCTCTGGCCTTTAAGGATATTAACACTTTTCCATTTATATAAAGATAACAAGTTGCGGAATAGAAAATAACATTTGTTTTGTTGGAGATTTACAGGGATCTGACCCAGGTGGACAGCTGCAAGAACAAAGGATTCTAACAAGAATTCCTACACCAAGAAGCTTGCAACAACCAAGCAAGTAGGAAAGGAGCCTGAATTCTGACTTGGGGAGATGGTTCTCCAGGGCATTAGTTTGCCATGTAGGTCTACAGAAACTTGCTATTCCAAGCCCCAACACCTGGTCTCCGGATTTATTGGCTTGCCCTGCATTAAGGAGAATGAGTTTGAACACGGTAACACTCCTATCTACCTAGCAAGCTGGGCGCTGGAACTGAGGACAGCTCTCCCACACCCAGGGGCCTACTGTGACCCCTTTATGGGCCCCCGAGGGTGGGGAGTGGTTTACCCTGGAGGGATGGGGACTATGCACCAACACTCAGGCAGTCTGCTCCGTCTGGGGCTCTGAACTTGTACCTCCCACTCTCCGCCAGCCCAAAACCTGGGAAAGTGCAGCTAAGGCAGAGATCATGCCTGCCTGTTTCCCAGCCTGTAAAAGGGGAAATTATACTGTTCCCAAGGAAGTTCTGAGCGACAACACCTGAGGGTGCTTTGTTCCCAGAGCTACAGGAAACCCAGCTCCGCGTGGGGGCAATGGTTGTGGTCCCCGTAGGGGTTCTGCAGGGGCCTCGGCTGAGGGGCTGGACAAGGGAGGTAAAATCTGAGCTGCAGGCCTTGAAGGGTTAGAGAGGGGTGCAGAGGCAGGACTGCCGCCTCCTTCGGAGTGCCCCCAGAGGTAAAGCTTTTTCTCTCCATCTCTGCTACTCCCCCACCCCCTCCAGATCCCTCCCTTCTCCTCCTTCTGTCCATCTCTCTCCCTGCACTTTTCCCCTCCTCCCCTCCCCCTCCCATTTTCTCCCTCCCTAGAACCCAGAGCGGCTCGCTGGCCCTCCTGCGCATGTGCAGGTCAGTGCCAGCTGGACCGCGAGTTCAAAGCTCCAACTCCGAGCTGGGGATCGGCCCCATAGTCTGCTAGGCTCTGTCGCCCGGTAGGCCTTTGGCTCCTGCCCCGAGCCGGGGCCTCCAGCTGCGGAAATGCAAGGTGCAGTGTTCCGAGGAAGGGGGTCCGCGTGTCACAGCCCGCAAGGGTGTGAGCCAGAGCCTGTCCAGCTGAGGGGCTAAAGCCAGCCCCCCTCTACCTGGGCCACCTGCCCCGGTGCACCGGCCACACCTGTCCAGGGCCAGGTTGGCACCTGCCGGGGGCCCGGCCACCCCCGTCCCCGCCGCGCCCTCACCTGCCGCCTCTCGCCCCAGCCGGGCTCCCCTCAGTCCACGGCCGGCGTCCCCTTCCCCTCTCCCGCCCGCGAGTCCTCCCCTCCCGGGTTTCCTCTCCTCGCCCAGCAACCCGTCCCCGCCCCTGGGCGGGCTGTGTCCTGGGCCGGCGGGGTCTGCGGACCGGGCGGGGGTGGGGGCTGAGGCTGGGACTGGCCTCTAAGCAGGGCTGCAGCCCGCGCCCCCCGCCGCTTTCCCTGCCCCGCGACCCCGGGGCTGCCCTCCTTTCCCTTTCCCGCTCCCCAAGGTCCAGCTCAGCGGCGTGGGTGCTGTTTCCCCAGGCTGAGACCCTCCAGCTGTAAAGCCCAGCTTCTCCTGGTGGAGTCGGGAAAAGGGAGAGCCAGTGCTGAGAGTGCTTCTGTCTCCTCCTTCAGTGTTTCTGCCCCAGGTAAGTAGCTTTTTCTGGTGTTAGGATGGGGATGTTTGTTGATGTCACATGTTTTTATAGTGTGAGGGATTACAGTGTTGAAAGCAGGGCTTGGTTCAGTTAAAAATGAGCTGAAGGCATGACGCTGCGACATCCTCCATCCTCCCCCTCCCAGGGTGAAACATGTAACCATCGATTTTAAAAAGACAGTTATAGTCCCTAACTAGTCCAGCCCAGCTAGTGTTTGTTAACAGGAGCAGCACCACCAGAGGTATTTTGGAGATCCTGGAATATTGCAGTCTTAACGATCTCCTGGCAAATCTTTGTTTTGTTTTGTTTTGTTTTTGTTTGTTTTTCTTAAATTGTGGGGCAGACTAGTAGTATAGAGGGAAAAATAGTTGTCAAGAAATACTTTTTCATAGAACAGCTTTATTGTGATATTGTTCACACACCATTAAGGCCATCCATTTAAATGGTACAATTCAGCAGCTTTTAGTATATTCACAATGGTGCAACAATTATTATTCCAGAACGTTGTCATCACTTCAGTAAGAACAGTGGAAATGAATGACTTATCCTCCCCTCCTGAGTGGTGGTTCTAAAGAAATTTCTTGGCTGTTCCTGACCATAAGTTAACTTGTTACACTCCATGAAAAATCTGGTAGGAATTCTAATCAGAATTGCATTGAGTCTGTATATTAAAAGAGGAAGAATTAATGTCTTTAGGCATAAACTTCTTCTACCCATGAATGTATCTGGGACCCTATCTTTTCATCTATCCAGAGTCTGGCCCATGGGAAGTCCTAATTGTTGGGTCTGTGAATGATGAGATTCTATACATCGTTAGTTGCAACTGTAGCCTTTCACAAAAGAGAAAAATAATCTCAGTGAAGCCAAGTGACTCCCTGATGGTCAGAAAGAGTGACAGCCAGTGCTGGAGTGATCCAGTAGACTTGGTGCTTGTAACCAGAGTTCACCACCTACAGCTAAGGGGATTACAGCGTCCTTTTATTTTTTTCATGGTGTTGCTTTTATTTTTACTAATTTTTTTAAAATTATTTTTTATTGAAGTGTAGTCAATTTACAGTGTTATTTTCAGGTGTACAGCAGTGATTCAGTTATACGTATGCATATGTACACACATATTTTTCAGATTGTTTTCAGTACAACTGTACTGTCTTTAGTACAACAATAAGAAATTGAATATATGTCCCTGTGCTGCACAGAAGCTCCTTGTCATTTATTTTATATTTATAAATGTGTATCTGTTAATCCCAAATGCCTAATCTGTCCCTCCACCCTTTCCTGCCTGCTAACCACAGTTTGTTTTCTATGTCCATGAGTCTATTTCTAGCAGCACCGTTTTTGCTAGTAATATATGCTGGTTGGCTGCTTTCAGTTTCAGTAATTCCATCTTATCTGTGGGCGTTTTTCTTCTGGTGGGCCTGTATGTGGTTTGCACATGTGTTAATAGGGATCTGTATTTGGGAGAACTCTGGGCCTTGTCTAGTGACTGGCACGGAGGGCCTGCTGAGCTCATGCTTGAACTGGGAAAAAACATAGAGAAGTTTGGAATTTCCACTGTGGTTCAGTTTCTATAACCTGTTTAGCCCACCTTAATGTTGGCCACACCCATACTGGACAATTTGGTGGAACTTCATGGTGTGGCGGTGTAGAGACAGGGCCTTGTATGCTTCTTCTCTTTCCTTTTTCTAACATTCATTCTCCTAGGCCTTCCAGATCCTTCCCCAGCAGTGCCCAGGGCTGGCTTGGTGCTGAGCTGAGGAAATATTTGTTAATAAATACCTTTCCTCATCTCTTTTGGGCCTTCATTTCCTTCTCTGCACCATGAGGGCTTAGATTAGATAAGTGCTTTTCAGTTTCTTTTAAAGCCATGTCTCCTTTTGAGAAACAGAAAACCCAAATCTCTCCTCCCATCCCAACCCTTCAGATTTTGATACGTCCTCCAAGAAGTGACATAGCTATTTGTGGAAAGTTGATGTGATTGTGATTCTAGGTGGCACAGAAAAGACTCTTCAGAGATTTATTGCAGGGAGATGGCAGGAGAGGGGCAGTATGTCACACTTTCTAGTGTGAGCACTGGAACAGAGTCTCGGGTTTAAATACAGTGTCTGACGTGTCCTCTCTCTAATCTTGCACAATGTGATAAACCTCTTTCCCTCAGTTTCTTCATGTGTCAAATTAGGGTGATGATATTTTAGGGTTTTTGTGAAATATTATACACATAAGCCATTTGTGTCTCAGCAGAAACAAGACCTGTTAGGGAGTCAGGGATTTATTAAAAAAAAAAAAAATCTTGTCCATAGCACTCTGTGTGTATTTTGAAGTTCCTGGAAGGGCGGGTTGTGTCTAAGGTCCATCATGGGACAGGTGGCCCCTGGGTCTGCATACCCCAGATTGCCCCTCCTCCTCAGGCCTCTTTATCTCAGTCCAGGATTAAGCTCCCCATTAGAATTACACAGAGGTCTTGTGGAAATGACTTTTCATTTTATTGTTTCACCAAGGAGGGCTGCTGTCATGATCTCTGTGGTCAGATTTTCGGTGACCTGAATGCTATGCAATTGGAGGTTCCTACTTAAGAAAAAGAAAACAAAGTTACAAATACAAAATTAGACCCAGGGCCATGGCAGGGGCTCTTGGAAGTGGGCACCATTAGCTTTGTTAGCTTCAGGTGCAGTGGCCTCTGGCCACGAGTACCCATCCATGTGCTGTGAAGTTGGAGGGACCAGTGGGTTCACTGGGAATTTTACTGAGTGTATCTCATGGGCTGGGCATTGTCCTATTTTTACTGTGTGTTCCTTATTTGAGACAGTGAGCTCATTTAATCTCAATAGCCTCTTTAAAAATAATTAGACTTTTTATTTTGAGATGTAATGTAGATCACCATGCAGTTGTAACTGATAATATGGAAAGAGACTCTGCCCAATTTTCCTTAATGGTTTCAACTTGCAAAGTTGGGGTACAATTCATGATTGACTCACTAACATTTTGAGGTTTGTGTAATTACCCTTATTTCTATTCATGATTAAACTGGGGTTTCGAGAATCACATAGGCCTGCCCAGGTCACCCACACGGTTAGTGTAGCAGTCCAGGAGTGGAACATGGGCTTGAGATTTCCAGGCAGTACCATTATGGTGGTCTGTGGCAGGGGGAAGCATTCACTTGCTTGTTTATTCATTCATTCAATAAACATTTATTGAGTAACTTCTGCAGGTCAGATGCTTTCATAGGGCTATCTAATTCTTCAGCAGTACTGAGAATCAGGTAATGTTTTCTTTTTTTAACCTGAGAAAATTAGCTTGAGGTTATAAAACCCCCCAAAGGAAATATAGCTTATAAAGGAGGGACTTGTACAGACCCCCCTTTTTATGTGGGTGGTACCCTAGGCATTTTACATTTGCAAACTTCCATAATCCAGATATATTCTTGTAAGGCAAGGATTTTTTTTTTAATTGGAGTATAGTCAAGTTTACAATTTTGTGTCAATTGCAAGGTGGTTTTTTGAATATTGAATTAAAAATTATTTTTTGAGGGGGGTAATTAGATTTATTTATTTGTTTCATTTTTTTAAATGGAGGTACTGGGGATTGAAACAAGGACCTCATGCATGCTAAGCATGTGCTCTACCACTGAACTGTACCCTCCTCCCCAAGGCAAGTTTTCTTATCCATTATTCTGCAGCTTAGGAGTTCAAGTAAATTAAGTTGAAATCCAGGTCTTTTGATCCCACTGTGGTTCTTTTCATTATATTGTTGGGGAAGCAGTTCCTTTATTAATTCCTTTATTCAGCATTTTTTGAGCACTGACTTTGCATCAGGGCCTGGCTAGGTGTTGGAAACAGAAAACAAGAAATGGTCCTTTTCTTCAGGGGCTGGAAGCCTAGATCAAGAGCTGGGTAATGTGATCTGAGCTATGGTAGCCATGTGCAGACTCTGAGGACAAACTGTACCCTTGGCTTTGCTTGGGCTTCCCCTGCCTTCTGACTGGTACACACCAGGTCACCTCATCCCAGAGGGGCCCGCAGCCCACAGCACATTGTCTACCTTGGTCTCCTCTACCCTCTCGGCAGGGCCTGAAACAGGATCATCCCTGACTATATGCAGTGTGCTGAGAACCACCAGACTCTCCCAGTGGTGGTCCAACCTGTGGGAATCATCTCAGAGAGAATTTCTTTTTCATCTATAAGGGAATATCCTTGGTGAGCCAGATCAGCCCGTGCGGCTCCCAGTGGGCACTCTGTATCCACTACAGGCACCACTATGCACCCGAGAATGGGTGGAGCGGACTTCCAGACCCACCGCAAGGTCGTGGGCCTTGTCACCATTACCGACTACCTCTTGGCCAAGATATTCTAGAAGCTCCATGTGCAGAGGAGCTGTATGGCACCACGCTCTATGACTCTCAGCTCTTTGTCTTTATGCTGCATGGGGAGGTGGCTGAGCAGCCGCACACTGACGTGGCCTTCAATCTACGAGGACTGAAGGGTGGTGGAGAAGAGGATTGAGGACTTCACTGAGTCACTCTTCATCATCGCTCAAGTCCAAGTGGCTGGACGGGGCCCCTGACAAGTCTGGGGACAAGATCTCCCTCCTCTGCATCCTGTTTGAGAAGGAGGACTTCGTGGGACTGGACACAGACAGCAGGTAAGTCTACCTGGAGGCCCATCCGCCCTGGCTGTGTGCTAGGTTCTTCCCTACATCCAGAAAGGGATCAGCAAGGAGGAAGGCTGCCTTGCAGCCAAGGAGGGAGGTGCAGCCCGCCGGTTTTCAGACTTTTAAAAATGAATCTGCCTTTGGTTCAGAGAGATCCTTTTAGGGTTAGTGTGGACACTTCCCCTTTTCAGCCAGGACCCCTGGTGGGACCCCTGGAGTTGCTGTCCAATAAGTAGCCACAGCCACTGACGCTAGGAGCCCTGGGGAGGAGGCTGGTCTGAGCTGAGATGTGTTGTAGATCAAATGCAAATCAGACGCTGAGACTTGTTTACAAAAAAGAATGTAAGCTATCTTGTTACTTTCTTTTTTTTAACATTTATTATTGATTTATAATCATTTTACAATGTTGTGTCAAATTCCAGTGTTCAGCACAATTTTTCAGTTATTCATGGACATATACACACTCATTGTCATATTTTTTTCTCTGTGAGTTATCATAACATTTTGTGTATATTTCCCTGTGCTATACAGTGTAGTCTATTCTACAATTATGAAATCCCAGTCTATCCCTTCCCACCCTCCACCCCCCTGGTAACCACAAGTCTGTATTCTCTGTCTGTGAGTCTAATTCTGTCCTTTATTTACGCTTTGTTTTTGTTTGTTTGTTTGTTTTTTTTTTTGTTTTTTAGATTCCACATATGAGTGATCTCATATGGTATTTTCTTTCTCTTTCTGGCTACTTCACTTTCTTGTTACTTTCTATATTGATTACATGTCAAAATGATAGTATTTTACATACAGTAGATTAAGATCTGTTCTTAGAATCAGTGTCTAGTTTTGTTGTTGTTGTTGTTGTTGTTGTTGTTGTTGTTGTTGTTGTTGTTTTATCTTTTTAAATGTGGAAACTGGGAAACTTTCTTTACATGGCTATCATTTCATTCCTGTTGGACTGCCTGTCCTGGGACAGTCTCATCCCTTTGCTTATAGATGAGATGCTGAATCCCGAGATGCAGAACGAGGCGCTGGTTGAGCTGTGGGTGGAGCCGGTGTCTCCTGCCTCCCAGGCCCAGCACCTGCACGGCTCAGTCCCTCTCTCCCTGCCTGACAGCCACCATGCCAGGTTAGGACATCAGAAACACCGCCAGGGACTTCCGAATGAGCTCCTTATGCAGGCGAAAGCATGTCACGGATTATGGGACAGAGCAGGGAAAGGTTCGCCTGTCACTTTGTCCTTGTGATTAGGTCAACGGCCCCACTTTGCCTTGGAATTGCAGACGAGCTCTTCTGGGCTTTCTACCTCCCCCACCCTCTGCTCTGTTTCCCTGAGTAGCCCTCGTGCCAGTCCCTCGGGCAGAAGAGGGCGAGATGCCTTTGCCGAGAGGTGGTCCCCTTTGCTGGGGAGCGTGAGGGAAGCTGTGTCACCAAGGCCTCAAGCCTCAGGACCTGAGCCTGCTTTCCTCTTGCTGGAGAGCACTCATGGCGGTCTCACAGGTGACGGTCAGAGGACCTGGCACGTGCTGCCGGGCCCGCTGTGGAGGCTGTGCTCCGAGATTCTTGAACTTACCTAAGGTCAGACCCTACTTTCTGGTTGTTGGTAAGTTGGAGGAGGAGACACCAGAGAATTGACAAAAATAAAGTCCAGGCCAACCCTGTGAGTGACAGGCACAGGGGACCCGAGTCCCACCTGAGTGTGGTACCTGGCGGGCTCTGGATGAATTTTCACTTCCTCACCAGACATGCCTCTATGGCTTAAGGAAAGGGCAAGGCATGTCCTTGCCACTATATTTGTCCTCACAGGGCTCTGTGATCTACACACCCGTGCTCCCCTTCTGCTCCTTGGAGATGAGGTGGCAGGTTTAGGTGCCTGGGCACTGCCAAGGGCACAGTTGCCAGCACCGGGTCACTCCCAGGCTGGCTCTGTTCACCTGTCACCTCCTGCTGAGCCCCAAGCATCAGGAGAGTTAGGTGCCTCGGTGATGCACCAAGGTGGGGCTGCACGTGCTCACAGCACCTGCAGCAGTCTGCAGGGAACACCTACCCCTGGACAGACTGGTGGGTGAGCGGTGGAAGCCTGGAGCGCTGCCCCAGCCCCCTGGCCATTGCCTCCTCTTTTGTCATAGGAGACACTGGTGACATTTTTGCTCAGCAACTGCTTGGCTCTTAGTCTGCAGACTCACCGGAGAATGCCAGGTTGCTTTTGCCTTTTGAAGTCTGTCCTTGGGATTTGACTGAGTAGCTAATTTCAGGACAGTGTGCTTATTGCATAGTGGTTGACACTGTCACCATTGTTTACCCAGAACCTCAGTGTACCAGGCATGGCTCTCAGCATCAAAATACAGCAGCGCATTAAGCCTCTCTCCTGGTCATTCTGTCTGTTCTGGTACCTTAAGTGCTCAGCCAGCATCTGAACGTCAGTGAGATAATGCGGCCAGTGAGCTCGGGTCAAACACCTTCTCCTCCAGTCACTTTTACTGTATTGTTTCTTTTACTATTCCATGGTCATTAATTTTTATAACAATGCTTTGGTGCAGGAGCAGAGCATAATTCTCTCCTGCTACTTTTGGTGGGAGTGAGAAAACATGTCCAGCCTGAAATGCGACCACATTTTGTAGCTCAAAATCTGTCTAGACGCATGTAGGTGGAGTTTTGGTTTGGGGCACTGACCACGTTGGGGTCCCCATGGCAGCGCCGCTCCCCTCAGGCCCCTGCCTTCCCTGGAGCAGGAGGTGAGGGTGGGTCTCACCTTCCCCGCGTCCCTGTCCTCATCACACTCACGTAAATTCTTGTACATGCTGTTGAAGTTGTTTTTGTTCCTGTGTGTTTCTAATTTTTGTTTGTTCCTCTTTTCCTTTTTCTTTTTTCCTTTTTCTCTTGTACTGCCCTGTGAGCACGTCGTTGGGTCTGAAAAGGTGGGCTGTGCACAGCCTGCATTGGAAATAGCCAGATCGCCCTCCGTGCTGTCTCCATCTCTTTAAAAAGCAAAACTTAACAGCTGCCTTGATCCATGTATTATCCTAGTCATCTTTTTATTTTCTAATTTTTTGGAGTTTTTGCTTTGTTAGCACATCATCCACTGGTGTTTGATACATGTTAAAAGCCTTGTTTTGAGGAACCTGTTTGGTCCTCCTTATATTTGGTGACAAATGCGCCCTTATTAATTTTGTTTGTTGAGGAATTGAGATGCGAATTGATTTAGGCGGCTGCTGAGGGATTTTTTTCATGGGGTATTTTCACTTGGAAAGTCAAAGTCTGCAGCACCTTGCTTGATTCTGGCTTTTACACAACTGTACTTGGTACGCGGTTCCTGGCCGTCGCTGTATGATGTGCGTGACTGTGCTTCCTGGTCTGCTGTCCCCGGGAGGACGAGGACGTCTGGGGGGGGTGAGAAGCCCACAGGGGGCGCTGTTGGAGGAAGCAGTCACCAGGTTTTCTTTTGCATTCGCCTTCCCCATGCCATTTACTTTACTTTGCCTTCATAAAGGGGCAGAAGCGGGTCTAAAATCCATGCCACTCTTTTGTTCCCTTTACGAGGCTGTTTTTTTCTGAGTATTAGGACAACATGGCCTTCTTCTAAGTACCTGGCTCACTTGGATCTGGTGGACACAGGGACCGCTGACGAGGACCTTATCTTCCTCTCTGCTTCAGCCAGTGGGCGTTCAGAGCCCGGTCCGTGGTTTGCCTCAGCAGCCGTGCAGGCCTCCCTGCACCATCCTTTACTTTTAACCCACGTTGGCTGTAAATAGCTGACTGTGTGTCTGTTGTAGCTGACGTCCACCACTGACGGCCGTGTCGTTAGTTTGTGGTGGTGAGACTCCAACACCCCAGT
Organism: Camelus ferus; assembly: GCF_009834535.1. Classification (NCBI taxonomy): domain Eukaryota; kingdom Metazoa; phylum Chordata; class Mammalia; order Artiodactyla; family Camelidae; genus Camelus; species Camelus ferus. The sequence goes on from NC_045714.1 coordinate 24,753,018, forward strand.
CAGCCGTGAAGGGAGATGCTTTGACCGACCTAGGACCTTGGATTCTCACCCCCACCCTGCTTCATCTCACCCGGGGGAAGGGTTTGGCCACCACCATCATGCTGGTCATGAGACCTTGTTTCTCCTTTCATGCTCTGGTCCAAATGTGGACACTTCATCCTTCACTGACTTGGTCTCGCTTGAGACAGGCCAGACATTCTGAAAGACTCCATCACATTCTCAGGGGGAACAGCACAGAAGTAAGTGTCGCAGGTAGAAGGGGTCAAGGCTGTCCGGGTTGGCAAATGCAGGCTGGGATCTGTGATGGCTGGGCTGTGCCCTGGACACAGGCCTTTCCCGTGGCTCCCGAGAGCCCAGGGGTTGGAGTGAGGACAGCTTTGCCTGGGTTCCTCCATCCTCACCTGCTCACTGACATGTGTGTCTGCTAACCAGGAGCTCCCCCAGACCTCAGGCCATTCGAAGTTCAGACCACGGGAGAACATTTAATCCCATCTCCTGGGCCTCCTTTGTGAGAATCCAGTGCCTTCTGAGGTGACCCGTGCCAGGAGATGCCTCCCCCTCCAGGGAGCACCCTTCGGAGGACTGTGACTCACTGCACCTTGCTGTGAGCTTATGGCATTCCGGTCGTGGTCCCTGCGGAGCCAGACTTGAGATGGTCTTAGAGACGGAAATGACAAGACTGATTCCAGGGCAGGTCTGGGGGGAGGGAACAGGGGAAATTGAATGTGACCTCAAACACCTAGGTAGGTGCTGGGGCTGTTACTAAATTGGGGAGCCTGGGAGGTACCTGTCAGGAATCGAATTCCAGAGTAAATGGTGGGCATTAGGCATCTTTAAGATGCCATTTGTCATCCAAGTTAGGACTTCAAAGAGGCACTCGGGTCTATGAGCCTGGGGCTCAGGTGAAGGAGCCGGACTACAGATACACGTTGGGAGTCATCATTCTTAGCTGGTGTTCACAGCCGTGTAGGTGGATGAGCTCATCTCGAGAGGTGCAGACTGAGGCTGAGGGGGGCAGGGCTGTGCCTGGGTTGGAGGAAAGCCCAGACCATGCAGCTTTGGTGTGTCAGTCAGCGACGTTTGGGATTTTCAGAGCAATGCCATTTATCCTTAAGGGGCCGGGGGGTGGGCAGGGCCACCCAGGAAGAAATCTGAAGGGAGGGTTGTGGCCACGTGTGCGTGTCTTGGGACGATGCAGAGGCTGCAGGGTCCTGGAGGGGAGACTCCTCAGGAGCTGGAGTCGGAGTGGGGAGCGGGGAGAAGGTAGTCACACTCACCTGTGAGAGAGGGAGGGAGGGAAGCCTAGGGCAGTCCCCACCCTAGTGGACTCACTTTCCCATGAACAAAAGGCAATCAGACAGAAGATTTGAGGTGAGAAGGGATGGGAGCTGGGAGAGGAGCCAACCTGGAGAATGGTGGTTGGACAGTTCTGAAATAGTCTCCCTGCAAAATAGAATTAAAAAACCCAGATTCTTAAGAACATTGATAGTGACTGGGGAGGAGAAAGTTCTTTTTCTGGCCTCCTAAGGTAAGGCATGTATCCGGGGATACACAGAATAATCGGGCAGTCTGTCCCGGGGCCTTGACCCTTACCAGGGGGAACAGTGCAAGTTTAAAGGGGGATAAGGGCAGCCGAGGGAAACTAGCCAGACCCTGTGTCAGGTACCAGTCAGCAGCCCTACTTGGGTGTTGCATTCACAGCATGCCTCCCAGCTGGGCGGTGGCAGCCCCCTTTTGCAGATTGGGAAGCCTTCTCAGAGGGGTTAAGGAATTGGTCCGTTTAGCGGCTAGTAAATGCTGTAGCAGGATTCAAGCAGGGCCTTGTCAGACTTCAAGGGCATGTTCTCTCTACTAATTCCGGTACCTCCCTGTTGTACGTGGAATGGTGAAGTGGGTCAGTTTTGGAGCCTTTCAGAAAAAGTGCGATTTAAGTGCCTCAGGACTGTTTCACAAAGCTCAGTGTTCTTTGATGGTTCGGAAGCACCGCAGTGCTTTACACCCCACAGATGTAAGGTCTTACTCCTTTGACGATGACGTGGTTGCAAATGATGTCCAGGTGCAAAACCAGATTTAGCAGCTTCTGAAGGGAAACCCTCCAGTTCTCCCTTGATCGGCTTTCTTCCGTGGGATGTAACTCTGCTGCAGCGTAGGCCTGAGCTTTCCGTATGGAGTGAGGGTTTGGTATCCAAAGGTAGCATAAAACGGTCAGATGGAGATAATCGACATTGACAATTTATTTTTGGATTTCATTAGACAAGATGCACTATTAGTTAATGGCCCATATAACGTATAAAATTGAGTACAGAACACTGCATTTCTTACTTTCTACTGAGAGTTGTCTTCCAAAGTAAGGTTGTCTGCTTTGGAACGTCAGCTCAGCCACTAGGGCGCCTATCAGTGTGTTGGTGTGGTTGTATTTACACAGTGCATGTAATCTGGGCTTTCTCAGCCCCAAACACTCCAGTGCAGAATCATAGGCTGTAGCCATCACTTAGTTATACAGATACTTCTAAAACTATATACCAAAAAAAAAAAAAAAAAAAAAAAGGAGAGAGAGAGAGATTGCCTTTATCAAAGTTCCTTTGGATTCTAACTGCAAACTGTTGCTGAGCAGCTCTGGTTTCCCTTGGATATGAATATACACATTTCTTTGCATGTAACTTGGTTTTAGGAGTAGAACAGCAAGCTCTTGCTTTCCATGAGCCACAAAAATCATAGCCAAATGACACACGTATGAAACATTTTATTATTTTTTCCGAGACAGAATCCTTGAATTTGGGACTTGGGCTGTGATTTTGCTTTTTGGTCTTCCCACCCCTCTTGTCATCTCACTCCTTTTTCCCATGTGGCCTCCAAGAGGTCATGGTCTCAAAGGAGTGGGTGGAGAAATAACAGTTGGTCGCCTTGCAGTGCTGCTGTAGAGGGAGCCCAGCCTAGACCTAAAGGACATTATCAGTCCTGAGGACAGAGTAAGAGTCAGCCAGGAGAAGGAGTCAAGAGGGTGGCTCAGGTGGCAGGAGCAGCCCGGGCAGAGGTCTAGAGGCTTGTGGGGTGTGGAATCAGGGAGGACACTGGAGAGGGCCTGGGGGTGGAGGGCTTTGGAGGAGTTTGGTTTTTACTAGAACTGACACTGAGGAAGCAGTAAAGGGTGTCAGCAGGAAGTGACCCTCAGGAGAGGTACTCCTGGTTTTGCTTCTGATGTTCTACAGAAAGAAGGGGTTGGGATGGGCGAGAGCAGCTCTGTCTGTCCCTTTGAGACCCACCCCTTCATTTATTTTATAACACACGCATTTCTGAGTGTCTAGGGGAGAGGGGGTGGACCCACAGTTGTAAGCAAAATGTACTTGCTTCTTGACAGCTTAGCAGTGTCAGAAGTTGACTTAGCGTAGAATGTTCTAGGAACACAGCAGGGGCACCTAACCCAAAGTGCGGAGGTTGGAGGGAAGGGAGGCTTCCTTGAGAAACAGTCAAAAGGAGCCTGGAGGCAAGTGGGAAGTAGCAGCAGGTCAGGGAGCCCCTAAGGTCACAGAGGACCTGGGTACTAAGGTGAGGCTGGGCAAGCAGGGTTGGGGGTGGGGCTAGAACTCTACCAGGGGGCCTATGAAGAGTTTGAAGTGGGGTGATGTAATCAAATTTGTGCTTTGGGAAGGCTGCCCTGGCTCTGTGTGTATGTGTGCGCGTGCGCGCATGTGTGTAGCGGGGAAGAGGGGGAGGGTGCCACCAACTGGGAGGGTCATTAGAAGACCTTTCACAGGCTGGGAGGTGACCAGTGGGAGAGGGGCGTCGGGGCTGCTTGGGGACGGCAGGGGCAGTGTGGATGACGGATTTACTTATGGGGAGGGCTTGTTAGCGGGGTCGCTCTAGCGGCGCCTTGTGGCTGGAAGAAAACAGGTGGAGGCAGACAGGTGGACTTTTCTCTCCTTCCCTGCCTTGTGTGATGACCTTAGCTCAGCCAACATATGGAACAGAAGAGCTAAGTTCCAGGGTAGCCCAGAACTTTGTTGAGCTCGTTCGAGTGAGATCTGATAGGATTTATGTTTGTGTTGAGATCTGCATGTTCACTTAGCTAGAAACGTCCCGTCTTTTGGGTTTCCATAGGGGTTTTTATTCTTGATAAAGATTGCTTTCTTGGTGAGAGGAAATTTAATACAGCTGCTTTCTCAAAAAAAAAAAATCTTATCTTTTAAGAAATTTAATATTCAAAAGAATAGGAATATTTAAAAATGATAAAGTAAGGTTTTGGTGTAGTTTCTTTGGTTTCTGAGTTGATGTGGAGTTAGAGCCTTTGCATTACTTAATAGCACATCCTTGTCAGTATTTAAAGAGCTATTAGTGAGTGCCCCAGGCCCCACTTCTCAAAGCATCATTAAAGCTTGCTCTGAAATAATGAAGTCATAAAAGTCTTGTTTGCAGAAGCCAAACAGTTGTTTATAATATGGAGCATAGCTCCCTTAATAAAATAATAATAGGTTCAAAATTAAGAAAGTGGAAGATAATTGATTTTTTTTTAAAGCTGAACGTAAACTTTCTTGTGCTAATGTTACAACTGGAAATTTTGAAAAGAAAAATCCCATTGTAATATCATCTACGTGAAATACATATATGTCTATCATGTTTGAAAAGTAACTGCGCAGTGGTTTTTGAAGTCAGGACAATTCCAGCTCAGATACTGGCAGTGATGGTTGCCGGTTTTCAATGGAAGAGCCTAAATTTGCCTTCTTAGTTTTTTTATTTTTTTATTGTTTTGTAGTGAGAGGGTTGAGTAGTGCTTTGCCAGCATGATTTTGGGGCAATTTTGGGGCAGATGTCATGCACCAGCAGTGAGATATTTCCATGCATTTTACTTTCCGGACATCATGAGGGCACATGTGGGGGTTTGTGCCTGCAGGCCAAGATGCTGCAGGACTCCCTGAACCATCACCGTTATGTCTTGGATCTGCTCCGGTCAGTGAATGACTTTCTGTTGCTTGGAGGTAAGGTGATCTGATGCAGATGATCAGATGTTTAGTTAAAGTACTGTTACTTGAAATAAGAGAAAACCTAGAAAAAAATGGCTCTAAAATACAGGATGAGGGAGGAGAATTGGCTGAACTGCTTGCAGTGGGGAATCTTCTCAGGTGACTCCCTCACTGTGTCTCCTGTCAATCTCCCCCCCAGCCCTGCACGGCAGTCCTGCTGAAGCAAGCATGCACTTTCTCAGAAATGCTCTGAATTTCCTTGTGCCTCTGTTTGTTGGCTTTTTTTTTAAAGCACATCTTGCCCTTTGCTTAAATGCCATCCCTGCTAGTGACCTCTTACACTCATTCTTCTGGACCTCGTCCATACATAGCTGCTGAATGGGTGAATAGAATGTAGTATCCCCATGTAGTGGAACATTATTCAGAGTTAAGAGTGAATAAAAAAGAAAAAAATAAAGGGGAAGATGAAAATGGCCACCTGCTCTTGGAAGTCCACCCTAACTGCTCAACGGGCCCTTTTTCCTTTGAAACCCAATCCCTTATACTCCTCTCTACTCTTTTTGATAGTATTTACCACCTTCTAATAAAGTTTCACATTTTCAAAAAAAAAAAAAAAAAAAGAGATGCTGATACCACTTCAGCATGGACAAGCCTTGACAACAGCATGTTAAGTGAAAGGAAGCAGACACAAACGGCCACATATTGTTGACTTCAGTGATCTGAAATGCCCAGAATAGGCACATGCAGAGGCAGAGAGCAGGTGATGGTTGCAAGGGGCTGGGTGGAGGGGGGTTGGGGAGTGACTGCTAGTGACAGAGGTGTTCTTTTGGGGTGCTGAAGTGTTCTGAAAAATATATGGTGGTGAGGGCTGCACAACTGTGAGTGTGCAGAAGACTGCTGAGCGCTGTCTCTGGGAGTGCCTGTTGTTGGGGGCGGCTTAATTTTGTTCTCACCCTGCAATGTGAAGAGTCATCTTGTGCTGAGGCCATTCTACTCCTGTGAGTGGTGAGGCTCAGAGACTTTGCAGAGTCATGTATCTTTTTTCCCCCCTTGCTGAGTGTAGGCAAAAAAGTTTTAAGCCTGAGAAAGTGCTCCATCTGCAGAAATGTCTTTTAGTTTTGCATGGTGTAAAAATCTTGACAGCTTTTTAATCATTGAGGACAGTCTGTGGGGGGAAATAGCCCGTGAAGCCTGGGTGAGACCTGGAAGAACCGCTCTTCCCTCCCTGACATGGGTGGGGATTTCACCCCCATTCAGGCAGTGAAGGGCCCAGACCAGTGAGCGGAGTTGACAATCGTGAATATTTACGTGTATCCGCTGCTTCATCTTGGATATTAATTTCAACCTGAGTCAGTTTGTGGCGGCAGCCTCATCCTACATCAGGAATTTATAGGATCTGCTCTTTGAGGTGAAGACCAGACAGACTTGATTATTTAACAGTCTTTCTTGAATTGATATCTCAGATTCCTTTGTCAATAGCAAAACAGCAGAAATACTACGTCCTTTAATGCCAATGTGACCTGGAGCAGGTTTAGTTTCTGTGCCTCAGTGGCCTTATCTGCGGGTGGGGAAAATGATAACAGTGCTTCCCTCAGAGGGGCTGGTGAGGGGGGAGTGAGAAGAACAAAGTGAGGACTTACACGAGATGCTCATGAATGACCAGATTTAGTGCTCTCAGCCTGGTGAGGCCTCAGGGGCAGAGATGTCAGAACAGAGCAGTCCTAGCCAGAGCTCGATCCGTGTTGGCAGCTGTTACGATCACTATCACCACTGTGGGTTATCAGGTAGTTTTAAGACTTGGTAATATGAATTCATGAATAATGTTAAAAGACTAGACATCTCAGATCCGATTTACATAGTTCTCAAGATTTCCTCTGAGAAATGGATATTTTTTTCCCCATCTTAAATCTGAGTTGAGTCTCTAATTAAAAAAATTCTGTAGTCCTCCATCTTTCTGCTTTAATTCTCCATTTCTTAAAAAAAAAAAAGTTTTTAAATGGAGTTACTGGGGAGTGAACTGAGGGTCTCATGCATGCTGAGCACATACTCTCCCAACTGAGGTATAATTTCCCCCATAATTTTTTTTAAACTTTACTTTCTTAGTATTCAGAGGTTAGAGGGCTCTAATTCTTTTTCTGGAGACTTGTCCATGAACCTGTAAATCTATAATTAATGGACAAAACTTGGTTTATTAAAAAAATCAATAGAATATTCTGCAATCCATCCAAAAGGAAATGCTCATTGACTTAAAATGTTTCTCCTTTATGGTGATTTCTACTTTTTGGTCTAGCTTAATTAATTAAAAGTAATCCTCATCATCATAATGACGAAGCTTGCTCTGAGTGGGCACCTACCAAAGACTAAAATGCTTTCCTCATATTTTACTTCATAGCAGGTGTTTGAGGGTAGGTAACAGTGTCTCCTTTTTTGCAGCTGAGGGATTGAGACATGGGGCAGCTTGTCCCAAATCACACGCAGCTGGTGGCGGCAGGCTCAGGGCTGGAACCCAGGCTGCACAGGATGCATTCTCAATTGCTCCTCTAATCAGCCTCCCGTTGAGTGGTTTCCTGGACACCTGTGAGTCCGTAAATGACCGATTTTAGTGATCTCAGCCTGATGAGGCCTTCAAAGGAGAGACACCAGTGAGAATGTGAGACAGAGTGGCATAAATTAAAATTGTACATTTTCACAAATGTTTCATTCTCAGGTAATGACTTAAAAAGTTTATATTTTCTTTATTTTAGTGCTGTGTAAGCACTAAAAACAAAACATTAAAAATGATTATAGTGCAAAAGAGGAGTGGGCTTTGAAATTCCAGCCATTGCTAATGATGTTGCCTGGTTTTCTCTAGTGGTGCTTATTGACTGAAAATTCTACAGACTGAAGTGGTTTTATGTAGTCTTAGTATGGAGGAAAATTTTGTCAGTAAATATTGAATGTAAAATCTTTACTCTTTTCTTTCCTGATGATGAATATGTAAGTTGTTTTCATGGCTTAAGTACATTTCCTCATTTGTGAAGTTTGAGTGATGCCATTTACCATGTCTGACTGTGAGTGTTAGACGCCTTGTATACAAAGCACCCAAGAGGTTCTTAATAAAAATGTGCTTTCACAATAACAGATAGTTTAGAAGGATGAACTCTGAATACTAAAGAGGATGGCTTATTTCTGATGCATATTCAATGTGTATATATATGAATATATGAATATGTCTTAAAGTAAAAGGGATTCAGGGATTTTGTGTGTGTGTGTGTGTGCAGTATGAAGTTTTAATGAAATCTGTATCATTCTAGTGAGATAGGGACTAGATAAATTGCCTTAAGCAGACGGCCTTGAAGATTATTTACACAGAATGTGTGTTGTTACAACTCAGAATTCATGTTGCTGTGTAACCATCCACTCAGACATTTAAATTCGTAGGAATCTGACCAGAACCATTAAGTTTAGAAAAATCCATTTATCATTTTCAGGGAATAAGCTTCTCTCTTTTGTGATTAAAGAAAATTTTGACTTTTTTTCTGCACTTTTAATAGGTTTCAAAATATCAAAACATTGATTTGACATGTCACTTTTTTAATAGAGAGAATAAAGCTCATGCTGTTTTAATATGTAAATTAGTGATTTTTTTATTTCAATAAATGTATGATTTCCGGGCTCTTTGAGAAGTATTTTGCAAGATACTTAGATTACCTACTGTTGGAAAAATACAGGCGTGACTTTTATGAATATAGGCCTAGTACAGATCTGTTGGCTTTTGCTACAGTGCAAGACATGAGGCCTAGGAGAGCTTTGCTTCTGATTGCCAGGAGGACAGTTCCCAGGTCTCAGTCTCCTCTCCTGTAAAATGAAGTGGCTGGACTGGATTCTTTCCTCTTCTAAGATGAGTTTCCATGAGCCTATGTATTTTCTTTATACTCAGGAGTATTAGCAATATCAGATTAAATACTGAATACACCTCCCTTCCCCGAAGCAAAGTGCAGTATGTGCTATGTAAGCTTTTAGTTACCTGATTATTGTTTCTGATCCAACAGGCAATTTTTGTGTTGCATCTTTCCCGGCAGCCTGGAAGGTCTTTTTAGCCATAGGTGGCGCTGTTGCACCTTCTTACAGTCTTAATTTTCCTGTTTGTAAAAGAAGGCTTAAACAACATTATTTTATTTTGATTCCTTTGTTTAATGCTTCAGGATAGCAAAATGTCCATTATGTCTGTCTAACTGGAAAAATTATTCTGCTTATATCTTGATTTTATTCTGTCATCTCGTGTGAACATTTCAGACTTGCTGTGCAAACAATGGCAAAATCGGACTTTTCTTCCAGTGTTAGAAACCAGTGAGCCAGGATTTTATAAAAGACCTAGAAGCGGCCTCTGGAGCACCTTAAAGCTGAAAAGTGTACTGAGTTCTCTGAGTATTGACCCCGCCGCTGTGTATTAATTGGTGGGAGGTGATTTGGTACATATAGGAAGGGGTGTAGTTTTTTGACTTGGGTTTGCGTGAACTTGTTGCCACTGAGCCACGTGAGCCTGAGTCAGTTTCTTCTGAGTTTTTCCCTCGTCTGTGAGATGGGGACACTCATATCTGCTTTGTAGAATTGTGAGAATTAAAAATTATGTAAAGTGTTTAGTACAATGGGTATGTCAAGAGGGCTCATAAACTTTAGCTCCTGTTTTTTATGAAGCCATCACTTTACAGTCTTTGGCAATTACTAAGAAACAGGAAAATAAGAAAAGATGGTTTTATGATGAAAGATATTTTAGGAGTTTCCGTAGTTCCTCTACACATAATTTAGCATCAGAAGTCAGGACCGTTACACAGTGTCCCTGAACCAATGTTAAGCCACAGAATTTTTTGTTACTTCATATATGTTGGGGCTTAAGGGGACCCAATACTTATACACATGTTTTCTCCAGCAGCCAACTGAGATGACACAGAAGAGCAGGCAGGCAATAAATGTCTCCCTTATTACTGATGAAGCCACGTTCTCAATGAAATTCAGGGCTGTGGGAAAATTGGTGTCATTATACTGTGTCTCAGAAGTAGAGACTCACACAGTCCCAGGTAGCTCTGGGCCACAGAGAGCCTTACCTTGAGAGGATCAGCCCCATCATGCACAGGGCTGTCCTGCCATGGAGCTGAGTATCCCGGATGCTTCCCAAGGGTGGCCAACAATAGAGGGAAAGGAAAGGTTTCATATGCCCTGCTTGTCTCCCCGGACTCACACCTCAATCTGTTAGTGTGAGGAGGGCTAGCCGTGGGCCAGGGGTCAGGGGTGTGAAGGGAGAAGCACTCTCCATGGCCCAGAGGAGTGGGGAGGAGGCATCCCCTCCCTCAGTTTAAACAGGTGGTGGGATGGAACAGAATGGTGCTCCCCAAGAGTTTATAAAGCGGGAAATAAGGATTTCCTTTGGGACTTAGACTAGCCAGGAAACACAGAAGATGATTAGAAGGGAGACTTGTAAATCACTTTCATATTAAATTGACATTTGTTGAGCACCAAAAATGTGCTACATTCTTTTCTGAGCGTTTTACAGAAATGAATCCTTCAATCTTCACAACAAGTGAGTAAGGAAGGTTTGATTGTTATCCCAGGTTTACAATGTGGAAATTGAGGCACGGAGAGAGTAAGTAAGTTGGCCAAGGTCACAGAACTAGTAATTGGCAGAGCTGGTATTTAAACCCTGGCTGTCTGGTTTCCAGGCTCCCAGGGATGGGCTTTGGGTGTTTAGAGGTATCTGCATCCCTGGATCTCTGTACTTCTGTGCATCAGTTAGCCCAGAAAGGACAGGGAAAGGAGAGTTACACAGGTGCTCACAGTCGTGTCTCAGCCACTGTCCATGGAGAGTGCACCGTGATTGGCGTTAATTGTCTTCCAGGCAGCAGATCTGTTCGTATAACAGAAATTTAGTCCATTGAGTTAATCTAGAAACCCTTCCTGCTCTGCTTCTGTCTACACTTGCCATGTGACTGCCTGCCCGTGATTGGGCCGTTGAGGAGAAAATGTACTCATGGTTGAACTCTGATATTTCAGTCTGGTTCGTAGTTTCACATCTCCTGTTACATTAATAAATTAAATTTCTGGTTTTCTTGCATCAGTCTCTCATGAGTTTGGTTAATGTGAAACCAGTCCATGGGAGCCCAGGGGTGCTGACGGTATAATTTCTGAGCACGTTGTGGCAACTTCTACCCGTGCAGACCTGCTGGAGGATGTCCGCCTTCCTCACTGATTTCCCCCAACAGCAGGGTCCTCTCCCACCCCCGGATGTGAGTCTGGGAGCTCTCTGAGTAGGCCAGTCAGAGGCCAAGTCCACCAATCAGAAAATGATGAAGTACCTAGAAGTGGGTTTAATAGAAGAAAAGGGCTTCCAGGTAGTCCAATGGGCTGTTCGAGTCCTTTTGGTGAAAAGCTGTCCACTGTTTGTGATGGGGTTGCTGCTGCTTTGCTGTTGAAAAGTCTGGATTAGATGAAGGGATTTTAAAAAGCAGAAAGGAGTGATTTCAGGTGGTACAGTCCACACCTGTGAGAAGTGATGGACGACCACCTGTGTGAGGCATAGACAGAGTCTTACAAACTTCATTAAACAGTTTTAAAAGCTCTGCCATCTGAGTGCACTTCATAAGGGGTCCAGTTCATGACTGGGCTCGCTGAGAGGGCAAATAATTGATGATGGCAGAAAGGACACGGAGGTATCAAAAAGGTCTCAGTCATGTACGCAGTTTAAAGGATGTGGCTCAATATAATTTATTTGAGCTGGTTTTTCACTGAACAGTTTGAATGTTTTCTGGGACTCCCCAGTGCCCCAAGGTTCCATGCACCTGGGTGTCCCCTCAGTGCAGCTCTGTCAGCGCTCATCCTGGGCTGATGTGGTGTCACGGGGAGCAGGACGGTCAGCATCCCCGGCTCCTAGCTCTGTCTCCTCATCCGCAGTGCCGGGTTTCTCATCAGTGTCTACTTAGTAGGGTTGCTGAGAATCACACTTGATGGTTGTCAGGTGTGATTTGTGATTGTCTCTGTGATTGGCATATAGTCAATATTTGATAGAAACACTTTTTTTTTATTCCAATTGTGGCTCCTAGATTGCAGTGGTTTTTAGCCTGCATTTATTGTTTTTATAAATTTATTCTTATTTTTAAATAAGCACTTATTTTTATTTATTTTTATGAAGGTACTGGGGATTGAAGCAAGGACCTTGTGCATGCAAAACAGGTGCTCTACAACTGAGTAATACCCACCCTCCTTTTCTGCACTTAAAAATAAATATTGCAATACACAAAATAGGCCTTAAACACCATCATGGGACCTAGTCTCTTTATAGACAATTGAATAGACATGCAATTTCTATAATAATAAATGTATTTGGGACATACATTTCTGAATCTGTTAACGTGTTTAAAAACAATCATAGGTAGTGATAAACATGGGTCTTGGATCCAGTACTTCTTAGGGTCTGTTTTGCCATCATGGGAAATTACATTCTACAGAGAAGGCTAATTGGGTCTCTTTGATATTTGGATGGTTTAGCAGATGATCAAGGCTTTCAAAAGCTGACAGTTTTGTATTTTAAACTAACTACAAAATTATCTTCTAGAAGTTGGAAGTCCTAAGCTTGTGAAGTGCCCAGTAATTCAGTGTATTTGTGTCTGTGTCTGAGTGAAAGTGTGTGTGTGTGATTTCAGGAAAGTAGAAATAAGTTCCATTTAGACTTCTGATGCCTTCCTCCTCCAGTTCAAGGTTTAGGCATATATTTACACAAATAAATTGATTTTCTTTTGTCATTTGGCATATTGGTGGGAATAAGAGTTTCTCCTACATGTTTCAGAAGGGTTGGGGAGCATGAGCTTAGAAAACGAGAGGAGAAAGAGGCAGGGAGGCACTTCACACTTTGTGCAGGATGAAAAACAGTACCTTTTCTTTTTCCTTCAAAAGCAAACTGGCACTGAATTGTAACATTCTATTACTCAGAATTGCTTTTCTGATCAGATACAAGTGCCTCAGATTTTTCAAGGCAATGTGAATGATGAAATGTGTTTTAGCAGTTATCTTTAAAGCTAGTTTTATTTTTCAAGTAAAAGGCTATAGCCTGTTCTTTCTTCCAGCTGTACAAGAAGTTCTCATTGATCCAGGTACATGATCAATGTGCTTAGTTTCTTTGGGGTTTTTGTTTTGTTTTTAAGTGCTTCTTTCATTGTGGTGTGAATGAATGTTTAAAATTTCTGGATTTTGATCTTTAGAACATGCTGATTTATCAGAACTGTTAAAAACCTGATTGCTGTTTGGTCCTCGTTTGGTGGGGCACCATAATGATTTATGTTGTCTGTTAAAGAGGGAAATTCTTCCTCTAGCCTGCAGATAATTCAGTGAATGGTTTGCAGTGTGCCTTTAAAATTCTTCAAATGCATTGAACACGTTTATCCAGTGAATTTTGAATTGAGTCATAGTAATGACTTTGCTTTGATTCTGCGGCTTTTGCTCCTCTCCACATGAATTTGAATTCTCTGTTGCATTTTGTATACGTGTTCTTAACAGGGGAAGAAATTTTGCATGTTTTACAGAGGTGGGTTTCCCTATTCCCTTGAATGTCTTCTGTAATTGATACAGCAAAAATCTGTTATTGCAGTGCTTAATTATTTCATAAACTATTTTTTGGCTTAATCAGAAAAAATGGCAAAGAATAATAATAAAAAATATGAAAACTTTCCTTCCTTTGAAGAATAGAAATGAGGTGGTCATGCTCACGCATGCTTTGTACCTGACACACGTACTTTCATGTCATTGTGTATCATGATTCAGAGATGGAGTTGCTTCAGGTTTGTAGATTTTTGTTTTAATATTTGTGTTGAATTCATTCTCTAGGCTGATGTTTCCTGTGCATTTGTAGAAGGGGAAACAAAT